>NC_058404.1:74196763-74517140 GCF_002201575.2 Neomonachus schauinslandi | reverse complement strand
GGGGGGGGGGGGGGGGGGGGGGGGGGGGGGGGGGGGGGGGGCGTGGACTCCCACAGGGGACCGGCTGGCTTAGCTTTTCTTTTCCGTGCGGAACCCTGAGCAAGAGAGAGTCTTTCTGGAGATGTTCTGAGCTGAGCCAGGGTTCACATCACCACAGCCTGTTTAAAGGGATGGCTGCAGCTAACACAGAGACACAGCCCATCGAGACCCTTAATAAATGTTAAATAAGAACAGCTACAAATGTAACTCCTGGAGGTCTAGGAAGAAGGGCAATAGAACAGCAAATTACTGCCCAGCACTTCCCTTCTCCTGGACTTGAAATGGACAAGCCCAAAGGAAAAAATGTGATTGTGGGTCAGAAGGGCTCTTTCTAAAGGTGTTGGCTGGGTCCTCCCCAGTCATCAAATGTGCAGGCTCACTTCCTGCTGGAGAAGAACACACCAGGCACTATTCACATGGTGGGGAGAAACCAATGTGTCTGTTTCTAACTTTCTGAGGCAACATCATCCATGCCCTCCCACAAAACATCATTTTGGATGCTTTCCAAGCAAAATGCTGGTCTGACCCAGTGTGACAGTCTTATTTTTCCTGGAAAAAAATATTTAAATCAAATTTTGTTAATTTGAACAGTCTCCTTTTATTTATTTATTTTTAAGACTTATTTATTTATTTTTTAGAGAGCTGGGAGGGGCGGCACGCAGAGGGAGAGGGAGAGAGAATCTTAAGCAGACTCCCCGCTGAGCATGGAGCCTGACGTGGGGCTCGATCTCACAACCCTAAGAGCATGACCTGAGTCAAAAATCAAGAGTCCGATGCTTAACCTGCTATGCCACCCAGGCGCCCCTCTCCTTTTATTGATCTGCGTTATAATGTTAAATATGAATGGGTGGACTTTGGCAGACAGCAGGGCTTAACTTTTCAGCATTTAGTTTGTTTGAAGAGATATCCATGTGTTAAGCAGTTAACCATCTGTATCTATATTAAAGGAAATATTCAAATAAAGCTCTCTCTATCAAAACTTGTGATAAGCAATTGTTTTGAAATTTTAAGATCTCTGTGTTGTTTCTCTTAAAGTGAGGCATATTTTAAAACAAAAAGAATGTGCCAGTTTGTATTAAGAATAAGTTTCGAATTTGTTTTTATCTCTGAGAATAGGTAGGTGTTCTTTTAAAAAAGTACTAACGCTGTTTCATTAACTCGTTCACTCAGCCACATGTATTGAGCAGCTGATATATGTTGGGCTAGACACTGTGTCAGGTCAAAGGGGCAATAATAATAAGCAGCAGCAGCTAACACAATATGCCAGCTACTCTTTTTCTGAAGTGGTTTACATAGATGAATTCATTTACTTCTCACGATGGCTCTGCAAGCCAGGTGTCGGATTTGCCCATTTCACAGATGAGGAAACTGAATCAGAGAAGTCGTAGAGCTAGGGAAAAAAGCCAACCAGGTAGTGCGGTTCCAGAGCCCATTCTCTAACCTCCACATCACACCATTAAACCAGATAAGTAAGACAAGTTCTTGGTTCTCTCGGACCTTAAAGAGAACCTGACCTAGTAAGAGAGACTAAAAACAGAAAAAAGACAAGTCACCAACTTACGCAACGTAAATGCTGTACACAGTAAGTGAGAACACAGAAGAGGTGGTGATTCATTTTGCCCAGGGAGTGATTACTCAAGGCTTCATAAAAACTTCAGAACTGGGCATGGAAGAATAGGGTGGCAGTTTGCCAAGCAGACAAGAAGGAAATCCCAAACAGAAGAGTAGTAGAGTAGGCATGCAAGCATCATGAACGTGTGTGTAAGCTAGGCTCCGGGAACAGCAAATACCTGGAGCGTGGCTCCAGCAGGGAGCATGAGCCCTCTGAGAAGGAGGCCAGTTCTTGATGGTGAATGGCTTTTGACTTTGGAGATGCTCACAACGAAGTCCCACGAAAAATCCTCTTCTGTATTTAGAGCCTTGAAAGCAGGCACATTTGACCAGACACCCCCATCCTTCCCCCCCAGGTCCCATAATATCATTAGGTAAGACTGGCTGCAGGGCTATGGTTTAGGCAGGAATTTCTCACTGTCCCTGAGGTTAAGAAAATGGGGTCCAGGCAGCTCCGTCTGCTTTATCTTTTTCTTTAGCTTACAAAGGAGCTCCCATGTGACCACTGTTACTAGGTCACCCTGAAATTTCAAGCAGTGGAGAAACGTGGTTTTTTCGACTCCCTTGGAATCTATTATATTGGCTCCTGCCAAGAAAGGTGCTTCTTCCCTAGCTCACTTTTACCATACCTGCTGGCATGATGGAAAAATGACCATTTATAGCTCCTGCCGAGAGCTTAAAGGCTCTCCTGATACAAGGAGAGTGAGCCAGGCCTGCAGGCCAAGGGCATGATCTCAAAGCCAGAGGTGCCCTGTTAGTGAGTGTGAGGGATATACAGTGAATTTTTGTATGTACATATCAATATGTAGCTCATTAGAGATGGTCCCATCCCTTGAGTGATTTTTGTAATAACTAAAGGCTTCAACTTTAAAAAGTCTAATTAGAGTCATTTTTACCAGCACAAGCCAAAAGTCCTCAAGTCTGCTTTGGACTTAGAAGCACCCTGACACCTAGTATTTGTTGCTCCTAGATTTAGAACTGAATACCCGCAGAGGTATCTCTGACCTAGGGAATTCTCTATCAGATCGGTTTCAGCTTTATGCTGGTAATCTTCAGCCAACTAGGAATTTCATACAAAAGTTAGCATAGCTTTAATGAGAATAAGAACAATGCTTTACTCAGGCCTTTTCACAATCAAATTGGGCATGGAGGAGAAAACAATATCTTCGACAGAAATATACAGAATATATTATATAATGTACAGAATATACGGCAGAAGAATCCTCTTCCAGTGGAGACAAGCCCAAGGTCTCAGCCTTCCCATCCCCAACCCCAAACTGACCCACCGCTTTGCCCTTTTGAACGTTTCCTCCAATTTAGGGAATGTTGCATGGACCTCTTGGCCGATATTAGACAAGGCCCTCATCTGGATTAGGTACAGAGAGGGTAGCTGTGTGTTTTAATTTTAGGCTAAAGCCATTCTCTTTTTGAAAAATAAGGGGATATTCATCATTTACTAGTTTATGTAGTCCTGGTTGCTCAACTTTAAAACCTCTCCCTTCTTTCTCCTCCCCCATCACCCACTCCAGACAGGCATTAGGATCATACTCACATGTCTGTACGGCACTCTGAGATCCTTGGCTAGAAGGCCCTGTGTAGAAGAAGCAAAAAATATTTTGTGTTACTGATTGTTCATTAACACATGAACATACACGGAAATGGGAACATACAAAATATTTACCTTGTTTGGTCCTTTTTCTTTTATAGCGTACTACAAGGATTATCACTGCTAAAAATAGGAGCGCAAATAAAACCAGTGGGATCAACACCATTAATATAAACTCCAACTGATTTTCATCCTCGTCAATGTCGCTAAAACTTGAATTTGCCATGAATGCTCCCATGGTCACGGCAACAAATGTAGTTTGAGTATGAAAATTTTCATCTCTGCTTTCCTCTTCCAGGGGCATTTCTGCTGACTGTTCTGTTTCCTCAGAGAAATCTGTAGGGACACACACAAAATTGAGAGTGCCATGGAGACAAAGCTACTATGTTATGTTTTCAGTGATTTTTAAATATATCCTACATGCATCCAGCGGTAAACTTGATCCACTGCGTTTGGTCTTCCAGTTCAGTGTGACAGAGTATTGATTTGGCGTAAATGGAGCTCGAGCTGGGAGTATATTGAACATGGAATCAGAGCCCAGAGAGAAACTTCCCACAAATGCAAGCAGTTTAGCCTTGACCAGATACGTTAGACACACTTAACGCGAAGGGCACTGAGAAGCTTTTTTGTGTCAAAAGGGTGATACTCCAGAACATCTCCTATAGGGTATGATGCTATTTTTATGCTATAAATGTAAATTCATATCTACTATAAATTAACTACTTTCCTCGTAATACTTGGGTATAAAGGAATGCACACTGTCCCAATTTTTATTTTATTTTATTTATTTATTTGAGAGAGAGAGATTGCGTGTGCCTTCGTGTGAGTGAGGGCAGGAGCCGAGGGGGAGGGGCAGAGGGAGAGAGAGACTCTGAAGCAGGCTCCCCGCTGAGCGCAGAGCCCAACATGGGGCTCGATCCCACGACCCTGAGATCATGACCTGAGCCCAAACCAAGAGTCCAAGAGTCCAATGCTTAACCGACTGAGCCACCCAGGTGCCCCGCACTGTCCTAACTTTTAATAAAAGGTTACCTATCAGTGTGGAAGAATTTTTGGAAACTGGGGTGACTGATTAGATTTCAGTGTCAGTTCTCACATTCTGCAGAGAACTGAGTCTCTCTGAGATTATCTGACAGAAATCTTCCTGGGTTCTAAATAAAAACACAGTGCGGATTTCGTTTGTAAGGTGACATTCTCAAGGAGGAAGTTCCCTTAGGGACTAAGTAAACTGCACCAATATTTAAATGTATTTAATAAAAAGCATGTTTAGAACTTGCCCTATTAAGAAGCTATAAACCAGTTTATTCTGTTTGAATTTCAGATTGTGTTGGAAAACCATCCTGGGGCTCATCCCAGGGCAGGAAGGACTATGAGCCTGATGATTATCTGAAAAATCTCCCCTCACCTTGGCTATGTAGTGACCACAGTAAGGTAAGCTGAAGGTTTTCATCCTACATAGTATAACGTCTATTGTTCAAATGGGGCCCGCCGAGGAAGAGAGCATATGAGTTTAGGCCATAGAAAACTTACCCAATAAATAAGATGACGTATGGGAAAGTCCTTTCTAAAGTGCAAGGTGCTGTGCAAACAGAAAAGTCAGCTGCTTCAAGCCATGCTCTATAACCAGAGGTTAGGTCACCCTTTGGAATGCCAGAGGGGGCCCCTGCAGGGCCCATCCCACACCTTATCCATCTGCGCAACTGAATGACAAGGGATTCCTCTGATTTAATTTATAAAAATATTTGTTTGATCACAGTCTAATTTTTTTTTTTTTTGGTTATACAGATGAACATTTCAGTTTCCTCCAAGACCAGGGAATCCACTTGATAATCACATTGGTAAATGTCACCCCAAACCATCAGAATCAGTTACAAACTGCAGAGTCTAACTAACCGGTATTCTTCACGTGTTTATGCCAAAAGCAGGATTTAAGAAAATATCTACTATTTATTGACTTCTGTCTGGGTTAAATGGCTTTGTCTTATATTTATGTCTTCGAAATAAGGTAATAAGTTAATAATGATAGCATATGTTAAAAGCTTTGATGCATCATGTATCACCCCGAACCACGAAAAGATATTAGTCCACTAGAACAATCTCCTCATTAGAGTCACATTGCTTGCCGAACTACTGAGACCAAATAGCATTCTTCACTGATAATCCAGCAGGTGACGACGAGACATTTACAGGGGGTGGGGGTGAGTGGCACATATGCAGATGCAATTGGTGGTACTGACCCTATTCCTTGAGGTCAGTGCTTACAGACCTTCCTCGAATCCCCAGACTTGCCTTTTATCTCTTTTGCTTACTTCTACTACAGCTGAGGCTGCCGCCACTATGTCAGGCTAACCTCTATAGAGAATTGACTAAGCCAAGTCCTGTGCTCTGCCTTTTACCCAGATTATCTCATTTTGTCCTTACCATTTTCCCAGATGGAAACTGGGGCAAAGAGGTTACACAACTTGCCCATAGTCACAGAGCAATCATGGAGGAGGATTTGAACCCAAGAGGGCTAGTCGATTGAACCTGAGCTTTGAACCTCACATGGTATTTTCCTTCCAATTAGACCGGAATATGATTACCAGTCATCAAGTGGTGAACAAGAGAGGGAACCCCATGTCCTTGCCCCTCTGCCTATAAGGAGGTGGCTTTCTGGCATGAAAGAGAAGGGCAGGGGGATGGGTCCCAGAAGCCTTGGCTTTGTGGGTCTCCTGCTAAGCTCCTCAGCCCAGATGTGCTGTGAGCAATGCTGCCCAGAAGAGCAGGATGTGTTCGGCACCTCTCCAAGGAAGGCTTTTTTTTTTTTAAGTTTTATTTATTTTATTTTAAAAATTCATTTATTTTAGAGAGAGCAAAAAAAGACAGAGAGAGCACAAGTGGGAGGAGGGGCAGAGGGAGAGAAAGAGAATCTCAAGCAGATGCACCGCTGAGCACAGAGCCCATTGCAGGGCTTGATCCCACAACCCTGAGATCACGACCTGAGCCAAAACCAAGAGTCAGATGCTCAGCCAGGCACCCCTCCAAGGAAGGCTTTGGGTCACCACTTGACCCATGGCCCCAGAAGAAGAGAAAATAGGAAAGGAAATAAGGTAGCAGGAATAAAGAGGGCGTTTGGATAATCAGGAATGAAAGAGAAATGGAAAGAAGCACACCAGATGGTCCCGGGCTGTACATTCATTTTTTAGCATAAGGGGCAGTGCTGGTCACAGGTGGCCTTTAGTGACAATTTGCAGTGAAAAGGGCTGGAATTTCTCTCCCCATATCTCTCTCACATACACCCTAACATACATTTTCCACATTAAGCATCATTTACTCTCTCAGAATCTCTAGTGACTACCTAAATAAATAAGAACCAAGGGGTTGGTCTCTCTCCCTCTCTGTTTTATTTTTCTTTACCCTACAAGCCTTCATCTCCAGATACTTCTATGATAACCTTCCTCCCAGCCCTCTCTGCCCCATCCAACACCATCATAGCCAAAAATAATAAATAACAGTAACTGGCATTTATCAGATGCTTTGTATGCTAGGAACTAGCTAGGATAACAGGCACTACCTAATTTCATCTTCACAACAACTTTATTGTGCACATTTTACAGATGAAGAAACTGAGTCTTGAATGTCTTGTCCTGGGGTACAACCCTGTCATTTATAAGTTCTGCTACATATGATTTGGAAGCCACATTCCCTAGAGTATAAGCACCAAATGACAGCGAAGGTTCTAGTCACAGCTCTGTCACTTCGTAGTAGCGGGAATTTGAACAAATTATTTACCCCTGTGGCTTAATGTCCTAATTTGTACAACTAAGGGGTGATCCCCCAAGCCCCATCTACTTCCACATTTCCACACATACGGTGTTTATCTTGTTTTTAATTAGAATTTTTGAATTGGTACTAGACACATGGTACTAAGGTCAGAAAGGAAATGTCACTACACCATGTCCCCCAGTTACTACTGTTCCCTCCCCAGAGGTAGCCGTTGTTTCTGTTGCCTTCCAGAGAAACTCCATGTGTATGTAAGTATCATTTCCCGTTTTCTTTTTTTAACACAAAAGGTAGCAAAATCTATATATGTTCTGTCCCTTGCTTTTTTCACTTAAAAATTGGTTTTCAAGATTATTTCCTGTCTATATACAGAGAGTTGTTTTTTCCCCCTATTATTTGGCTGTATCATAACCTATTCCTATTGACAGAGATTTAGGTTGTTTCTCTTGCGTTTTCAGAGATGCCACAATAAATACCTGCCCATCCTTCAGTTGGCACGTGTGCACATACAGTCTGGTTTTTTTTTTTAAGATTTTATTTATTTATTTGTCTCAAAGAGAGAGAGAGAGCACAAGCAGGGGAGCGGCAGAGGGAGAGGGAGAAGCAGGCTCCCCGCTGAGCAGGGAGCCCAATGTGGGACTCGATCCCAGGACCCTGGGATCATGACCTGAGCCGAAGGCAGATGCTTAACAGACTGAGCCACCCAGGCACCCCCGTACTGTCTGTATTTTTTCTCAGGTGTGATGAGAGCAGGGGCGAGGGCGTTGGGTGCAGGGGGAGAGAGGACAGCACCAAACCTCAGAGCTTCTCCAAGATAGCTCCAGCCCAGGCCTCACATGATGAAAACTGGCAGAAACTAAATCAGGAAAGTGCTGGGGGTGCAGGTGGTGTTTGGTGGGAAAGGCGGGGGCCGGAGTTGACAAACACTGGGGATCAGGCCCAAGAGTTCATGCCAGGAGCATTACATGTCGTCAGAAGGGGAGCTGGAAAAGCAGCGTGGGCCATTGAATCAAATCAGTGACTGAGCATGGGTGACCAAGGGGACAGAGAGGTAAGAGCAAGAAAACCAGAGGTGGACAAACCCAAGGTGGGAACCTCAGCAGAGCCAGAGGTCACAAGAGCAGGCAGGGGAGTCCAGGGGGCAACTCAGGGGACGTTTCCCCAGAGCACTATGGAGGTTCCTCCTGTGGCCTGTGGGGTAACAGCAACTCTTAACCCAATGGACACGGGGGTCCCCAGACATGCCTTTGGACCCCAGCCTTTTCTAAGCAACACTTGCTAAGGCCCCTTAAAAGTCCATGGTGATTTCCCGTAAGAACCATCCTATGCTTCTGGGATAAAAGTGACACTTGACAACCTAAGGGGTCCAGCACTATTGCGGGAGAACCCAGCACTCTCTTCCAGGAAGTGAGTCTGGAGCTTGCATGTGGAGCCTAGCGGGCAGGGCTGTGTCTTGCGTGGTGCGCGGGCTTTGTGGACATCTCCGTGGTGTGGGGTGGTGCGCAGGACGCAGACCGACAGGGCCTGCGAAAGCCCCTCACGGCTTCAACCCTCTGTTTCTCAAAGGCCAGGAAAGGAGGCCCCTGTGCGGCCTCTCCCGTACTGTGGGGTTGAAGAGCAAACGGAATCACACGCCTGACAACACGGGCTAACCCAGAGAGCACCGCGCTCATGCCGCCTGCTGGTGGGTTTGCTACTTCCTCCGCGCTCTTCCCATCCGTCCTCCCCCATCTCCAGACTCACCAGTTTCTCTGCGGCTCCCCACGGGACTAATCTGCCAGCTACACTGTCTTCATTTTTTGTTGTTGTGTCTTCTTAGCTAAATTTGGACATATTTCAGGGTAAAAGATGTATGGCCCGGGGGGCTAAAGCTGAGAAAGCTGCAGAAGTGGAGAGGATCAAGCCTGAGAGCGAAAAGGGAGAGGCGTTAGCCAGCAAAAGTACAGAAGAGAAGAAGAGCGAGGACAGTACCTGACAAGCAGACAGGCTGTGTGTGAGGGCTGCCCGCGGGGGGGCCCTGGGCCCTGCACGTGAGCTGCCCACGGAATGCCCGCGGGGCGGCCAGGGCTCCAGGCCACGGAAGCCCTGTCTTCGAGTGGCCCCAACGCAATCTAGCCGCCCCCCCCCCGCCCCCCCCGCACTCTCCCTTTCACCATCTCTCCCCCCTTGCTCAGATCCTGCCGCATTACTACAAGATCATGGGCCTAGTCACGGGAATGAGGAAAGCACTTCGCTTGGCTTTTAATCCTCAAATCCTGAAATTACCAGATCATCAACTGCACCGTTGCGGCATCCCTTACAAAGGATCCTTGACTATATGCATGCAAACACATCTGGGACGCATATTCCACACGTCTGGCAAGGACCCTGGGGGAAATCCTTGTGGGTCGGAAACTGCGGGAGATGCTGGAGGTGAGCCTGGCAGCCCCAGCCCCCGAGCGGGCCGGTCACACCCCTCCCCCCATCACATCTCCAAACACCGTCACTAAGTGGAAATGACTCTGCTTCCCAGTGAAGCAAACTAGCTAACTTCTCCTTTTTTGAAAGTGGAACAAATATGCAACCAGCTCTAGTTTTTTTAAGTAAAAAAAAAACAAACCAACAAGTATTACGTAGGAACTGAAAGAATGCTGTTATAGTATAAAATAGAACAAGGCTGAGAGAATGGCGTAAACTCGGGATATCATCCAGTATGTTGGGCCGCAATCAGAGGACCCATTCTTTCATCTGTTATGTAGACTCCGTGCACAAATTGTGTCAACTATTTTATCTCATTTTATTTTTTTTAAGATTTTATTTATTTATTTTTGGAAGAGAAACAGAGAGAGGGCACAAGCTGGGGAGGGGAGGGGCAGAGGGAGGAGCAGACTCCCTGCTGAGCAGGGAGCCCAGGACCCTGGGATCATGACCTGAGCTGAAGGCAGACGCTTAACCGACTGAGCCACCCAGGACCCCATTTTTTTATGATTTTTAACAAATTTATAATTCAGATAATGAAATAAAAGAAAACACAAGTCGAGTGTCAGGCATTCAAACTCAGCCCTACTCTGAGGAGTAACTGGAGGATATGAATTTCAAGATATTCAAGACACCAAACTCAAGAAGTCTGCCTACTTCTTATCACCCCTGTACATCTGGGCACAGCAAAGAGCCAGTCAGTGAGAGAAGGATGACACAAAACCAAACCAAGAAGCTCTCCAGTGGTTCTCAGCCTTGGCTGCACGAAAGAATCGCCTGGGGACCTTGTTAACACTCTTGATGCCCAAACCTTTACCTCATGGTGTCTGCGGTGAACACAAGCCTCAGTATTTTTTACAGTTCTCCAGGTGACTCCAAGGTTGAGAACCACTGCTGCCGACCCTACCCATTTCCCGTCTTCCCCTGGGAACCACTGCTGCCGACCCTACCCATTTCCCGTCTTCCCCTGGGCCACCCCAGCACCCTCCCCTCCTGTTCTCTGTGCTCCTCCTTGGTAAAGTGGAGAAGAATCAGAGGTCAGGGAGTTGGATGCCCAAGGCTTGCCTAGCAGCTGCCAACTCGATCACCAGAATACAGTAGCTTAAGAATCATCGCTGAAGCCTGGAGCTCCTGAGAGACTCTGGCCAGGCTAGACTGAGAGAACACTGTCACAACCATGCCTTCCCGAGTAAGTCTGATGAAGAGACAATGCGCTGGAATGTAAAACCCTCATTTCCACTAACGGTCACTGCCGACACATCAGCTTGGAGGTTTACACCAGCGGTCCTCGAACTTTAGCATCAGAATCACCCGGAGGGCTTCTCAAACACAGAGTGCTGGCCCTGCTCCCAGAGTCTCTGCTTTAGTAGGTCTGGGATGAGGCCAAGAATTTTAAGGGTTTTTTTTAAAGATTTTATTTTTAAGTAATCTCCCCACCTAAGGTGGGGTTCGAACCCACACCCCCCAAATCAAGAATCACACGCTCTGCTGACTGAGCCAGCCAGGCGCCCCAAGAATTTTCATTTCTAACAAAATGCTGCTGGTCTGGAGGCCATACTTTGACAGCCACTGGTTTAAGTTGCCCAAACAACCTCATTTAGATGTGCTTTATTATTGGTAACACCTCTTGTTCTCAACACTTACTGTGCACCAGCATCACCTGGTGGGTTTTAAGCTCCACCCAGATCCGTTATGTGGGGCTATCTGCAGCTGCACGTGGGCAACGATCTGTTCTCAGAGCTCCCCTGGTGATTTCAGCAGTGAGTACACAGTAAGTAACTATGCTGGGTTGAGAGTTACTGAGTTAAACTGTAATTCAATTGACTTCATTTTAATTTGTTGTTATTCGTGAAGATAGTCCTTACCAGCTTTAAAGATGATTGGAGAACCCTACCCAGAAAGAAGCCTCTGAAAGCAAAGTGAAAGGATGTATGCAGCCATCAAATAAATGGTCTATCTCTCCGGTTCTGGTATCTCTCTACAAATCAGTTGCTCAGCATCTGTGGAATCTGGCTGCGATGGGCCAGGGAAAAATGGGAACAAACGACTTAAAATTGGGCCCCAGCCTGTCTGTGGGCGGGTGATTGCGTTTGATGCAGGAAGTTGCCAACACCAAGTGGATGGACCATGGCTCCTTGATGTTGGGCCCCTGGGACACCATCCTGCATGGCTTCTGAAGCGTTCTGGCCTTTCTCTGGTTTGCTTGGTTTCAAAAAGAGTGCTAACTGTTTATCATCCGAGAGTAGTTCATTCAGGTACTCGTTTATTGCCCGAGGCCACGACGGCTTGGTGCCGTATCTATCCCCAGCACCTGGAACCCTGTGTGCTGTGAGGGAGCCATTGGGTACAAGTTGCTCAGGAAATGTAAATAGGCCAGGTTAGTCGGAGAGACACTGTTAGGACATCTCTCACCTTTTTATCAAGAATATCCTGTCCTCTTCCCTCTGTCCACCCTCTTCCAAGAATACACACAGTGCGTTCTTAGTCACAAAGAGAACTAGGGATCTCAGGTGGTTTCCTCAAAAGGTTATCGGAATTTTAAAGAAAACGCTGGAAAATGAGAGGAACCATTTGATGCCAAGTGAAGAATCCTGAGTGATGAAAAATTTCATGTTTTTAGTTTTTGTTTGGTAGGGTGGAGGGAATCCGGTGTTCCACATGGTTTCCCTCAGGTGACCTAATTCTCTGGGGACAGGACTAGGGCATCGGAAGGATTGTTGTTTTCATCGTAAGCTCTGTTGCACGACGTATTTAACAATTTTGGTTAAGTGAAAATATTCACTTAATATATTTTTGCTGACATATTTACCTGAAGAAGATATGGTCAGAATAAGTATGGTTGAACAGACGTGAGGCAAAAGCCCTGAGGGGTAAGGGCAGGTTCTGACTATCACAGGGTAGTTCAGGGAGAGCGGTCCTGTGTGATGATGCCTTACGTTGAAAGAAGGTTGACAAATGTTTCCTTTGCTTATTTTGAGGAGGGTCATCTGGTAAAATGCTTTGCTGCGGTAGTCTGCTCTGGGAATTTACTTGTGAAGCTTGGTTATATTTTTACCGCATTGCCTTGAGAAACACACCTGCAATTGCGATTCATTATCAGATGAAAACATGCCCCACGAAGGGGGCCCACAATGCTCTGATGTCTTTTTTGTTTTCAACTGTTTATTTTGATGTCTTTTTAAGAGAAAGCTTACTCATATTTAGTCAGACTTGCCCAGACCCTCAGGCTGTCTCGGTTTGAAGTTACTCACCTGGGAAAGCTGCATTTTTCACCTTCTGACTACCTTTTTTGCACACTGGAGACTTATACTGGCCTATGGTACCTGGCAGTTTAAAGGAATACATGTATTTTTATGGGACAGAGTCCACATACACTTTTCACATTTAAAACTCTTTCTACCATCAGTGGGATAATAGACACACGAGTGCTTTAAAATGGAAAAAAAAAAAAGGATTTTACTAAAATATAGTTATTATCATTACTAATCAGAATAATTTTCTATTTTTATTATATTTCTATCTCTCTCTCTTTTTATAAAGATTTTATTTATTTATTTGAGAGACAGAGAGTACAAGTGAGAGAGTACAAGCAGGGGGAGCAGCAGAGGGAGAGGGAGAAGCAGGCTCCCCACTGAGCAGGGAGCCTGATGCGGGGCTTGATCCCAGGACCTGAGCCGGAGGCAGCCACTTAACCAACTGAGCCACCCAGGCATCCCTCTATCTCTCTTTTGAATAGCCAGTTTCAAGGATACAATTCTAGAGAGTAAGTTGGAAACAAATGTCCTTGGCCACGCCCTTGTCCTCTCCCTGGCCTGCTACCAGCCCCCCCTGAGTAGGGGAGGGAGACAGTTGGGCTCTTGCGCCCTCCGTCCAGGCATGGCACTCCTTGCTCAGATCAGTACAGGCTCAGAGTTGCCAGAGAAAGCAACCAAAAGACAGAGACAAGCCAAAAAACTCAGTGGTAGATGTATGTTTGTGATAAATCAGAGGACGGGAGAGCAGGGAAAGGAGATGTGGGCTAGTATCTCAGGGGCTAAGGTACCTTCACCACGAGCTGCAGGAGGAAGGGGGACAGGGTGCAATCAGAAGTTCCCATCATCAGCCTAAGGAGGAGCAGAGAGCAAGAGTTTGGGAGGCTGAGGAAGGAGGCCATCTCCTGAGGTCTCTGGAGCAGTGTCTGAGGGGAGCAGATTGTGGGTTGGATTTTCTGGGGTCAGCAAAGTCCCTTACCAGGTCTCTAAGCCCTGCTTCCATCTGATCCTATTTTACCTTGAGAGAGACTCAATCCTGCCCCTCCATCCCGGGCAATGTAGCAGGACTCGAGCACTGAGAATTGAGTGTTGCTGCTTGAGCTACTGATGCTGGGCAATCCCACTGTCTTGCCAACCTCTTTTCTGCATTTATTATTATGATCCTGCAATTTTTTTTCTCTTCTAGTATTTAATGGGATGAATTACATTAGTAGATTCTCTAAAGTTGATCCACTCTTGGATTCCTGGTTTTAGTCTATGCGATCACTGGGATGTTTTTTGTTTTGTTTTGCTTGTTTTGTTTTGTGTTTTCCAGCACAGTTCCTCTACTTGTTATTTGAATGATTGATCTAGGACTCGGCCTAAATTTTCTTCTAATATTTGTTAACTGGCTACACGGCCAATATGCCTGTGGTCTTAGTGATGCACCAACATAAGGATGATCTTTGCTTGAAAAAGATCATCATAGTCATGGAGCTTACTAAAGTACAGGCTGCCCAGTTAAATTTGAATATCAGATAAACAACAAATAATTTTTTAGTATAAACATGTTCCATGCAATATTTGTGTGGCCTCTACTTACACTGAATTGCATGAGATGTACTTACACTAGAAAAAAAGTGTTTATTTGAAATTTACATTTAACGGGTGTCCTATATTTTTATTTGCTAAATCTAGTAATCTTGACCATAAAAAACAAGCATTATGTTTAAAAAAGAGTACATTAATTTTTAAATTAATATTGTCAATGGAAGATAAAAGCACATGTCAGCAAACCCTAATAACCACTGGGCTCCTGTTTCTGAAAACTACAATGGGGCGGGGAAGCAGGAAAGAATAAAGACATTGTAACTCATATACAACAAAGACACATAGAAGAAAAATTCAAATTTCCAAAACAAACTAGATTTGGTGGTTTTGTTTCGAGGAAAAGTAACCAAAACACCACCACCAACTGGACCCTGCTCTGGTAGATAACTCTCCTTTCAAACCACCTTCTTCAATTAATCAGGAGATGCTTCTGTGCTGTCATCCCCACCCCCAGGCAGATTTTTCTATTCATTTTATGATACAGAAATGTTATTTCTTTTTCAAGTTTTCAAATCAGCTCTTACTGGCTTGAAATTTATCATCTATGGAATTTGTATTCCTTTTGTATTCCTTTCAAAATCTCCCCAAAATGTTTGTGACTACCTGGCCTTTCTGCAAATTGTCATGCTGTTCAATGTATATTTTCTGGGTCTGAACTCCATCCCTAGTTTGAGAGGAAGACGGATAAGAATACTTTCTCAGGGAGCACCTGGGTCCTCAGTCAGTTGAGCGTCTGCCTTTGGCTCAGGTCATGATCCCAGGGTCCTGGGACTGAGTCCCGTATCAAGCCCTACATCGAGCCCCACATCGGGCTCCCTGCTCAGTTGGGAGCCTGCTTCTCCCTCTCCCTGCTGCTCGCACTCTCTCTTACTCTCTCTCTCTGACAGATAAATAAATAAAAATCTTAAAAAAAAAAAAAGAATACTTTCTCAGTACTACTCGTGGATGTGGCTACATAATATTCTCTACAGGAAGGGAAGCAGTAACTGTTGCCTGTTTGGGTGTGAGAAGACAGAAGTAAACTATACATAAAAAGATTTGGGATCATTAACATTTTGGAATAAAATAAAATGTGGTTAACTAAAAAATCATGTTTATCTAGGTATTACCACAGTTTCATTTTATTATTTAAATGGTTATGATTTTGTCATGAATACATGTAAATGTTGGATAAATTTCATGTCATTCCTCACGCAGTCGTGTGCCTATAATGTACCAGACACTGTACTAGGTCCTGGGATATAAAGGTGAAGGAGACCAGGTCCAAGCCTCCCAGGGCAGACACGGGTAAGTGGGGACAGTGGCACATAAACCAATAACTAAAATACAGTTTAATAAAAGCAATTGTGTATGATTGTTTGTGTATGGAGTCCCATGAGGGCATGGGAAAGGAAGGTCTTCATTCATCTGGGGGTGGAAGATTCAGGAAATCTTCACAGAGGAGGAGATTCTTAAAATGAATCTCAGGAGTTCATCAAGCCAAGATGTCAGGGAAAGGAGTTCATCAAGCCAACATTACAGTTGAAGCACATAGAAAGGCTCAGAGTTTGGCACATTCAAGCAGTTGTAACCTCAGCTGTGCGGTGGGGAGTGTCAGGGTTAAGCAGGAAAGGAACTCAGGACAACTCATAAGGGACTTGAAATGATGTCAAGGGGTTTGGAAGCTAAGGAAAGGAAATCCCACTGAAGGGTAAGTGCAGGAGGAAATGATTACTTTTTGTCATAGAGTTATTGCTCTGGACATTACGTGGAATTGGTTTCGGAGATGAGACTAAAGGCAAGGAGATAGGTTAAGAAGTTAATGAAGTAGATGAGGTAAGCGCTAACAAGGGCCTAAACTAGCAGGGAGCTAAGGAGTTCCGCTCTGGACATGCTGAGCCCAAGGGCCCTGTGACATGTCCAAGGAGAACTGAGGACGAGAATGCAGGTCTAGAGCTGGGCAGCTAGGCCTGGGGGGAGGTGGCTTTTTTTGGGAATCATCAGCCGAGGAGTGAGATGAAAGCTATGAACATGGATGCCATAGCCCAGGAAGGATATAAGGAATAAGAAATAAAAGATAGACATTACTATGAAAGGACCAGGTGGAAGAGAAAGACTCCTAACCCCAAAGTGGAAGGAAGCAATCAAGGTCATAGGAGATCAAGGAGAAAATGGCATCATAAGACCCAAGGAAGAGGAGCATTTCTATAATTGATTAATTATGTTAAATGATACAGAGGAAGACGTGTAATATGGACAGAAATGGGTCCCTTCGGTTTAGCGATTAGAAGGCACTGGTGATCCAGAGAGAGCAATTTGAGTGGCTGTGCTTGATACAGTAGCCAGGTTGCAGTGGGTTGAGATAAAGGCATGTTGACTGTCTTTCAGAGATTGGGAATTATAGAAAGGAAAGATAGAGGAAAGCTTGAGAAGAACTCAGAGGTGCTCTAGTTATTTTTCATTATGAATGTATACCTACTTTTTTTTTAAAGGTGTTGATATTGTTTAGATCCTAATTTGAACAGAACAACTATTAAAAAACATTTACAAGATAGTTATCAGAGCTAATTAGACATTGACTGGGTATATGATGATATTAATTTTTAAAGCAATAATTGTATTGAGGTTATACTTTTTTTAACATGCTTTTTTAGAGAACAATGTAACAGATAACCGAGTACCCACCACAGATTTTCTTACACGTTTCCATATTGACCAGAGGATGGTTTGGCAAACTTTTTCTTAAAGAGCAGAGAAAGCAAAATGCAGTTTTCATTTAACCGTTTAAATATATAAAAGCCATTCGTAGTTCATGGGTCCAAAACAACAGGACACTCACAGAAACTGGCCAGTGGGTCTTCATTTGCTGTCTTCAGAACTGTCATGTTTTTTTCTGAAAGAAACACATCAGAGATGTAGTTGAGGCCCTCCTTGTACTCCTCTTCGATCTCATTCCCCTCCCTACCTCTCCAAAGGTAACTGTCCTCTCCTAAAGTTAACGTTATCGGTCCCAACTTTTCAGATATGCCTATATCCCTAAGCAATATAAGCATAATTCGGAGTGTTTTTAGAAACTTTAAATAAATGTAATCATTCGGTGCATAATAATCTTCAATTGGCTCTTTTGGCCAACACTACATTTGAGATTAAGTCATCTTCATATGTTTGGACTAGTTCGTTAATTTTACCTGTTGTATGCTATCTCATTTTGTGACTATATTAAGTTTCATGTATTCTTCTGGACATGCACATTTAAGTTGTTTCTATTTTTTCCATCTTTACAAACAATGCTACAATCAACATTATTGGCCATGACTCTTTGCTGCACATTTGCTTTTGATCTGGGGTATATACCTAGGATTGAATTGTTGGGGTTGTAGGGTATGAACATATTCAGCTGACTAAATAGTTCCAAATTGTTCTCCAGGCTGATTGTATAGAAAAATTTCCTTTTCCAGTAATCTGGTATAGTTGGTAACCTGAAAAATTCTCCCAATATGCAACACTTAGAGATCCTGAATGAAATATAAGAGGCAACTTTTTACATGTATAAAGAAGTCTCAAAAAAGCAAGGAAATCCCCAGGCCCCAGAAAATGTTTTTAAAAAGAAGAAGAAGAAAAAAAAAAGATGATATAGGAAATTTAAATTCAGAGACAAATTTACCTATGGGGATTCCCTAGAACAAAGGTTTGGGCCCATAGGGACATAAGAGGCTATAATGCGTTCAGGGGCTCCTGTCCATCTCTTGGGTTAAAAGTTAAAGCTAAAACACCAGGCCATGGAAAGAAAGAAAGAAAGAGAGAGAGAGAGAAGGAAGGAAGGAAGGAAGGAAGGAAGGAAGGAAGGAAGGAAGGAAGGAAGGAGCAATGATTTTGGCAAAGTTCTAATCAGTCAGGTGTGTCACGCCCAGGCTGATCTCACCATCATCCTGACGCTGTGCACCCTGGCCCCCTTTTGATTTTCAATTTGATTTTGTCTACTTCTTTCTCCTTGGCAATAACTTTGGCATCCTTGTCTACCTGCTTCTGGAATTGACCTGCCCCCACAGCCAACTCTGCTTTGTTGGCTTGTACATTTCATGAGGTTTTGGCACCTCCTCATACAACTCCTGGAGTCTGAGCCCTGAGGCCTGCTCAGCCTGTCCCCTCTCCGTCCCAAGGCTGGGCTTTAAGCCTGAGGTCCAAGCACCACCGGCTCTGCTCAAGCCTGGCACATCCCTGCCTCCATATCTTCCCAACACTATTCTGTGGTGACAGGACTAGGTTGTGTCGGGAAAGTATTTATAGTAACCTGGTGCTGGAATCAGAAAATCTGGGTTTCTGTCAAATGGGGTGAAGTCATCTCCTGTGTGCCAGAGTGCATCCTCAGTGCCCCCAAGATTTCTATCATGAATGGGAATCGACAGATACAATGAGCAACAAGATTAGGTCTACACACACGGCAGATAAAAGTTATCAGAAAATACTATGTTTTTTTTAAAAAGACATAAAAGAAGGAATAACTAACACAAGAAAAAAATAAAAGCAAGACAGTATACTTTTTTTCTGGAAATGAATAAAATTTTCCAGAGTGAAAAATATTACTGAAATGAAAAGCCCAACGAACGGGTTAAGCAGCAGGATAGGCTAGGGGATTGCACAAACCCTCCCACCAGTGGTGCGGAGTTCCTGTTTCTCTACATCTTTGCCAACATTTGAGGGTGCTGCAAACTCGACACAGGTAGGCAGATTGCAGGTCGTATTGTTTCTTTGCAGAATTGGGCCCATCCCAGCCAAGATCCAGCCCTCTTCTGGATCCTTGGATCAGGCTTTTAGACACAGAGGGAGTTTAAACCCCAGTAAATCCCTTTCTGCCTGTTTTTTGGGTCCCTGATTCGGTCCTTGGGGTCAGCTCTCAGCAGGGCTCTTCCACAGGGCTCTCCCACAAGGCTGTGCTTTTTCTCCCTGGTTCCCACACCCTGACACCTCTTACCAGTGACTTCCAAATAAAGTGACTTCATCATTCCACTTTTCCTGCTTCTGGTCTTCACTTTGCTAATCCCCAGATGCTCTGTTGCTCACTCTGCACCTTGCAGCCCTTCCCTTCCCCCTCTACAAGCCAAAGCTAAACCAACTCTCTCCATCCCTTTTCCTATAGGCCAGTCTCTGACCCAACCAAACAAATACAGCTCCTTTATTAATATGCAATAACCTTAGACCCTAACTGAGGGAGTCTAAGATGTATGTGATACATCTACAGTTGGAAGGATACCACAGACATATTTTTCTAAACCTGAAACTAGACACATATCCTGGCAGAGTCTAAAAACCCAGAGGTGTTATGGCATATGTTAGAGCTTGGATTCCTGAGACTGAATCTTACTTAGATCCACTATTTAGCTGTGTGACCTGAGGCAAGTCACTTAGCCTCTCTGTGCCTCCATTTTCTCATATGTAAAGCCCCTGCTAGTACTAGAACCCACTATATAAGGTCGTTAGGAGAACTAAATGAGTGAGCATATGTAGATTATTTAGAAGGGCAGCTGGCATACAATGAGGACTATATGTGTTTGCTCTCATCATTATTACTACTTGAAATTGGAACTGTCCGAGGCAATAGCAGATACCAGTCACATTCACCGAAATGAGATCAGTGTCAGAAAGTGCAGCTCCATGTATGCAACTAGTATTTTCTTTAATTCTTTCTTTTCTTCTCAAGGTGTATCTACGAATTACATGGTTCTTACTCTTCTGAAACGGTGCAGAAAATCTCCCAGTCTTTCCGGTCAAACCTGGTGTTTATTTCCTGGCCACCAAAACAGTTCCAGCCTCCTTGTTTCTGCCTCGTGCCCTTAGCTCTCCTTTTACAAACCATCCTGCCCATCTCAGCTAATAAATCCCATGGTTTCGGTGTCTGGGAAGTTGCTTTGAGCTCTCTGATAGTGTTAGGCTAACATTGACAGGGCACAGGGCAAGAAGCCAGGTGAAAATGACTGCCTCACTCCCTGGACAGAATGTCGCCTTGACACTGAGTCTGAATTTTCTTAGCGTCCAACACTGGCCAAGATACCCAAACCCACAGGTTTTCTTTAACTGTGCTCATCTGTTTGGTCAAAATCCCAGAAAAGCTCTTTTCTCATTTCTCTCCTGGTGACTTCTAAGTAGATTATTTCACTTGGGATAGTGATCAAGACTGCGGCAGGCTCTCCGTATAAAGAGAAAGGACACTGACTCTGAGGTATTGATTCTGGGCCAGGAAACCGCTGATACCAGATTATGTTACCTGTCTGTGGTTGGCTTGACTTGAGCTATATACTGGAATATGCTTGCAAGGAGGGGTGTCAGGCTGTTCAGTAGACTGGATTCTACTACCAAACATCTCCAAGATGCTTTCTGAAGAATTCAAGGAAATACGAGTATGACACCTACACACTAACTCATGGTCTGAGGCACCATTAGCTCAAAAGGGTAGACATTAATTAATTAAAAAATAGATAATCAGTCTTTAATTTATAAGCGACTTCCCCTTGGCTTTGATTATCTAGCTTTTTGTGAGTGGGCATTTTTGCATTTTCTGACATTGGAAATCCAGACCGGGACTAGTAAGTGTGTTGGATTATCTAGGTAAACCCTGCTCTCGGCTGAAATGTAGCTTTTCCCCTGACTTCCCTGACATTCTCACACTGCCTGTTTTCAGGAGCTCATCAGCTTTTAATGCTCAGCCTCAAATCCATTCTAGAATGATTGTGGCATTTATCAACAATTATGCAGTTCTTGATTTATGCAGATCCCAACAAGGTTTTGGGAAGTAAGAGATGAGCTACTGAGCATTTTCCCTGGTGGCGCTCATAGCCTGGTGGGAGATATGGGCACATACACACTTAGGATTCAACACAATTAGCTGTGTGTACAGAAGTTTAGTTTTATATGGGCGTGACACAGGTAAAGTCACCAGGGAAGGCACAGTGAGGGGAGACATCAAGAAGGACGCAGCTTCGCCTGGGTGGCTCAGTCATTAAGCGCCTGCCTTCGGCTCAGGTCATGATCCCGGGGTCCTGGGATCGAGCCCCGCATCGGGCTCCCAGCTCCGCGGGAAGCCTGCTTCTCCCTCTCCCACTCCCCCTGCTTGTGTTCCCTCTCTCGCTGTGTCTCTCTCTGTCAAATAAATAAAATCTTTAAAAAAAAAAAAAGAAGAAGAAGGACGCAACTTCCAGTCTGGGTCTTTAGGGTTATATAGGAGTTCACTAAGTAGAAAAAAGAGGACTTGTCATTCACTTTTGGCAAGAGCCCCAGAGGCCTGGAGCACATACTCCGTTCGGTATGACTGGGCCAGGGGAGGGCACATGGGAGGAGATGCCATGGGAAGGAGGTTGAAGCGAGAGTCGAAGTGGCGTAAGTAAGGAGCCACCAAAGGTCTTTATGTGGAAGAGCCACTGATCAGATACCAGCCTTAGAAAGAAAACTTGTACTGAGGCTTCAGGTGATCCTTCTTCATCTCCCAGATGGCATAAGCTTCGACTCAGAAATGTCAAGAAAATACTCAGAAGCTCAAGAAAATACTCAGGCAAGCTTAAATATTACTCTCAGGGCATGTTTGAGGCCCTGTGGTAGCGTTGAGACGCACAAGAGGTGGAAGTGGGATGGCTGGGCTCTGCTTCCTGGGCTGCTGAGGACACCCTGCAGGGAAAGGAGTCTGGCCCGGAGGGCTCTCCACTGGGGCAGAGGAGGGACCCCCGGAATCTCAGTCAGAAGAGCTGAGCAGCCGTGGGGCTTGGACATCTAAACTTCCGCTGCCTCAGCATCTTCCCCTGTGCCACCGTGCGGCTTGAACCTTGTCATCTTTAGGCTTGTTTCCAGCCCCCAAATTGTGCCCAAGACAACACATTGTCCTCCTCGGCGCATCTGAAACACTACCTCCCATTTCAACCAGACATCTTTCCAGTCAGAATGGTTTGCCTTTCACTTTTCATTTTCCACCTCAGATGCCTGGCAAGACCACATGGAGAGCACCCAGGGCAAGAGAAATTGGTGGGGCAGTGTGGGTTGGTGCTGACTGTGAATCTCCAGGAAATTGCCACATGCTAGGTCAGTGCCTGGTGCCTGCCCCTATCCTATTTAAAGAACCCTAGCTTGAGAACTTTCCTTTTGCTTGAAATACTGACCTACATTACTGGAAACAGGTAGTATCTGTTGACAGAAATCATGGGCAATGAGTTTATTTACCCAAGGGCAAGTCAACAAAACTATAGGAGGCAATAGAGGGTGATTGTGCTTGTTGTAGCAACTGTCAAGGGTATAAATCAATTGCGGCTCTTAGCTCCAAATAATGAGATTTAATATTTTGTCTTTCCAATACCTTTGATTTGCTACAATCACATTACTTTCTAAAATAAAGCTTCATTAGTAACAATCAATGCAAAGAAAATATCCCCCCAAAGTAACAAGATCAAAGAAAAACAGATGAAAGACTTCTCTTGAAAAGTTAGAATGGATGCCTGGTAACTCCTCCGATAATTTCCTGTTTACTTTTTTTTTTTTTTTTTTAACTTACTGGTCTTCTTTAGTATATTTTCCAGTAGTATATTTCCATACCCTAGTTTTTCCGGGAGATTTTGGTACTAGCAGATTTCCCAGCCCACATTATTAAAAGTCAATTCATGACTTCTGATTGAAACATTGTTTTACACAAACTGCCAAAAAAGTTTATGGTTTCCTTAATATGCCTGTCAAAGCCGGTACATTACAGGGCCCCCGCACTTGTTAGAAGACAGAAATTGGGGGAAAGTTAAATGGAGTGAGGGAGCCGGAGCGGGATTGGCCGGCTGCAGGGAAAGCCAGCCAAGCCCCCCCACACCCCGCGCAAAATTACAATTCTAATTTCAGCTCCTTCTTTCGCAGAAAGGACTAGGTTTTCTGGGTGTCACCCCCCCCCCCCACTCCCCGGCAGAGTTCTGTAGCCTCGGGCACTGAACAAGCCTGGCTATCCTCGTTCCCTGGGGTGGAAAGCAGGGAGGTAGCTTACCCTGAGCCAGGCTGGTGGGAAGGAGCATGATCACCAGGGCAAAGGCGAGGGCAGCCCGGGGAGCCTTCCTGTCAGCTCGCCGCCCGGGCATGATGCTGCGCTGGGCTTCAACCTCCCTGAAACCTGAACATTTCCTGTTTCCTGCTTGTTTGGGTCGGTGCTAACTCGAAGGAGAGGTGTTTGCCTGTTTTTTAGGAAGTGATGTAATTCTGCAGGAGCCTGTCAGACCAGCAAGGATTGCAAAAGAGAAGTTGTTCTGCAAGCACTGATTCAGTTAGCAAGGTCTCTTGAGCCCTTTTCAGTCCTGGCCCCGTTGCTGGCCCCCATCTTTTGAAATTGTCTCTTAGAAACGGTGTCCATAGCTCAGCTGTCCTTTGGGTCCCGGGACTGAGGCTCCTGGACCACAAGCATTCTCCATTGGTGATTTTACTCCACCCCAGGTGAGTCTCTAGGGCTGCCCAGAGTCTAGAGCAGTGCTATCCAGTCGAACTTTCTGAGATGATGGAAAGGTCCCAAATCTGTCCAATACAGTAGCCATTAGCTACATAGGCTATAGGGCACTTCAGATGAGACCAGTGCAAAATGAATGTGTAGTTTTATTTTTATTAAATTAAAAGAACTCCGCATGGCTAGCAGCTGCTGTGTTGGACGGCTTAGGCCTAGCGAGCAGGGGCACCTGTAGCACCAGCAAATGGCCAGGACACTTCTCTCCAACCAGGCACATCACCGTCCCTGGGCCCTGAATGCCACCTCCCTCACAGGGAGGTAAAGGACAATGCTATACACATGCCCGAATGTGCTCTGCTTCCCCGGAGAGAAATGATTTCTATTATTCTTATTTGTTTTCTTTATAAAGCCTTTGTGTTTTTAGAGCAGTTTTAGGTTCACAGCATAATTCAGAGGAAGGTGCAGAGATGTCCCATACACTCCCTAACCGCCCCCCCCCACACACACACACACAGCCTCCCATTATCAACATCTTCCAAAAGTGGTACAATTGTTACAATGGATGAACGCACACTGATACATCATAATCACCCAAAGTCCACAGTTGACATTAGGGTTCTCTCACGTGTCGCACATTCTATGGGCTTGGCAAATGTATAATGACACAAATCCATCATGATAGTATCCTCTGGAATAGTTTCTCTGCCCTAAAAATCCTCCATGCTCCACCCATTCATCCCTCCTTCCACCCTAACCCCAGGCACCCACTGATCTTTTTACTGCCTCCACAGTTTTGCCTTTTCCCAAATGGAGTATGGTTGGAATCATGCGACATGTAGGCTTTCAGATTGGTTTCCTTCACTTAGTAATGTGTGTTTAAGTTTCTTCCATGTCATGGCACCTGGGTGGCTCAGTTGGTTAAGCGTCTGCCTTCGGCTCCGGGTCATGATCTCAGGGTCCTGGGATCGAGTCCCGCATCGAGCTCCCTGCTCAGTGGCAAGTCTGCTTCTCCCTCTCCCTCTTCTCATGCTCTCTCTCTCCCTCTCTCAAATAAATAAATAAAATCTCAAAAAAAACTTTCCTCCATGTCTTTTCATGGCATGATAGCTCATTTCTTGTTGGCGCTAAATAACAGTCCATTGTCTGAATGTACCAGTTATTAATTCTTTCACCTACCGAGGACATCTTGGTTGCTTCCAAGTTTTGGCAATTATAAATAAAGCTGCCAGAAACATCTGGGTGCATTTGTGCAGATATAAGTGTTCAACTCCTTTGGGGAAATACCAAAGGGCTTGATTGCGGGATCTATGGTAAAGAGAAATGATCTTTTAAAGGGCCCATTTCTGAAGCAGAATATGTTTTCAGGGAGAAAAAAAAAATCTTCACTTCACTTTTCTTCCTTCATACATAACAATGAATTTCTCAGAGGTGGTTAGCAAACAAAATAGAACTGAGTTGGGTTAGAATGGGGGTGGAAATCCTGCCCAGTGGAAACAATGCAGGAAGGAGGTGTCTGTTTAGGCCGGCAAGCAGGGGAGATTAGAGTGTGTTAGGTTTTTGTGTTCTAATTGAAGTCCTTCCCTCGGTTTAGGTTTAGGGCCTAGACAGCACAGGATGACATTTCATAATCATGTTTGCGGTAGTGCCAAGCAAGGGCGAGAGAGAAAGAGAGGCATCAGAAACCCATCTGGTCTCTAACCCCCCTGCCTGCAGGTACCATGAGTCACCCCCTTCCAGTCAGTTCATCTCTGGTGCTCCGGTGGCTGTGAACACTCCCGGCAACTGGAATTCCTCAGCCCCTGACACAGCCATCCGTTTTGGGGTTTAGTGCATAGTTGCTTTTCAGCGACATTAGTCACTGTTTATCTCCGTTCTTACTCACAAGAAATGGGTTGGTGATTCATGAAATGTTCAGTTTGTTCATGGATCCACAGGATGCATTTCACTGTTTTAAACTGGCTTAAGTCAACTGACACAAGATGCTCTGCAGCGTAGGTGACGACGCAGAGCACACAGCTGGAGAAAGCAGACAAGTCCAACACTGGATGATGGATCTGAAAACAGGGCGAGAAGTCTCGCCGAGCACGTGCGCAGACCACCGGCACGGACGTGCCGGCGCCAGCTCTGGCGCTGAGTCTGGCTGCCGTTCCCGGTCCCAGCACGCACACCCGCCGCTGTAACACCCGCGTGCTGCAGGGGACGCCCAGGGCTGGGGGTCTCCTCCATTCGGCCGTTCGCACCCTAGTAGGACTAGTGGTGGACGCCGGGCTGCAGGCACGCGTTTGGCCAGGGCGGGGTGTCAGCCTGGGTTTCTTCAATTTTAAAAGGACAGCTCGCCAGGGGGCTTTGCAGAATCCGGTGTCTGTGGCCGGACCACGGACTCTTCTGCGGCAGAGTTGGGCGGCTCCGCACGATCTCTCCGAGTGTGCCGGCCAGGGCTCCTGCGCAACCATGTAATTTTCTTTTGACCCCTTAGTGTGATTAAGCTTATCTTAAGGGGGAGGAAAATTACCATCATTGATCAGAAAATTGTAGCACCTCAGTGATCTCTTTGCTGCCGTTAAAATCACAGGGAAGCTGTGTGCTAGGTAAAGGCTATTTACCTGTGTTCTAATTTTACTAACCATTAATTTTGGCAAGCGGCTGCCTGGCTTCGGATTAAATCCTGATACACTTGTAACTAAAGGCAAGTCAGGGCCCTGGTCACAACGATGAGACACCGGGGAGGCTCCGGAGCCAATGGCAGGCACAGAGGCAGGGGGGTAACCTCGTCCTGGTGCCTGCCATTGGCTTTCAACAATGAAAGGAGAAAAGGAGGTCATGAAGTATGGTGACTGGGCAACGCTCTGAGGCCTTGTCGGGCTCAAGAGGGCTGGAGAGGGGGTGGGGGGACCGGTTCTAGGTTCTAGGACTCTATTAGTTCACACAAAAGCTTGGCTTTTATCATCAACGGTCTGTATCACAGAAGTGACTCTCATTCAAATCCTCCTCCCTTCCCTCCTGCTTCCTCCCTGCCCAACCCTCCCTTCCCATCAGCCCTATAAGAGGAGGGGCAAGGGAACAAGCCCAGAAGTGATGAGATCTCACAGTGAGTGCAGGCTCGTACACACATGCTTCTCCACGCTCCTGCACGCTGCGGAAATACATGAAGATGATCCAAATGAGAACAAGCAAAGACTGTGGATTCCAAGCTTGCTGGAGCAAAGGAGTCGGCCACCATCACTTGCGTTTTGGCCGAGGCTCAAAGGCAGGCACAGGAGTGGGAAAACTTGATAGTGGGAAAAAGAGAAGGTTTCATGTATGCTCTGATAGCAGAGGCTGTTGGCATGAGGAACCAGAAACAAGTTCTAATTATTGGTTCTAGTGACTGGCTAGGGGGTGCATATTTGGTTTCTCCCAACTTGGAAGAGGGGATAAAGGTAGGGGCCATTGTTACAAGGATTATTGTTTGGCTTCCTGGACCAGTTACTAGAGATAGGGTCTGACTTGTACATGTTTGATTTACAGCAGGCTGGCTTCCTGAGTTGTTTGCTACAGACCGTGGGTTACAGTTTTATTATTACATATACAGTCTGGCCTTTGTCCGTTTATATATCGTCTCTCAACACACACCCACATGCATACTCACACAAAAACTCCACCCACACCGAGACACATGCACACACTTTCTGGGGCTTCTTTCTCTGTCTAAATGCTAGGTGGTGGCAGCTGAAGGTCTGCAGTGCTTGCTTAATAAAGAAGGTCCTCAGACATGGTAATTGTAAGAGCAGGTGGGCGTGTAATCACTCTGAAGCTGATTGAGAGGGTGTAGGGAGCAGGCTAAGGTCCCAGGCTCTGAAAGGAGTGCCCATACAGATAAGTGGGCAGGGCAGGGCTGGGGCCAAAGGGTTAAACTGAACCCCAGAGTGTGCAGAGAGGCTATAGCCAGGAGAGGGGCTGACAGCAATTCCGCCATGTCTTGGTTAGCTTGGGCTGCCATACAAAATACCACAGACTTTTACACTTGACCTTTGAAAGACACAGGGCATAGGGGCACTGACCCCCCACACAATCAGAAATCCATGTGTAACTTTTGACTCCCCCAGAACTTAACTACTAGCAGCCTACTATTGACCGGAAGCCTTATGGATAACACAAATAATCCATTAACATCAATTTTGTGTATGTATTATAGACCACATTCTTGCACTAAAGTAAGCTAGAGAAAAGAAAATGTTAAGAAAATCATAAGGAAGTATGGAATCAGAAAAGACCCCAAATAGCCAAAGGAATTTTGAGAAAGAAAAGCAAATCTGGTGGCATCACAATTCCGGACTTCCAGCTCTATTACAAAACTGTCATCATCAAGACCGTATGGTACTGGCACAAAAACAGACACATAGATCAATGGAACATAATAGAGAGACCAGAAATGGACCCTCAACTCTGTGGTCAACTAATCTTCAACAAAGCAGGAAAGAATATTCAACCGAAAAAATACAGTCTCTTCAACAAATGGTGTTGGGAAAATTGGACAGCCACATGCAGAAGAATGAAACTGGACCACTTTTATACACTATACACAAAAATAAACTCAAAATGGATGAAAGACCTAAATTTGAGACAGGAATCCATCAAAATCTTAGAGGAGAACACAGACAGCAACTTCTTTGACCTCAGCTGGAGAAACTTCTTGCTAGACACATCTCCAAAGGCAAGGGAAACAAAATCAAAATTGAACCAATGGGTCTTCATCAAGATAAAAAGCTTCTGCACAATCCATTAAGAATTTACCAAACTCAACACCCAAAAAACAAAAATTCCGGTCAAGAAATGGGCAGAAGACATGAACAGACATTTCTCCAAAGAAGACATACAAATGGCCAACAGACACATGAAAAAGTACTCAACATCACTCGGCATCAAGGAAACACAAATCAAAACCACAATGAGGGCGCCTGGGTGGCTCAGTTGGTTAAGCGACTGCCTTCGGCTCAGGTCATGATTCTGGAGTCCCGGGATCGAGTCCCACATCAGGCTCCCTGCTCGGCAGGGAGTCTGCTTCTCCCTCTGACCCTCCCCCCCTCATGCTCTCTCTCTCATTCTCTCTCTCTCTCTCAAATAAATAAATAAAATCTTAAAAAAAAACCACACACACACAATGAGATACCACCTCCCACCAGTCAGAATGGCTAAAATTAACAAGTCAGAAAATGACAGATGTTGGCGAGGATGCAGAGAAAGGGGAACCTTACTGTTGATGGGAATGCAAGCTGGTGCAGCCACTCTGGAAAACAGTGTGGATGTTCCTCAAAAAGCTAAAAATAGAACTTCCCTATGACCCAGCAATTGTACTACTAGGTATTTATCCAAAGGATACAAACAGAGTGATAGGAAGGGGCACATGCACCCCAATGTTTATAGCAGCAATGTCCACAACCCCCGAACTATGGAAAGAGGCCAGATATCCATCAATAGATGAATGGATAAAGAAGAAGTGGTATATATACAATGGAATATTACTCAGCCATCAAAAAGAATGAAATCTTGCCATTTGCAATGACATGGATGGAACTAGAGGGTATTATGCTAAGCAAAATAAGTCAGTCAAAGACAAATACCATATGATTTCATTCATATGTGGAATTTAAGAAACAAAACAGATGAGGGTGCCTGGGTGGCTCAGTTGGTTAAGCGTCTGCCTTTGGCTCAGGTCGTGATCTTAGGGTCCTGGGATCGAGTTCCGCATCAGGCTCCCTGCTCAGCAGAGAGCCTGCCTTTCCCTCTCCCTCTGCCCCACCCTGATCTGCCCCTCCCCCCTGCTCATGCTCTCTCTACCTCCCTCTCCCTCTCTCAAATAAGTAAATAAATAAAACCTTAAAAAAAAAAGAAAAGAAACCAAACAAATGAATATAAGGGAAGGGAAGGAAAAATAAAATAAGATAAAAACAGAGAGGGAGGCAAACCAGAGAAGCTCTTAACTCTAGGAAACAAACTGAGGGTTGCTGGAGGAGAGGTGGGTGGGGGATGGGGTAACTGGGTGATGGGCATGAAGAAGGGCACTTGATGTAATGAACACTGGGTGTTGTATGCAACTGATGAATCACTAAATTCTACCCCTGAAACTAATAATACACTATATGTTAACTAAGTTGAATTTAAATAAAAATTTTTAAAAAATCAATCAAGAAAAAAAAGAGAAAATCATAAGGAAGTTCCCCCCCCCCCAAAAAAAATCATAGGGAAGAGAGAATACTTGAGAGTACTGTACTGAATCAAAGAAAATCTGTGTATAAGTGAACCCATGCAGTTCAAACCCATGCTGTTGAAGGGTCAACTGTATTTTCACATAGTTCTGGAAACTGAAAGTCCAAGATCAGGATACCCACATGGTCGTGTTCTTGGGAGAGTCCACTTCCTGGTTTATAGATCACTGCCTTCTCGCTGTGTCCTCACATGGCATTGACAGAGAGCAAGCTCTCTGGTGCCTCACCTTATAAGAGCACTAATCTCATTGTGAGGGCCTCACCCTAATGACCCCATCAACCCCTAACACCTCCCAAAGTCCCCATCTCCAAATACCTTCATATTAGGGGAAAGGGGCCCAACATCTGAATTTGGGGGGCACACATATTCAATCTATAGCACACGGTCTTTGAAGCTGGGAGCCTACACATCTAGGTCCATCCTGACCAGCCCCTCTGCACCTGTCAGGACCCTCGGTGGTCTCTGTCCCTGCATCCAGGCTGCCACCTCTGGTGACATACACTTCAACCGGTCACTCAAAGAAGCTGCTGCAGCATTTGGAGAATCCTAGGAGCTTCCACCCCGGGGCCTCAGCGGGCACCTCCTCCATGACAGAGGCTCCAGGGCCCAGGGGGATGGCTCATCACCAAAAATGAAACTGGGAAAGATTGTGGTTAGGGGCAGAAGTGGCAATGAGCATGTGGGACAAGGTGCAGACCTCTGGTCTGGAGGGCCGTGGGGAGCACAGGAGGAGAAGAGCCTGGCTGGCCCCGAGACCTTGTAGCCCTCCTTTTAACTGCCCAGGGTCTCCCTGAGGGCAGAGGGCCGCTCTGTCTCATTCTCTGGTCAATCCCCAGCATTGAGGACAGTGCTTAATAGTTTTTTGAATGAACAAATGAATGAAAAATCGATTAAAAAAAAAACTCTTTTGATAGTGGTATTTTTTTAAGTGGGTGGAAAGAGGAACCTACGTTGGGATTATTTGGGTGAGCTTGTTTATTTCAGGGTCCTGGACCGCACCCCAGAACTAGAGATTCAGAATCTCTGGAGCTGGGGTCCAGAACTCTGCGTGTTTCATGATGTTCGAGGGGATTTTGATACAGGCTAAAACTTGAGAATCGCTAATCTAGAGTTTCATTTTTAGTTCCTGGAATGGTATTTCCCTTTTCTCAAATAGTAAGAAATAAGTAGCACATGATACTTCCCCTTTTTGCCTTGTTCGCCAGGAAGCCTGGAACTAAGAGTAAAGCTTGGTTGTATAACTTTGCCTAGCCCAGCTTCCGTTAGCCCTTCTAGGAACATTTCTTTCCTTGGCTAAATCAACTTATCTTTCAGGACCTCGTTCGAGACCCATCTCTACCAGGGAGCCCTCCCAGAAGTCTCCCCTGGCCTCTTGCATGGCTGAGTGCCCTTCCTCGTCCCCGCCTCCACGGCGCTGGGCAGAATAGACCCGGGCAAGTGCTCCCCTCCTGACTGCCCCGGTCTTACTCAGCTGTTTAACACGCCTGTTAAAAAGAACTCAATTTCCTTCTACTGCTGTTTCAGCTTTGACCAAATTGTATCTTGGTAACTTATCTAAGTCTCTTCAAGTAATTTTTAGGTAGGGCAGACAACATTAGTAAATACATAGTATCTGTTCTGAAGCCCACTTCAGAATGATAAATGCACTTTAGTGGTCTCAGTGCTTTTTCTTTTATTGGTTTTTCTATTTAATTTGACTTCTCCAATTCAGCCGATGTCCTGGCCAACTAAATCCTCAACACCAATGAAACCAGAAAACAAAAAGGCACAAAGGTTTGGGAGGCAATTGCGAATTTGAGTAAGAAAGATGTAAGGGGACACGACTCCAATGCTAAGGTATGTGGGTAGTGCCGAAAATAAGTGAAAATGGAGAGGATCTGTAGCAGGTAGGAATGAGTAGTGGAGGGTGGGCGGTGATTGTTTTTTAGGTAAAATATTATTTTTTCTTATTAACAAAAATCATGCGTGTTTATGGGGTAAAGTTAAATGCGTATAAGCAAAATGAAAGTATTCCATGTTTAAATTGTTGCAGGTCTTTTTCCATACAGACTAGCTAACAGGGTTACTCTATTTTCATTACTGGTTCTAGCAGTTGGTACTACTATCCTGCCAACGGACGGTAGGTTCAAAACGCACAGTCACAGACTCAGGTCTGGAAAAACACTAACTTACTCTATTTTTCCTTTATAGTATCAGTTCTGAATTTCAATTCTGGTGGTGGTAAAAAGAACATAGTCACTTACAAATACAACCAGTCAGTTTGGCGATTTCCCATTTATTTGGGATACACTTTCAGTTATTTTAGGGTCCCTCCATCCCCTTAGTTTTCTCTGAGGTGGTCCTGGGAATGCTGGAGTTGGTGGGGAGGGCTGTCTCTAAAATGCAACTCTGGTCCTCGGGCCCTCAGGAGATCAGAAGCTAAGGATTATCTCTTTATAGTTATCTTTGCATTTTAGCTGAGACCTCTTTTTCCTAGACCAAATAGTCTAATTTGCTAGTTTGGGGAGCTCTCAATGAGTGTATAAACAGAGACAGTCCAGGGCCCCCAGATCCTTGCGCTTATAGGAGTTCATCTAGTACCTGTAGCACATGTTGTAATTTTAATAAGAATGCAACTAACTCCCTCAGGGAAGGATGGAAGTGGTGAGACACTCTGGGCCCCCTGGATTGAGAATAAGAAGTCCAAGACCCCAGTCTTAGTTCTTTCACTAAATGGACTCTCTGGGCCTCATTTGCTTTATCTCTAAAACAGTAGGGTTGGCTAGATGCCCTCTAAAGTCCCAGCACTCACATTCTATGAGGCTATGAGTTTCTTTGGAAGCAGCTCATATAAGCGTTTTCAGAGGAGACCCAGGCCTCCGTTTCCAAAGACAGACTTGCTTACAAACCACACAGCCAGGTTCTCGAGATGTTTCTTCATCACTGAGATTCAGAAACGTAGGCATGTATTTACAGCAACATAGCAGCACTGGGCTGGATAAGAGTGGATCCAGGGGGGTATCACTGAGTGAATGGGAGTGGCCATAAACACAGTGGGCTGGAGAAGCATGGTGGTGGTGGGGGTGGGGCAGGAGGAAGGGAATGAGCAGGCAAGGACACTAAAGAGAAAGATGATGTGTTTTCTTCACTGTTCGTGAAGCAGCCGGCTCAAAGCTTCTTTGAGGCCAGGAACAAAAGCCCTCAAAGTCTGCGGGAGTGATTATTTCAGCTCTAACCACACAGGAGTGCTGGGCATGGGTGTCAATCCCATGTTCCAGTACCCGAAGGTCGGCAACAGCCCCACTGCACAGGAAGAGGTCACTTACTTATGTGTCTCATTGTTAGGTTCTCTCTTTGTGAAAAACAGCAATCCCTTATAATAGATTAGATCATTGTTCCCAGTTCTTTATGCTTTCTGTGAATTACATAAATTACATCCATGCCCTCGTGACTTGGCAGTTCCTTCCACTCAGACAGACAGAGATTATTTCCCTGCCTTGGTGATGTGGGGCCAGGCCATGTATCACTTGCTCTGACCAATGAAATATGGGGGGAAGAGAGAGTACGCCGGGTGTGAGCAAGTTCTTTAACAGCCATCACGTAGTCTGGCTTGCCTTCTTGCATTTCTGTCATCTGAGATCACGAGCCCCATAATGTGAAGCAGACCTCAACAAGGTCAGAAACCTGGAATCCAGCCTCGCTCAGCCAAACCTCTGCTGACTTAGAAACCCAGGAGCATGACAATGAATGTTTCTGATTAGAAGCTATAGAGATTCATCAGTCTTCCACAATTCATCACCATAGCACACACCCTCCCCAATGTCCACCACCCAGCCACCCCATCCCTCCTACCCCCCACCACTCCAGTAACCCTCAGTTTGTCTCCTGAGATTAAGAATTCTTCATATCAGTGAGATCATATGATACATGTCTTTCTCTCATTGACTTATTTCGCTTAGCATGATGAATCACAGACCTGTACCTCTGAAACAAATAATACATTATACGTTAAAAAAAGAAGAAGAAGACGATAGCAGGAAAGGAAGAATGAAGCGGGGGGAAATCGGAGGGGGAGACGAATCATGAGAGATGATGGACTCTGAGAAACAAACTGAGTGTTCTAGAGGGGAGGGGGTGGGGGGATGGGTTAGCCTGGTGATGGGTATTAAAGAGGGCACGTTCTGCATGGAGCTCTGGGTGTTATACGCAAACAATGAATCATGGAACACTGCATCAAAAACTAATGATGTAATGTATGGTGACTAACATAACATAATAAAATTTTTTAAAAAAGGAAGCTATGGAGAGATTTAGGATTGTTTTTTACATAAAATGAGCGCAGCAATAGCTGACTCACGTCTCCCTTAAGATTCTTCATTCACAAGTTGCAAACCTGAATGGAGAAAATCAGAGAAGGAAAATAGAACTGTTTTTGGCAAAGCCATGAAATTTTGCATAAAGCGGCTGCCACCCAGTAGACAGTAAAGACAGGGCTTGTAAAGATAGGGCTGTTCACACTTAATTCGCCTCTGTCCTCTTCTTCCCTCCTCCGGCAAGAGCTACTGCTCAGTCCAGAGCTAGCAAATATATATGGCTGAGTCAAGCTGTGTGACCACTCAGGGTATGCCTGGACCTCTGAGTCCCTGAACAGTTGTGCTAGAAACACTGTCCATGGCAGTGATTAGTGGAGAGGAAGTATATTGATAGCACCCGCAGACGGTTAGCTCCACTTAGGACCTTTATCAGAACACATTTAGATTATATAATGTAGACAATCTCTTTCTGCCCTAATTGACCATGGGCTTCTGGAAAGCAGGAACCATGTCTGAGTTAACCGTAAGACTTCTCTAGCTCAAAGCTCTGCCCCACAAGAGAGCCAAGACCAATTAATACACGTTGAATGAACAAAGGAAATAAAGAATCTAAAAACGGCCCTTATTCTAATGGGATTTTTTAAAAATCTCTTTTTTTGCCTTTGTAAATGGTCACAAGTTACCAAATCGGAAACAAAATAATTCTCACTGGCTCCCTGCCAGGAGTTTAGATTCGTGAACTTTCGCAAGGGAGAACATTCACTCCCCGATGCACACGCTGCCTAAATTTTCCTCCTCTGGTGTAGTTATTTGTCCCGTTGCATGAAATTGTCCTCCATCCTCAGGGTTTTTGTTTTGTTTTGTTTTGTTTTGTTTTTGTTTTTGTTCTGCAAAACACATTGCCTCTTTTTTTGAAAAAAAAAAATTAGCTACGCTAGAATGGAGGTTTTAATATTTGGCGTTTTGTATATGAACATCTGGAAGTGTTTGTGTGGTGATGTCTGGAGATTTGTTCGGGCTGAGCTGAAGGTGTTTGGCTTGCTTGGGGAAGGGCGATCTCATGTGGTTGGAAAGTGGAGTGTGAAGTTAGAAAGGAAGGCAGGGACAAGGTCCTAGAGGAAGGGAACTGGATTCTGTTGGCGATGCAACAATATGGCTTGAGCGGCGTTCTAGTGACATCTACCCCGTGAAGAACGTTTTCTTCTAAATAACGTGTATTCCCCCGCCCATGTTGCAAAATGGGTTGCTTTTAAAGGCACTGCATTTGATATTGGTGGGTTTTCACTGAGGACTGGGTGGTTTGCTACAATTTGGATAAACAAGTTCCTGAGGAATTGGAGGCAGATAAAAATAGCATCGTGCACAGCTGTCCTTTTGGGTGCAATCTAAATCCACGACAAGTGAAGTCATAGCGCAAATACTCATATAAGTAGCCATCAACTGACGCTTCCAAATATGGTTTATTACCGCAATTCTAAATTCAAATGAATCAAAATAGGCTACAGTGTGTTCCCAGGGTACCTCGTGTTGTTTACATTTGCTAACTCCGGAATGGAGATCATCACCCTAGAAAGCATTAGAAAACAAAGCACTTACTTACTTATGACACCCCCCTGGGCACTACACCAACTAAATTCCTTTATTTTCCTTTTACTTACTTACAGGTCATACATTAATGTAACATTTTCATACATGTTTTTTAAAGATTTTATTTATTTATTTGAGAGAGAGAGAGAGAGCACGAGCAGGGGTAGGGGCAGAGGGAGAACGAGAAGCAGACTACCCGCTGAGCAGCGAGCCCAGTGACAATGTGGGGCTCGATCCCAGGACCCTGAGATCACGACCTGAGCCAAAGGCAGATGCTTAACTGACTGGGCCACCCGAGCGCCCTAACATTTTATTATTTTTGAAGTGATGTATGCTCACTGTAGAAACATTAGAAAATGCAGATCAGTAGATGGCGGAAAATAAAAGTATCACCCACTATTTATTTCCAGAGTTTTTTTCAAATTAATAAAGAAAAACTATCATTTTTTTTCAAAGAATAATTCTGAAATTACACTTGTGTATTTCTGTTCTTTTTTAAAAAAATATTTTATGTATTTATTTGAGAGACAGAGTGAGAGAGAGAGAGCACAAGTGGGGAGGGAGGGAGAGGGAGAAGCAGACTCCCCTGCTGAGCAGGGAGCCTGACACGGGGCTTGATCCCAGGACCCTGGGATCATGACCTGAGCCGAAGGCAGACGTTTAACTGACTGAGCCACCAGGAGCCCCCCACTTGTGTTTTTCTATTTAAAAATAAAAATTTTCCTGGAATACAGTATGGAGTTTCCTCAGAAAGTTAAAAATAGATCTATCCTACAATCCAGCAAATGCACTACTAGGTATTTACCCAAAGGATACAAAAATACTAATCCGAAGGGATATATGCACCCTGATATTTATAGCAACATTATCAATAGCCAAACTATGGAAAGAGCCCAAATGTCTATCAACCAATGAATGGATAAAGAAGATGTGGTATAGGGTGCCTGGGTGGCTCAGTTGGTTAAGCGACTGCCTTCGGCTCAGGTCATGATCCTGGAGTCCCGGGATCGAGTCCCGCATCGGGCTCCCTGCTCGGCAGGGAGTCTGCTTCTCCCTCTGACCCTCCCCCCTCTCATGTGCTCTCTGTCTCTGTCATTCTCTCTGTCTCAAATAAATAAATAAAATCTTTAAAAAAAAAAAAAAGAAGATGTGGTATATATATACAATGAAATATTACTCAGGCATCAAAAAGAATGAAATCTTGCCATTTGCAACAACATGAATGGAACTAGAGTGTATTATGCTAAGCAAAATAAGTCAGTCAGAGAAAGACAAATACCATATGACTTCACTCATGTGGAATTTAAGAAGAACAGATGAACACGGGGTGCGGGTAGAGAAGAGAGAGACAAACCATAAAATAGACTCTGAACTATAGAGAACAAACTGAGGGTTGCTGGAGGGGAAGAGGGCACCGGGATGGGTTAAACGGGTGATGGGTATTAAGGAGGGCACTTGTTATATGATGAGCACCAGGTGTTGTATGGAAGTGTTGAGTCACTAAATTCTACATCTGAACCTAATACTGGATGTTAACTGAAATTTAAATAAAATGAAAACAAATAAAAGTAAAAATTTCCCATTTAAGTGGTGGCTGGGTGGCTCAGTCGTTTAAGTGGCCAGCTCTGGATTTCAGCTCAGGTCATGATCTCAGGGTCATGGGACCGAGCCCAGAGTAGGGCTCCCAGCTCAGTGGGGAGTCTGCTTGAGGATTCTTTCTCTCCCTCTCCCTCTGTCCCATCCCCACTCATGTCCTCTCTCTCTCTCTAAAATAAAAATAAATACATCTTAAAAAAATTTTTTTTCCATTTAAGTAAGTACAGGAACCTAATCTATCCTCCAGTTAAGTCTTTATTCTTAGTGAAGTTGATGCCAGTATGATAACCTCTTGCTCTGGGAATATAATTATATGTACAGTAATATTTGACTGTAAGGAAAAACAACTACAACAGTAGTTGCTTTTATCTTAACTAGTTAATTGTTGTCTTAAATTAACTAGTTAATTTAATATTTCTAAATATTGTTAGTCCTTTAGAAATTATGATACTGTGGATTGATGGTTTGTTCCAACAGAGCACATTTTTGTTTAGCCCTGATAACTTAGTTTCCATTTCTTTTCCCCCAAACAAGTTAAGAATCGTTACTAATTTTATTTTTTTTAATATTTCTTCATTTATTTTGGAGAGAGAGAGTGCCGCACGTGAGTTGGGGGGTAGGGGGAGAAGAAGAGAGAGAATCTCAAGCAGACTCTCCACCGAGTGCAGAGCCCAGTGAGGGGCTTGATCCCAGGATCCTGAGATCATGACCTGAGCTGAAAGCAAGAGTCTGACACTTTGACTAAGCCACTCAGGCACCCTGAGAATCACTACTAATTTTAAAAAAGAGACTTTGATTCTGTTTTATTTCATTCTTTTGATCTGAGAAGGTAGAAATCATTAAAAGCACTCCAAAACATGGCAAACAGGGAGTAGAGTGAAGGCAAGGCAGCAGTGACTAAAGATATTAGTTCTGGAGTTATTTTCTAAATCACCCTTTTAAGCCCTTTCAACATTCTCGTCATGGTACCTTTCATTTCCAACTTCCTCTTAGAGTTTGAAGGAAGATACATCGGAGTATTTTATTGTCTTGGGGTAGGTTGTTGGCTGACTCAAGGTGGCACTTGACCCAAAGTGTCCAGTGATTACAAAGTAGTGGGCCTGAGAGCTTTTTCCTATAAAGGTGATAATAAACTAACATAAGTGTGTCTCTCTGAAACTTGAAAGAATTTTTACCCCTTTGGCCAGTTGGTTGGTGGAAGGAGAAGGATAGAACTCACAAAGATAGAAAGAGAGGCCCATGCGGGTCAGATAAGCCAGAGGCAAGAAGAGGACAGGCTCAGAGCTATGAGACGTGAGAGGCCCATCCACACACAGCCTCACAATAAAGCCTCTGTCTCTAAAGGTGGTCAGGTGTCCTGTTTTTGTTTTGAACAACCAAAAGCTGTACATCATATGTTCATTTTAGTGTTCCAAGTGATTAGCATAAGCTTGATACAAACTAAGTCTTAAAAGGTATGGAAATGAAATAATTACAGAAATGAAATTATTAATTTGTTCTCTCAAACTATGTTGTATTTGAGACCTTGGAAAAATTCTGCATAAAATGTCATGATTCCAACAGACAATACTAAGAGAATTAGAAGACAAGACCCAGACCAGGAGAAAATATTTGCAAAAGACACATCTGATAAAGGACTATTCTCCACAACATATAAAGAACTCACAAAATCAACAATAAGAAAACAACCTGATTGAACACTGGGTCAAAGACCTTAATGGACCCTCAACAAGGAAGATACACAGATGGCAAATAGGCATGTGAAAAGATGCTCCACATCATGTGACATCAGGGAAATGCAAATTAAAACAACAGTGAGATACCACTACATACCTATTAGAATGGCCCAAATCTGAAACATTGACAACACCAAACACTGGTGAGGATGTGGAATGATAGAAATTTTTTACTTCTTGCTGGTGGGAATGCAAAGTGAAACAGCCGCTTTCGAAGACAGTTTGGCAGTTTCTTACAAAATGAAATAATCTCTTACCAAATGATCCAGCAATCATGCTCCTTGGTATTTACCCAAAGGAATTGAAAATTGATGTTCACACAAAAACCTCCTGCACACGAATGTTTATAGCAGCTTTGTTCATAATTGCCAAACCTTGGAAGCAACCAAGATGTCCTTCAGTAGACGAGGAGATAAATAAACTATGGTACATCCAGACAATGGAGTATTATTCAGTGCTAAAAGATATGAGCTATCAAGCCATGAAAAGACATGAAGGAAACTTAAATGCACATTACTAAGTGAAAGAAGCCAATCTGAGAAGGCTATACACTGTAAGATACCAACCATCTGCCATTCTGGAAAAGGCAAAACAGTAAAAAGATTAGTAGTTGCTAGGGCTTGGGTGGTGGAGGGATGAATAGCCAGAGCACAGAGGATTTTTTAGGGCAGTGAAATTACTTTGTATGATACTGTCATGGTAAATGTATGTTATTATACATTTGTCCAAACCACAACAAAAGTGAACCCTAATGTAAACTATGGACTTTGGATATCAGTGTGGATTCCTCAGTTGTAAAAAATGCACCACTTTGGTGGAAGATGTTTTAATGGGGAAAGCTATATATATATTGGGGGGGCAAGGGGTATCTGGTTAATCTCTGTACCCTCTTAATTTTGCTGTGAACCTAAAATTACTCTTTTAAAAATGAAGGCATTTTGGCGTGCCTGGCTGGCTCAGTTGGTGGAGCATGCAACTCTTGATCTTGGGGTTGTGGGTTTGAGCCCCATTTGGGTGTAGAGATTACTTAAAAATAAAATCCTTTAAAAAAATGGAAGCATTTTTTAAAATGCAAAGAAATCATAATTTCTGATCTCAAGAAATTTAAGATATATACACTAATACCTTCAGGCAAATAAAAATAGAGTAATCTTCAGGTGGCTAAAATAACATATGTCATTCAGGATGTTTTTAGCTTGAAGAAACAGAAGACCTAACTTCAAATGCCTCAAACAAAGAGAATCTCACGTAACAGAAACTCTGGAAATAAAGCAGGTCCAGGGTTTGTTAGCTCAGTGGCTCAAGGACATCATCAAGGACCTGGTTTCCTTCCGCCTTTCTGCTCTGCCATCTTCAGGGTATTGCTTTTACTCCTGAGGCTTGTTCCCTCAATAGATGCCAGATGGCTCTTTCTTCTCCCAGGATCAAACCTTCACACAACAGTCTGAAGCCTGGCACACAGAACGTTCCTGATTCCTATTCTAAAGAAAACTTTCCCAGGGACCACCAACTGACTTCCCTTCACATTGCCATTTTTATGCTAGTCATCAGCAAGGAAGTGGGATTACCTTTATTGTTTTAGTCTGATTAAGAGTCACCCCTGATAACACTGTATTGTATAACAAATTCGCTAGGAGGATAGAACTGAAATGTTCTCACACACAAAAGATAAACATGTGAGGCGATGGATGTGTTAACTAGATGGGAGGAACCCTTTCACAGTGGACACGTACAGCGAATTATCATGATGTACACTTTAAGTATCTTACAGTATCACTTATCAATTATGTCTCAATAAAGCTGAAAAAAGATCACAGCTGAGACTTTAGAGGCTCTCATGAGGCACATGACCACCCAATACCTCAACAAAATTGGGGTCTCGTTAACAGGAAAGGGGGATATAAAATGACCCTTGAGTGGGCAACTAACAGTCTGTTACATGGGCCAAAAGGGCAAATTAAAAAAAAATTTTTTTTTTATGGAGTATAAATTAGCGTCAAAGGTGGCAAGAAAAATCTAGATAAACTATAAATTAAGGGGTGCCTGGGTGGCTCAGTCAGTCAAGCATCTGACTTCCACTCGGGTAGTGGTCTGGGGTCCTGGGATCTGGCCAGTGAAAGTCTCCACGCTCAGTGGGGAGTCTGCTTCTCCCTCTTCCCCTCCCCCCCATACCTCCTCATACCCTCTCTCAAATGAATAAATAAAATCTTTTAAAAAAACTATAAATTGAGAAAAAAATAGAACATAGTTTAATGGGAAGAGTAAAACAAAAGCTGAGGAAAATCAAGATCTAACTGAAACACTAAATCTAGAAAACTAAACTACTAAAAGGATGAAATGATAAAGACCCGAGGTTCTCAAAGTGTGGTTCTTGGAGAGGCAGCCCCAGTGTAACCTGGGGACTTGTCAGAAAGGTAAATGATTAGGCCCCACCCTGAGGGCTCTGGAATCACAAGCTCCGGGAGTGGGGCCTGGCAATCTGTGTTAACAAGTTTGCCTGGTGATTCTGATGTAGCTAAAATTTGAGGATCCAAAAGGAAAATAGATATTTTAAAACATTAAGATTTGCAAAACTCAAAAGATCAATAGGCAAAAAGGGCAAAATAAAAACCAGCCCCTGGATCAATTCCAGGGTTAACGCCCTTGGGCGGGGCAAACAGGTCGTCTGCTCCTCTTTACTTGCCTCATCCCTCTCCCTCTCCCGACTGACCACCTATCTGGTTGCCCCACCAAAGGTAAAGTCAGTGGTCGTCACCCTAGCTACACTTCAGAATAACCTGGAGAATATTTTAATAACATGGCTGCTGCAAATCCCACTTCAAACCAAGTAAGCCAGAGGCCCTGGGGGTGGGGACCTGGCATTTGTGTTTTTAAGAAATCTTCAGGTGATTCTATTAGCCATAGCTTAGAGCCTCTGGGCTGAGAGTGGAGGGTCAGAGAGGCCTCTTGCTCTTCATGGCTCCCTTTGCCTGCTCACATTTGCTTTTCATATCCACATAGCCCAGCTAAGAACATTCAGGAGATTAGGCAAACATTTAAGCTCATTTCTTTTCTCCAGCAAGTCTACATATACCTGCCCTACCTACACACATTTATTTATGTAAAGAAATGGGGGAAACTTAGGGCACCTGGGTGACTCAGTCGGTTGACCATCTGACTCTTGATTTAAGCTCAGGTCATGATCTCAGGGTCATAAGGGTCGTAAGACCGAGCCCCGCTTCGTGCTCGAAGTTGGCCCATGCTTGGCAGGGAGTCTGCTTGGGATCCTCTCCCTCTGCCCCTCCCCCTGCTCATGCGCATGCTCTCTAAAATAAATAAAATAAAATAAATCTTTTTAAAAAATGGGGTAAACTAATGGAAGATTAGAATTATTTAATTATTTATCAAGTATATTCTTCTTGGTGCCCATCTCTGGGTTAATAAGAGTCTAGAGTTCTCTCCTGCTGATTAAGAGTTCTTCCCTTCCTGATACAGGAAAAGGACACCTTCACAAATTTGTGTCCAGCTCTTAGGCAAATAGGGGGAGGGCAGAGAGTTTTCCTTGCATCTGCTTCTTCCCAACTGCCTTCAGCCCAAAATAATCCTAAAAAAAATAATAAATAAGACCACCCAGTGTGGGAAAGCATAGGCCAATGCTGAAATCCTTGACTGAGGTCTCATGTTTTCTGAACACCTGCTGGGAACACAACGTCCTTCCTCACTTCCAGCCTGGGCTGGTTCCCCAGCTAGCCAGCAACCTATCAATGCTACCAACACAGTGCGGCTGCTGTGAATGGCTCCAGCATGGGCCCCACAGAGGCTGGGCATGGCCACTAAAGGCAAACTATGGTGATCAACAACTTGCCAAGCACTCCCTCAAAAAGTGATCCTACCTAGGCTCATCTGGTACTCTGCTTTCTCACCAAGAACGGGCACCCCTTTTTTCACAATCTTGGTCATGTTGACTAGCCAGTTTTCCTTCCTGGCTCATTTTTGTCCCCTCTCTGACATTCGTGCTCATTGATCCCTTAGTCTAATGCAGTTGAGTCCAGGGGCCCATGGCCCACAGTACTGACCCTTCACTGAATCACCAGTGCATAGAAGGTAAGACACTTCTTGCTGACTTGGAGAAAGATTTCTGGAGTTCTGGACATTAAAGGACCAGAATCCAGACCTCCGGTCCATTCTTGAGCCATTTCCTTGACTTACATGTCTCTATAGACAGATTCCTTCTCCTCTGCATGTCTTACTGCCTCCCTGCCCTTATCCACTCTGTGGATAAGACCTGCTGACTCATTTCCTCAGTGTGTCCGTCAGCAACCTTGACCTCCCGAGGTCCCCTCATCACACATCTTAAATGTCTGTATCAGTGATTCTCAATCATGGCTAGACTCCTCTGAGAAGATTAGGTAGATAGATGGTGCTTTGTGGTAATGCTTCTCAAGAAGATGAAGGCAGAGAGGAAACAAAGAAGGTTGTAAGGACCAAGGAATTTATGTGATTACATATATAATGTATAAAGGGATCTATATTAATATATTATTACATAGAATATGTAAGTTCATATATATATATAAAGGAATTTATAAATAATAATTAAATGTAAATTCCTTTATTTTATGTAGCAATAATATCTATTTATATGAATTCCCCAAAACTTTTATGTATAATGTTATATATAATTTTTATATTATATATAACAATATATTATAGGTAATGTAATATGTAATGTAGGATATTAATTATATATGTAATATATACATGTGATTACATATTACATGTAATTGTATTATATATAAATTCCTTTATATATGTAATTATAATATATACTTATATATGAATTCCTTTATATATGAATTCCTTTATATATATATCCTTAGGAAATTATACATATGCATAATATAATTACATACATAAAGGAATTTATATAAATTGTATAATATATGTTAATTACATATGATTACATATTACATAATTACAGTATATAAAATTCCTTCCTGTAGACTTTCATATGTAATAATATATGTAAATACCTTCTGTGTAACTATAATATCTTATATATATGAATTCCTGAGCCTCCCTTCTTAGAGATTCTGACTTAAGTGGTCTAGGCTGGGGCCTAAATATTTTTGAAGCTTCCCAGGTGATTTTCCTGTGTGGCGAGGATTGAGAACCACTGATTTAGAATGAACCCTTTGTAAACTGAGATCTCCAGATAAGGTCAATATAACATATTTAAACTGAAAGAGAGAAATACAGCTAACCAAAGTCCCCAAAGAATTCAGGTCACCCTTACCACAGAGTACCATCAACAGCTCCCTTAGTCACACGGGCTCTTCCCCTGAACCTTCTGTTTTTTCTTCCTGTCCCAAAGGTTTTGCTCTCCCTCCCTGCCCAGGGAGTGAGCTCAGTTCAATGGCCTCTTCACATTTGCCCTCTACTGCTAAGCCTCACTTGAACCAACAGACACAAATGATGCTCCTGAGGCTCCTTCCTGTCCTCAAATCTCAACTGAGCTGAACATCCCCAGCAAAGTCAGACCTGGATACAGGAGGGGAGGACTGTGCAGAGAGCAGAAAGCGGCCATGGTAGATCAAGCAAAAGAAGATGGAGAAGGCCGGGGGTTTGGGGGAGGTGGGTAGGGTGACCAACTGTTCTGGTTTGCCAAGTTTTAGCGCTAAAACCGGGACAGTCTTGGACAAACCAGGTCTTATGGCCAAGCACAGCTTTGTATTCTTCTGGAATGGAACCTCAAGTGTGGCAGCGAGATCTTAGCACAAGCATTTCCTATTTGTTACCCTGTGAGCATGCAGGGAGTTAATTTTTCAGTTTTATTTTTTGCTTTTTAAAAAATTAAGCCATTGAAAAAAAAATTAAAACAATTGATGCATCAGCCATAGAAAAATATTCAGAGAAGCAAGAAGAAAATGAATGACATTGCTTGTGATCTCACTTCCCCCAAGAAAACTGCTTTTAAGATTCTGGTGTTTCTCCTTCCAATTTTCTTATGCACATATATTCTAATTTTCTGTAAGTATATAAATATGTTAAATTTATTTTTTTCTATTCGGGAAATCAAAGGTGTCGGGAGAATAGCAGAGATCATTAGGCATGAATAAAAGATGGCATGCCAAGGGCAATGAAAAATAAAACATGAATGACTAGGTAAACTGGAGTAAAAGTAAAAAGCATCTGAGCTGTGTCCAGAGCCACAGCCTTGTTTTGAGGTATCAGCGTCGCATGGTGCTTGTGGAGGCCGATGTTCTAGAACCGTGCACCCATGCTCCCAGCACTCTCTCCGATGGTGACCCGGTTCTGTGCACATTTCTGCACTCCAGAACTCGAGATGCCTGGGCAGCACATGCGTGAGCGGCTGTCGCTAAAGAACGTGGAAAGAGCTCAGAGAACAGAAGCAAAGATGAGTAACGGGGAGTACCAGAAGGCCTTCAAACAGAGGGAAAGAAAGCAGAACTCTTCAGCCGGAAAAACCAGGCAGGCTGAGGGACGTCTTAATAATGCCGTTCATGTAGATGAAGGGTTGGCCCCCACGGGGGGTGACCCAGTTTTCCATTTTCCCTAAGGACCAAAAAAGGAGAACAAATAATAAATGTTACCTCTCCTGTGGGTTTTTTTCTTGGCCAAAAAATGTTCATGCCCATCGGATGATCTCATCCTCAGAACATCTTTGAGATGCTGAAGATGTTTGCCTGATTTGATTTCGATTTATGCAGGAGAAAATGCTGTGAGGGCTATGAAAGCATCCAACCAGATTTTCCATGGAGGGCACAGGCTCTTCTTTTCGTGGTCAGTAAAAATAGAACCGTTTCTCTTCAAATGGGGATGCTTTCGACAGTGCCCTGCCTGAGGACAGGGGGAATAATAAGTATCCCTTCCATTTATGTCATACATTATCTGAATTTCTTTCATTCTCCTAAATTTATTGTGGATGAAATAATCATTTGAGGTGGCAGGGATATATTATTTTCTCTAAATGAGAAAATATAACATTAAAGAAGTGAAGTGACTTGCGCAGGGTCCCACAGTGAATTGGAGAGCTAGAGTATATTCTTGACCTAGAAGTCTTGGTTCCCAGGACTCTTGCCACACCAGCTGTCTTCAGCCTTTAGCACACATTAGAATCACCTACAGGGCTGGTTGAAACACAGACTGCTGGATCCACCTGCAGAGTTTCTGATGCAGGAAGTCTGAGGTGGGGCCTGAAAATTTGCATTCTCAAAAGTTCCCAGGGAGTGTTGCTGCAGCTGCCTGGGGACCACACCCTGAGAACCACTATGTTACACCATGCCTGTTGGCCAACTAGACTGGCAATGGGAAAAACGATTTTTTTCCTAAAGGCCACAGATCCGTAAAAGTTTGTTTTAAGTTGAAAAGTCATCTCCATGCAACTCACTAACTTCTGACCACCTTTCTAAACAACGGACAGCTGTGTTACCAGAACAACACAGCACACACATCCGCTCCCAGTGTAGTTGCCAACTCTTCCCAGTTTCCCACGACACAACCCAAACAGGTAGAAGTAGAGCAAGAAATGAAGAAATACTGAGCACATATTCTATTCTATGACAGACTTTCTTTAAAGTATTTTATAATACCCTCTTTTATGTTTGTAGTTACTCCTTGATATAGAAATAACTATTTGCCTTTTGTAGATTAAGACACTGAGGCTCAAAATGTTATGCAACTTGAAAAAAGAGAAAAAAGTAGAATATCCAGCTTCAAAACTATATTTGTTCTTTGACATCATGTATTATTTTAGATCTATTACCTGATTTCCATTATGCTCATCCTAATTTTTGTTAGGCCCTCAACGCATTAGTCCATGTAGCTTTCTCCCACTCTACCTAGTTATTTCCTCCCCAGCCTATGGCCTTATATTTAACTTCTCCCTAATCCATAAAGATCTTTTCTGGACTTTGGTGCTGGAATCAGTTAGCACTTGTTAGTTGACCGATTCATTTGATGCAAAAGACCTACTTAAGAAGGAATTAATTAGTTGGGTAAATTGTGGTACATCCACATGATGCTGTTTTAGTACATACTGAAATGAAAAGATTGTCATAACATAATCAATTTTTTTTAAAAAAAAGCAAGTTACAAAGGTAAATACCATATGATTTCACTCATGTGTGGAATTTAAGAAACAAAACAAATAAGCAAAGGGAAAAAAAGAGAGAGAGAGAGAGAGAAACCAAGAAACAGACTCTTAACTACAGAGAACACACTGATGGTTACCAGAGGGGAGAGGGATGGAGGGATGGGGGAAACAGGTGATGGGGATTAAGGAGGGCACTTGTCATGCTGAGTCCTCAGTGTTGTATGGAAGTGTTGAGTCACTTTTCACCTGAAACTAACATTACACTGTTTGTTAACTAACTGGAATTAAAATAACTTAAAAAATAAAATTTAAAAAAAAGCAAGTTGCAAAACATGCAAGGTATACCTTTTCTGGTAAAAATAGTCATGTAAACACACGTGTGCATATCAAATGCACGTACCCACATTTCAACACATTTAGGAAGAGCATACATCAAGATGTTCACAGTGATCATCTCAGAAGGGGTGGCTTTATGGTGACTTTTTTATTTTCTACAATTTGCTTTTCTAAAGCTTATCCTTTTTCTTCCATGGGCATGTATTATTTTGTGTTAAGAAGGCCTTCTTTACCAATCCTTAAAATCACCCTCTTACCTCTTCACACTAAGTTCTTTACATTTTCCTGGTGTTTCTTCTCCTAATTAAATATTTAGCTCTATCTTCCCCTCTGTACCAGAAAATAAGAGTGCTTTGGGAACAGAAAGGAAAAAAAACAAAAAACAAAAAACAGCCTCCCACCTATGTATAGTTCAAGGAGAAAACAAGGCAGCTACCAACCCTCCCCAGGCTCACATTTTATATGAGCAGTGAGAGCACTATTCAAGGGCATCTAAGAACTGAACATATATAATAATTATTTCTTCAGGATTCTTGGTCTCTGCAGGGTATGATTAAGAATGGACTACACCAACACATAAATCCAAATGATTTCTAACAAGAGCAAATATACCCTAATAAATACTTCTGGAAATCAACGAACAAAACTTCTCTGTTGTAGCAGTGCCTAAACAACATGGAAAAATTAATAGCTGAAGTTTGAAGCCCTCGATAGAGTAGTAAATTCTCTAGCAATTCTCTGCTCAAGTGAGTCTGCTTGAGACTTGAGGACAGTGAGGACTCAAAGCTGTGCAAGTCTGAAGAAAGATTGTGCAGTGTGAAGCGATCGCCCCTTGGGGAGCAAGCCTCAGGGCCAGGCCTCTTCCGGTAGAGATCATTTGCCAGTGAAACAGGAAGCGCCAGGTGATGCCCCGGGTTCTGATGAACTCGCTTCGTCACACCCAGTGCCCTGAGTCAAATCACCCACCCACTTCAAGGGAGCGGGTAGCTGTCCTCTATCCCCAAGAACAAAACCACCTTTGACCTCTAATGACATTCAAACCAGAAAGGGAAGGAATATGGCTTCTTTCATATGAGTTCATGGAAAGGATGGAGGGTAGGGGGATTCACTCAGTGAGCAAAGAGAAATATTTGAAATTAGAACATCTCCAAGCCTGCAAATAAACATCTCTAAGCCTTCAAAATAAGAACGTGAGAGTGAGGGCAATTTCTGGCCCTAAGTGCTTCACCCAGACAACCCTCCTGAGGAAAACAAAGGGGTCACCCCTCCTCAAGGCCTACGGGGTCTGGCCTGAAGCCTGGTTGCTTGAACAGATGATTGTTTTCTAAAGAGCTCTCAGGGAGAGCAAAGTAATGAAACCATTTTTGCATTTTCTATCTGGAAAGTGGGCCTCTGGCTGCTTCTGGTTGCTTCTCCATCACTGTCACCGTCAGACCTGTCAGGTGGGAGTGGGGAAGACAAGAAAGAATGACTTCGCAGCCCTTCCCTGTAGGTTAGGGAGCGTGGTGACTATTAGCAGCTAGACACCTGATGGCCAAGAGCGACGCACCACGTTGCCACATTTCCACTGGATGTCTGTCGAAGGTGTTTCTCCCGAATGCTATCTTGGCCCTGTATCCCAGACTCACTCCCTCTTTGAGGTGATCTTTTGGAACGTGTGTGTGTGTGTGTGTGTGTGTGTGTGTGTGTGTGTGGAAGGCTTCTGTCGGGCCCCAGCCTGCCTCCCTACTGTGAGTTCCACGGGCACGCCATCAGCAGCGCCTCGGGTGGGTCTGAGCTGTCCCTTCTCCTGTGAGCGCTCCCTCGGGCCCCAGGAAGACCGGCAGGGTCCGACAGCGCAGCAGGGAGACGACCAAGGTGGCAGCACCTCCCTTACCGAGGCCCGGGCGCAAGCAGCCCCGAGTACACGTCTTGACCAGTCTAAGCTGAGGGAAAAGCTCAGCGGCTTCAGCAGGACGCTAGCCCAGCACCTGCACCTCGAGCCGAGGGGAAGAGGCTCTTGGGAAGATTCGTGGGGAACCTTGGCAGGAAGCTGAATACAATGCGGCACCAAGTGGCTCTCTAGCCACAGTGTCATGCTCACAGCTGCACGTTTGTCTTTGTAACTCCTAGCCACTGCCTATTATCACCGGCCTCCTACTTCTCCGGAGAGGCCCAGGGAAACAGTAGCTCACCGAGTTGTCTTCTAGAATAGCAGCGCAGATACTAGAATAGCAGAATGTTTCTCATCTCCCCATGCTGAATGTAGCGTGCCTTTGCCCCTCCTGCAAGAGAAGCAGGGCTTCCTCGTCCCTTCCTGTCCTCCTTGTTCTTACAAATCTATCTGAGAAAACACTCACTCTGCCTTTCTTTTTTTAAGATTTTATTTCTTTATTTGACAGAGAGAGAGCCCCAGTGGAGGGGAGGGCAGAGGGAGGAGCAGGCTTCCCGCTGAGCAGGGAGCCCCACGCGGGGCTCGATCCCAGGACCCTGGGATCATGACCTGAGCCGAAGGCAGACACGCTTAACGACTAAGCCACCCAGGCGTCCCACACTGATCTTTGTTATCCTCTCTTCCCCTCCCCACCAGGTTCTGAGGGTGCACTGTTTTAGTCTGAGTTTCTGAAGCAGCTTGTGGAGGCATGTGCAAGGGGAGCAGCCCCAGCGTGCAGAGAGCTTCAACCCCAGCTACTGCAAATGAAGCTAGAGCAAAACATCTGAGGTCATCTGAGAAGCTAGATGGATGGCAAACAAGCCCATGAAAACATGCTCAGGATCCTCTGTTATTAGAGAAATGCAAATCAAAACCACAGCAAGGTACCACCACACACCTATTAGAATGGCTTAAAAAACAAGGGGCGCTTAGGTGACTCAGTTGGTTCAGCTCCCGACTCTTAGTTTCGGCTCAGGTCGTGAGATCGAGCCCCGCGCGGGGCACCTAGCTCAGCCCAAGGTCTGCTTGTCCCTCTCCCTCTGCTCCTCCACCCCCCGCCCCCGCTCGCTCTCTCTCTCTCAAACAAATAAATAAATAAGATCTTAAAAAAAAAAAAAAAAGAATGGCTTAAAAGACAAACTAACGATATCAAGTAGTGGTGAGGTTGTGAAGGAACTAGAACTCTCACATACCGCTGATGGGAGTATGAAACGGTGCACTCTGGAAAACAATGTGGAGGTCTCTTATAAAGTTAAACACATACTTACCGTCCGACCCGATCGTCCCACTCCTAAGTGACATAAATATCTATGTCCACACAACAACCTTTATGCAAATGTTCATGGCTGCTTTATTCAAAATTGCCCAAAGCTGGAAACAACCCTACTGTCCTTCTACTGGATATGGATAAACAAACTGCGTGACATCCATACATGGGTGAGGAATGAAGGATACAGGAAACAACATGCATGAACCTCAGTAATATTATGCTAAGTGAAAGGAGCCAGACTTAAAATTCCACATCCTGTGTGCCTCTATGTATATGATATTTCCGTGATATTTTTGCAAAGGAAAAACCATCGGGAGAGAAAACAAATCAGTGGTTGCCAAGGATGGGGGATGGGCAGAGGGGTTGACCACAGAGGGGCATGGGGGAATTCTGGTAAAGATGGAGCTCTTCTGTATCTTCATTATGGTGGTGGTTGCACAAATCTACATGTTTATCAAAACTCACTGAGCTTGGGGCACCTGGATGGCTCAGTAATTAAGCATCTGCCTTCGGCTCAGGTCATGATCCCAGGGTCCTGGGATCGAGGCCCGCATCGGGCTCCCTGCTCAGCGGGAAGCCTGCTTCTCCCTCTCCCACTCCCCCTGCTTGTGTTCCGTCTCTCGCTGTGTCTCTCTCTGTCAAATAAATAAATAAAATCTTTAAAAAAAAAAAAAAACTTACTGAGCTATACACACAGGGTGAATTTTCCCATATGTAAGTGGTACCTTAATTTTAAAACCATGAAGCCAGAGTTGGAGTCTGTCTTCAAGCAGGCTGTGTGAATGGCCATGACAGCACATCTCTAGCCAGCCTTTCATGAAGGGGCATGGCAATGCTTCTCGCCCCCCTGTACGGAAGAAAGAGCACCCTAGAGGCGAGGCACTGAAAATAAATGCAGCTTCCCCACAGGCTTCTAGCTCGGGAGGAGAGTGCTGTTGAGGATTAGCTGACAGAGGTGACACTAAAAAGAAAGGCAGCTTGTGTGGCTGGTTAAACCACACTGGAAGGGGCTCTATCAGGACTGCCCTTTATAAACAATGTCATATGATTAGCGGTCATATAGTAAGTGGTAGTCACTGATGCTGAACACGGTCACCGTCAAGCCATTTAACACTAGGATGACCTCCACGGTGAAAGTGATGGGAGGCAGCCTTGCCTACCATGCGGTAAGCACGTGCCAAGCTCAAGAAGGTCCTCAACCCCAGGTTACCCTCTGTCCCTCCCCTCCACCATACCCAGTGCCCAATACCATGGGGCCACTGTCCTGGTGAGCAATGCCTCACTCTTCAGCCAGAAAGCCATCTGACATTGGCTAGGAAAATGAGCCCGGGAGGGCTCAGAATGGACAGGCCCCCATTGTCTTCTGTTTTTCTGATAAGCGAGGTCTATTTCAGGGCTAGTTTGGGAGTCCAGGTTCCCTCCATCACAGAAAGCCTATGTTCCTGGGAGCCAGCCTGCCACTGGTTCTGGAAAGAATCCTTTGGGCCTAGATGGCTCCCCCAGCTGAATTCCTGTCTAATGTGCCATTCCCAGGGGGGCCCCAACAAGGCAGGCTGCCTTCCTACAGTGTGGAGGCCCAAGGGTGCCAGGATTCGCCTTACCTCTGGTGTCTGCCTCGCCCTGGCTCCAGGCTTCTCTCCATTGTTCTTCTCATTGCTCTTCCCTGGCTCTTGGTTACCCTGACCAGCAGCCTTCCCTCTCTCTCTCTTTCCCAGTTTTATTGAGGTATGATTGACATAAGATAAGCTGCACATTCTAATATACAGTTTGGAGCGCCTGGGTGGCTCAGATGGTTAAGCGTCTGCCTTCAGCTCAGGTCATGGTCCCAGGGTCCTGGGATCGAGCCCCGCATCGGGCTCCCCGCTAGGCGGGAAGCCTGCTTCTCCCTCTCCCTCTCCCCCTGCTTTGTGTTCCCTCTCTCACTGTGCCTCTCTCTGTCAAATAAATAAATAAATAATCTTAAAAAAATAAAATAAAATAAAATATACAATTTGATAGATTTTGACATGGGCATACATTCAGGAAAACATCACCAGGATCAAGATAGAAAACGTGTCTATCACCCCCAAAACTTTCCTCATGCCCACTTCGTAATCCCTCTCTCCTGCCCTTGCTTGCTTGCCCCTCATTCTCAAGACCCACTGATCTGTTGTCACCATAGATGAGATCACATATTTTAGAGTTTTATATAAATGCAATCATACAAGTATCTCTTTCTCTCGCTCTCTCTCCCTCAGGTCTGGCTGCTTGCAGAACAGTTATTGTGAGATTTATCCCTGTTGCTGCATTTATCAATAATTCATTCCTTTTTATTGCTGACTAGTATCCTATCATATAGCTATACCACAGTTTGCTTGCTATACCATTCATTTGCTGGTGGCTATTTCGACTGTTTCCAGTTTTGAGACTGCCTTTCTCTTAAACCAGCTGGGCTGGCAGTTATTTCGGAAACATCCAGGCTTCCAAGGCTTCTTGCTCTGACCTCCCTGCCCTGGCACAGTGGGAGTGGCAGGCGTCAGTCCGCAGAGTATGGGAATAGTCGTGGGGAGACAGCTCTCCCAGCATCTCCACACACCCCTCCGCTTCTCCCCTCCTTCCCCGCCTCCTCCATGCCAACAGCCTTTTAAATCACAACAGCCCCTTGATTTGAGCTAGGAAGGGAGGTGACCACGCGAACCCTGGGAGGAAGGGACAGCTTGATAAGGACATCCTCCATGGTGCTGTCTCCCACCATTTCAACCCTTCCAGAAGAAGGCAAGTAAGTCTCTGCAGCGTGGCAGGTCACTGACAGCCTTTAGAACCCGTTTTTAAGAGACCAGTATAAAATGTCTATGACGGTGCTTCCTCCACTTTGAAGTGGACCCAAATCATGACAGGATCACGCTAAAATGCAGATTCTAACACAGTAGGCCTGGAACGGGGGCCTCAGGTTCTAGATTTCCAGCAGGATCCTGGATGATGTGATGCTACTGCTCTTCAGACCACGCTCTTGGAAAGGGTCAGTCACAGGTGTGTCATCATTTAATAATTGCTTTGTAACAAGTGTTTAATCACTACCTATAAAACTCCACTAAATACAGGCTAATTCCAGTCTTCCTGTCTCCTGAAGATCCCTGCAGCTATTCTCAGTTGGCCAGGGCCTCCTGCTGAACACCTCCAATGCTCCCTAGAGGCGAGGACTGGCTTTTGAGCTGGGTGGTGTCAGATTTTATTGTTTTATTTATTTTTTTTAATGAAATGAGAACTTTTTTTTAAAGATTTTATTTATTTGTCAGAGAGAGAGAACACAAGCAGAGGGTGCGGCAAGCAGAGGGAGAGGGAGAGAAGCAGGCTCTCCGCTGAGCAGGGAACCCGACGTGGGGCTCAATCCCAGGACTCTGGGATCATGACCTGAGCTGAAGGCAGATGCTTAACCAACTCAGCCACCCCGGTGTCCCGATGGTGTCAGATTTTAGAGGGTCAAGAACAGCACCTCCTGTTGGCAAAATATCTACTGCTTCTCTTGTTTTCTGCCTTATCCCTTAGTTCCTGAGAAATACTAAGTTCTGGAACTAAGATGCTACAGAACTGGGTTATGGGATAGGCCGAGAGACTAAAAAAGAGAATAGAAACAAGGGTATGAACAGGAAAGAGAGGAGGAACTCCTAATTACGTTCCCAAGGTTGATCCAGCTAGAAGCCCAAGGACTGGATGGTGGTGAATCTGAGCCATGCTCTAAGTTACAAGCCTAGATCTCCAGAAAATTCCAAATGGGTCTTGCCTGGTCCACTGTTCCCATAAAATGCCCCTACCCTTCTTTTCAATGGCCCTCAGGAACTCCCATGTTTGAGGAATGGCTCATTCATTAATTTGACTCATTTTTTCGGCTGTATACACTTCTCCAGAGCCTAACTCTAATGGAATCTTTTTCCATAGGGGCGAACTATCACAGATTTAACTAGAGTGGAAATGAGCTGGTGATGGTCACTGTGGAGATCACAGATCTCTTGGGTACAAAGTTTTGATAAGGTGATTCATTCAATCATGCAAATGAATGTCCCTTAAAATGTGCAAAGCACTGGGGATACTGTCCCTTCCCTCAAGGGAGGATAAGACAGAAACTGATATATCTACTCTCATTCATGTTGGGAGGTATGAATGAAATGTTTGAGGAGATCAGACAAGAGAAGTGTCACTGGTAGCTACGGTAAACAGGGAGAAGACAGCCTGCGGCAGGTGGCATTTACCTGGGTGATTGCTAGGAATTTGTTAAGGGTAACTTGAAAGGCACAAAGGTGGGAATGCCTGCTGTCTTTAGGGAAAGGAACTCGCCCAGTCTTTGTGTTGGGAGGAACGGAACAGGAAGATGGGAAGGGAGGCCCACCCTGAGCTCTGTTGGTGGTCAATTGAGGATACAGAAGTGACAGAACCAAAATGGAGCTTTAGGGTTGACTTGGCCCCGATGTGCTCTGATGGATCAGAGTGGGGTGAGTGGGGGGGTAAGGAGTCCAGTTAGGAGGCCACCATATCAGGCTGGGTGGGAGGGCCTTGGCAGCATGGCGTTCTGGGAATAGAAAAGGTGGGTTGGATGAAGGGGTGGGGAAGTGTGGTGTCCCAGAATTGGGGGATTTGTATGTCAGAAATGATAGAGAGAAGGCCGTGGTCATGTTGTGATTTTGAGTCTTTCTGGGAGAATGACAATTCTGAACCATGAGTTTGGTTTTAGTTGAGCTGAGACATTATGTGAAAATGTCCAGCAGGCACTTAGAAACAAACTTGTAGCCTTGAAAGCAAGGGCCTCCTGAAAACACACATTTGGTTACACTGAGGTCCTTCTAGAAACAAGCAAACAAACACATGAGCATCTCTGGAACTTCACACAGTGCTACTCACTGGGGATGGAAAAGTAAGAAAGACAGGGTCTTTCCCTTGTGCAGTTTTCAGATCCGTGGAGGAAACAGGCCCCTCCTGCGATAATTGATTCCAGTGCCCGGGATGGGGAAAGTGGTGCCGTAGAGTGGCATTCGGGGAGCTGCCCATGAGGAAACCTCTGGAATGGATAAGAGTTCTGAGGAGGCAGGGACATGAGGAAGCAGGCTCTTTGCCCATTGGCTACATTTTTTGAGTGCTTACAATGGGCCAGGCTCTATTCCATGCACTGCCAAGTATGGACTTGAAACCACCGTGCCATACTGTCCTACTAAGTAATGTCTGGGCTCTGCAAGGAGAGGAGAGAAATTAGAGGAAATGGAGAGGAACTCAAGATACCAAGATGTCCCTGAAGTAAAAAAAAGAGAATACTTGCAAGTGATAGCAGTGGTCGTCAGTGTCAGATGCTACCAAAAAGTCAAGAAGGATAAAACCTGAGCAGAGATGGGGCGCCTGGGTGGCTCAGTTGGTGAGAGTTGAAGTGTCCAACTCTTGATTTCACCTCAGGTCATGATCTCAGGGTTGTGGGATCGAGCCCCACGTTGGGCTCTGCGCTGGGCATGGAGCCTGCTTAGGATTCTTTCTCTCCCTCTCCCCCTACCCCTCCTCCCCACCCCCTCCCCTGCTTTTGCATTCACTCTTTCTCTCAAAAAAGAAGAAGAAGAAGAAGAAGAAGAAGAAGAAGAAGAAGAAGGACTGAGTAGAGATGGCTGATTTGGGGACTTAGGAGGCATGCTGACCTTGGGCGGCAATTTCAGTTAAGAAGCATCAGAGAAAGTTATATTCTAAAAAATTAAGGAATGAGCTAGTTAACAGGAAGTAGAGGAATATTGAGTATAGATGTCTTTTTTGAGAATTTTGGTAATAAAAGAGGAAACGAGTGCTGGCAGTTCAAGGTGAGAGCAATTTAGGATTTTTTTTTTTTTTTTTTAAGGTAAGAGAGTTCGGGGCATGTTGGTACTCAGAGGAAGAAGGAACCAGTGGAGTGGGAATGTTCAAAGATTGGGGAGATAATAATGACCTAGATCCCGGCAGGAGAATGTGAAGGTCTCCTCAGCTACTGGCCTCTGGAGCCCCCTGCTCTCCACGTGTAATCACCTAGGCCTCACCTGTGGTGGCAGCCCTTGGTGGGGAGATTGGGGCCCCCAGTCGGTAGCACTCTGGTTGGACCCTGAGTCCTTCCGGAACCATCCTGCCCTGATCAGCAGTTTCTCCCTTGTGCTCCATTTCCCTGAGAGTGAATTAGTGGCCTGAAGCCCAGTTTCTAATGGCGTAGCTTCTGCCTTCTCATCTGTACATAAACTCTTGACCTGTTGCAAAGATCTCAAGAAACTGGTTTTCCTAGTCCTAACTGCCAGATTCCCCTGATATCCAATGGCAGACAGCTCCCCACCATTTGTCTACCTGATTTCTATGAACCCCAGTTTTATTTACACCGACACCCAGGATTTGAGACTTGGTTTGGAAATTTTGCTAGTTATCCTTCTCCCAAGAAACTTTATGTGGAAAACACCTTTCTAACACACAGCTACTAATAATCTGCCTTATTTGGACCAAATAACCAGCGTTCGGCTGTCTCCAGTTTAACTTAGCCTGCTGTTGCCTCAGCTTTGGTGTTGAGAGCAGGAGAAATTGTGAGGAGAGCATTGGAATTGTGAGTAGGGCTGCACCCCTTACTTTCAGGAAGTTTAAAGGAGGGGGAAGATTAAGGAGTTCAGGCAGGTCAGCCTCAAGTTCCCGGTTCTCCAGCCCATCAGTCATCCACCTATTCATTCATGTATTCATCCCCTTAACCACTTTTTTATCTGTTCACCAGTCAGCAAGGTTTGTGAAGCACCAACAGTATGCCAGTCTCCAGAAACAAGAGATAAAAACACCGAGAAGCCTCAGGAAAGACTGAAACCAGCTCATCAGTGACTCAAAGACCTAGACTCGCCCAAATTCTCTCTTGCTTTCCACCAAGGAGAAAGGGAAAAACCTGTTTTATTTGCCCATCTCAGTACTGGGGCCTCCCTTAACCCCGTTGGGATCTCAGGCCTCTCTCACCCTCCCATTCTCCCCTGGGAGGCGTGAACAAAGCCATCATTTGGCAATTCTGGACAATAAAGCAAGCACCGGATGCCAAGTCCTATAAAGACCTTGCCCTGATTGCCAAAACTGGACGTGAGACGGATGCTACCTGCCTGACATGCCTTGCTATTCATCAAGGGGAGAGCAAGGGGCGGGGAAGAGGGGAGGGGCAGAGGGAGAAGCAGGCTCCCCGCTGACCAGGGAACCTGACACGGGACTCGATCCCACGATCCTGGGATCGTGATCTGAGCCAAAGGCAGACACTTAACCGACTGAGCCACCCACGCGTCCAGCATGCATGCTCTTAACCACTTACTCATCCTGCAGTGTAATTTACTGAACCTATTTCCAGTTGATGGCTCTCATTCCAACTCAGGGGCTGCTTTGCAATCAGCAACAATACTGAGTTAAACATCCTCGAATACACACTTTTGTAAACATGCCCAATTATTTCTTTATGACAATTCCTAGGCCAAAGGGAAAACTTACTTTTAAGGCTTTTGATACATATTGCCAAATTTCAGGAACATACCAAGTTATAGTCTGCATATATGAAAGTACTATTTTTTTATGAATGCTTACCGATGTTAGTAATTTTTTTCTTTGTGGCTTATTTGGTGAAAATATCCCACATGGTTGTTTTAATGTGCATTTACTTGTCTACCAGTTGTTTTTTTTTTGTAACTATTTATTTATTTATTTATTTATTTGAGGGAGAGGAGGGGCAGAGGGAGAGAGAGAATCTCAAGCAGGCTCCACACCCAGTGCCTGAGCCCGACAGGGAGCTCCATCTCGTGACCCCAAGATTATGACCTGAGCTGAAATCAAGAGTCAGACGCTTAATCTACTGAGCCACCCAGGTGCCCCACCTTGTTTACTAGTTTTATAGAACATTTTTTTCATAAAATTATTGAGTATTTGAATTTTTCTTTTATAAATAGCCAATTTGTGTATTTACATATTCTTTTCCTATTAGGATCTTCTCCTTTATTTTATTTCTATATTAAGATTCTAAATCTCATGTCTGTAAGGTATGTTGGAAACATTATTCAAAGATTGCCATTTGCCTTTTAATGTTATTCACAGTGTTTTTGAAAAAATATATAGATGTTTTTAGTTTTTACTGTGTCAAATTCACTGATCTTTTTCCTTATGTTCTATTTTAATGCCATATTTAGAAAGAATTTCCCTATCTCAAAAGAAGATGAATAATCACTGATATTCTCTTGCAGTTCTTTCCAAACAATGTCCATTCATGACTTTACGGTCCAGTGAGGAAAACTGCAGAAAATCTGAACAACGTATCCAATGACTTGATTGATTGTCCAGCTCAATATCTACCTTGCTGTCATTTTTAAAATGCCCCTCTTGGGGAAAGACAGGCCTCGGGGCTACTTTGCAGGTCTCTTGAGAGCAGCCTATCATTCTGACTCAAGGACTTAAGTTCCTCATTCTCACGGGGCTTCATTTCCTATCTCAGAGGTGACCTGCTTGAGTCAAGATGATTTCTAGCTGCTGTTGATGGGAGCTGTGGGTTTACCATCTGTGTGCCCTTGGACCACTTTTCTTTCCTCTCCAGGCTTCTCCAAAGAATATGTTTAGGAAGAACAAACACCTAGAGCTCCCAAAGACATTGAAATATTGCTCTAAGGACTCCAACATTTCCTTTCTTAAAAAAAAAGAAAAAAGAGAGAGGGAGAGAGAATTACCTTTGTAGATGCTTGATAAACCTTGTCCCTGCAGGAACAGCTCCACCCAGGGCACCACGCTCTACCTGGCTGTGATCCTCACAATAAGGTTGTTTTCCAAGCCCCATCGGGCATTCTTGCTGAGGGAGAGGAACACTCAGCGTATTGAGCTGCATCTTCTCAGCAGCCACTGGAAATAAGAAAAAGATCATTCAAGTGCTTACGAGTCACACACTGCTGACGCAGAGTATCTTGCTAGACAAACTTTGCCAAGTGCAGAATGAACAAGATACATCCTAAATGCCTGAGCAAGAAGCTGGCAGTCAAGCAAATGGATCCATTTGTGAGTGAGGAGCCTATGATTTCAGTCTTATAATATTTCTCCTTCCTGAGTACATGCACCCCAGTGTTTATAGCAGCAATGTCCACAATAGCCAAACTGTGGAAAGAGCCAAGGTGTCCATCGACAGATGAATGGATAAAGAAGATGTGGTATATATATACAATGGAATATTATGCGGCCATCAAAAAGAACGACATCTTGCCATTTGCAATGACGTGGATGGAACTGGAGGGTATTATGCTGAGTGAAATAAGTCAAACAGAGAAAGACATGTATCATATGACCTCACTGATATGAGGAATTCTTAATCTCAGGAAACAAACTGAGGGTTGCTAGAGTGGTGGGGGTGGGAGGGATGGGGTGGCTGGGTGATAGACACTGGGGAGGGTATGTGCTATGGTGAGCGCTGTGAAGTGTGCAAGACTGTTGAATCACAGATCTGTAACTCTGAAGCAAATAATACATTATATGTTAAAAAAAAGAAGAAGAAGAAGAAGATAGCAGGAAGGGAAGAATGAAGGGGGGTAAATCGGAGGGGGAGACGAACCATGAGAGACTGTGGACTCTGAAAAATAAACTGAGGGTTCTAGAGGGGAGGGGGTGGGGGGATGGGTTAGCCTGGTGATGGGTATTAAAGAGGGCACGTTCTGCATGGAGCACTGGGTGTTATACGAAAACAATGGATCATGGAACACTACATCAAAAACTAACGATGTAATGTATGGTGATTAACATAACATAATAAAAAATATATATGGCAAAAAAAATATTTCTCCTTCCCCATTTTGAGTAAAAGTAAAGAAAAATATTTCTTCTGCATAATTTATCTTTATCCCCTAGCCTCACCATTATTTCCTCCCCTGCCCCCCAACCCTGTATTACAATTACTTCCAGTCTTTCAAGAGAGTTCTCCAAGTGAAGTGTTTTCTCCCTGCAATGACAAAGGTGTAAATGAGAGAAGATTTTGCTGAGACAGGAGAGGAGGGATGAGGCCCAATCGGCCTGAATTCTTAGAAAACATTATTGTGTTAATCACAGTTTCCTCCTCCCCTCCCCTCCCTGCTGATGTATCTGCAACCCTAAGGTGGAAACTGGTAGTAAGTCTAAAGTGAGCACCAACCTGCTTCTTCTTCCTGAAGAGGAACGGGAGGATGAAAGGAAATGCCTACAGAACATCAAGTTTTAGTCACTTTCAATTCCTTCTCTCACAAACACACTTAAAACAGTCTTTAGCTAAGGAATGCAGGCTTGCTGGGGGCAAAAGAAGAAATGAGAAATCGTGAGAGGCTCAGTCCATCACACTACCATACTCTACCTAATAACCAACTTAAACCAACAATACACTTTCTATTTTAGGACAGTTTCAGACTTACAGAATTTTTGTAAAGTTAGTACAAAGAGTTTCCATATACCCAGTTTCCCCTATCATTAACATCTTACAGTAGTATGGTACATTTTTTTACAATTAAGGAATCAATACTAATACGTCATTGTTGACTAAAGTCCATACATTTATTTACATTGTCTTCGTTTTTGCCCAATATCCATTTTCTGTTCCAGGATCCCAACCAGGATACCACGTTACATTTATTTGTCATGTCTCCTTAGGTTCCTTTGGGCTGTGACAGTTTCTCAGACTTTCCTTGTTTTTAACGGCCTTGAGAGTTTTGAAGAGTACTGGTGAGGTATTTTGTGGCATGGCCCTCAGTTTGGGTTTGCCTGCTTAGACTGGGTTAATGTGTTTTCGAGAGGAAGACCACAGAGGCCAAGAGCCATTCCCACCACACCCTATGAAGAGCAATAGGGCTATCCATATGTCTTACTACTACTCATGTGATCCTTGATCACCTGGCTTGAGGTAGTGTTTGTCAGTTTTCTTCACTGCAAAGTCATTCTTTTTCTGTCCACTTTCCATGGCACTCTCAGGGGGGAAGTCACTAGGCCCAGGCCACAATTAAGGAGTGGGGAGCTCCTCTCCTCGAGGGTAGGGTATCTACATTAGTTATTGGAGTTCTGCATTTGTCTCTTCTTTCTCATTTATTTATGTATTCACTCAACATAAAGATAACTATTTGCATTACTATTGATTCCTGGACATTTATTTTATACTTCAGGATATAATCCAATACTGCTTTAACCAATAGGCTTTTTTTTTTTTTTTTTAGTTTTTATTATGAAGAATCTTGACTACAGACAAAAGTAAAGAATATAGTATAACAAACCCTCACATCCCAGTCACCCAGTCCCAAAAACCATTAAGCCATGGGCAATTCTGTCCTCCAAACATTGTATCATTTCATCCCTAAATACCTCTGTGTGTAACTATAAAATACAAAGATTATTAAAAAATAACCGTAACACAATGGCCACAGCTAAAATAATGACCAATAAATCCTGAAGAGTAAATAGTCAATATTTAAATTTCAAATTGTTTACTGATCTATATTTACAGTTTTTCTTTTAAATTGGCATCCAAATAAGATCCATATATTGTGATTGTAAGTCTTTTTTTTTTTCAATCTATAAATTCCCCCTTTCTCTCCCTCCTTCCCTCCCACTCTTTTTCAAGCCTTGCAATTTATTTGATGAAGGGATCAGCTGTATATCCCAAGAGTTTTCCAGTCTGGATTTTGCTGATGACCTCCCTGGGGTGTGGTTCAGTATTCCTCTGGCCTGTGGGGTTCCTTTAAATGGGTGGTTGGATTCAGAATCATTAACGTTCTTTAAAGCAGACACCAACTGTCAGTGAATGATAAAACAGGAGTTATCTTTACCTGTTAGTATGACCAAGGATAGAGAAGCAGGTCTGTGCAGAGCCGCATTCAAGCCTTGTACTGGTGTTGCCTTGAGATGGGTCAGTGCTGTGGGCCTTCGGAACCTCAGCCTGAAGCAGCCTGAGGAATGGCCGCCAACCGCTATAAAACGGTATCAGACTCACTTAGCATGCTCTGATAACAGAAGCCCCACAGAATTCAGGTTCAAAGAGGTCTGCCTAGATCTAAATTTCCCATTTCTACTAATTTTTAAATGTTCTTGAGGTTCTTTCCAAGCAGCTCCTGACGCTGTAAGTTTCTTTTTTTTTTTTTTAAAGATTTTATTTATTTATTTGAGAGAGAGAGACACAGCGAGAGAGGAAACACAAGCAGGGGGAGCAGGAGAGGGAGAAGCAGGCTTCCCGCTGAGCAGGGAGCCTGACTCGGGGCTCGATCCCAGGACCCTGAGATCATGACCTGAGCTGAAGGCAGACGCTTAACGACTGAGCCACCCAGGCACCCCGACGCTATAAGTTTCTTAACTGTTAAAATTCCTGTGACCTGGGATCAGAACCGGCTACATAATAAGTATGAGGTCTAGGTATGAAGATGTTCAAAATTATTGAGAATTTCAAGATGGCAATAGAAGAGCATTAAGCTGAGCGTTGGGCCCCCTTCAATGTCAGAGTCTGTGTGACTGCAGGGCCCAGGAAGCCAGTCCCACATGTAATGCTCAGGAGTTAAGCTGGGAGATGGATACTCATGATCTTCACCCCTTCCCAGGCGAAGGAAAGGCATCTGTACAGAACACCGCACTTCCAACCCCAGAACTCACTGGGTTCTTTGTGGAACACCATGGGACGCTGACCCCTTACATCCCTGCACAGCAAATCTCTCCTTCTCTGGCTCATGGACACACCAGGAGGCAGTACTGCAAAAGGCCTTGCCTGGGCACTCTAGAACTGTTTCATGGCTAGTCACACTGAATGGCACCGAAGGGATTCAGACTCCAAGACCCCTATCTCCATTATTTGGTTATGTGGGAAAATTGTCTTGTTCTTAGGAGATACATGCTTAAGTATTTTGGGGTAGAGCATCAGAATGCCTGCGATTTATTTTCAGATGGTTCCGATGTGTGTGTGTGTGTGTATACAATATATTAATATACATGTAGTGGTCAGGGTCAGCTTAATTGTGCACCATGTATGTGGACATGTGGGCAAAGAGCATTCTGGAACAGGGAACCACAGGAGCAAAGCCTTGACCCAGCGTGCCCTAGCCAGGCAGCCAGCGTGACAGAGCTAAAAGCCTAAATTTGGGGTTCCCAAACCTGACAGGTATCCCTTACAGATCCCACTTTGTCCCATCATAGCATGGTTTGCCGCTATACGAGCTTATCCTGTCCTATAATTTGTTTGTTTCTCCCCCAACTAGGATGTAAAGTTATTAGAGAAGGGACCGTGTGTTCTTAGTCACCCCATACCGCCGTATCCCGGCACCTAGAACAGAGCTGCAAGACTAGAAACCCACTTGATATTTGTTGCCTGAGTGACAATGTGTGAGTAAAGGGTCAAAATGACCGTTTACCTCAAGAGCGTTAAGGGCCCATCGCTCCCTGGTTCTGCACGCTGCTGCCCCGAAGGGCACAAAGGAATCAGCGAAGTCAGTCACACGGACTGGCCACATGTCCCGTGGCTGTGTCTCAGGAGTATGAGACATTTCAAAGAGAGCCGAGGGAGAGGTTATTACTAGAAGGGCACACCTCAGTGGATGAGGAGGTTGGGGTGGGTGGAGAAGGATGAAAGAGGGGAACTGTCCTGCTTTTCAAATCACTCCATATCATCGGAGTTTGGGCCCCACCCTCCCTTTCCCTGGGTGGGCCCTCCTAAACTTGGTGGGAGGCCAAGGTGCACAAGTTGCTAGGGGAGCGGGGTGTTATTTCCTCTTTGCTCAGCAGCACTCTCTCAACCGAAACAGAAATTCAAAGGTCCAAATGCCACCAAGACGCCTCACCAAGCTCCCCAGGGGGCTTCACAACCTGTTGGAATTAATCTCCTAAGGTTTAGCCATAACCCTCGGACTGATTTTATTATCATAATTCTCCACTCGGGAAATACGCAGTAGCGATCAGGCTTGACAGGGACATTTGCATCGCCCTGCCTAGAATGTTGATGATCTGGCAGGATACAGAGGAATCCGGGGCCACATTTTCTTTTTCATCATTTTTAGCTTCTTCAGGTGCCAAGGAAGTAAGGGAAAGAAAACAACTGTCTGGGAGATCAAGTAAAATGATAATTCTGGACCTTAAAAACCAGAGTGGGATACACGCCACAGGGCTGAGCACTCCTGTCAGACATGTTTTAAGAACAGCAGGTTCCTTAAGTACAGCACCACATGTGGTATTGGCAAACCTGCGTGGTTCCTTCCCCGCCTTGTGAAATGTGTGCATTTATTCATCTTAAAACACATTGAGATTGTCAAATATTTAACGTAAAAATAGGACACATCGTGTCATATAAATAGGATTTATGAAACAAATATGATTTGTATGTCAGAGCGCACACACTGGAAGTAGCTAAGGAACTAGCTAAAAGCTTGAAAGTCTAAAGGTTTTATATATATATATATCATTCCCCAAAGCTAAGAAAACAAAATAAAAATTATGCCAAATTATTCCAACGTTTCTCTCTGCTAGGGAGTTTAAAATCTTTTTAGGGAAAAGTCCATCTGTTTAGACGCGAAGAACAACAGTCCCTTGGCCTTGACACAGGTGAAACTTCTTCAGAGACTTGGCCCTTTGCCTCAGGTAAAAGCTAGACACGCCAAGTGCACAGACATATCAGAAATGAAGGTGATTCCCTTCCAGGAACAAATACCAGTCTAGTTATTTGGCAAATGACTGGGTGAGCGTCCTGTTGGCAGACAGATAAAACTGAAGCAAACAGACAACTTGAAAGTTTCTGTAGCTTCTCTCAGAATCAAAGAAACAGAAAGTTGGTTCTATCAACCATCCCAGTATGAACTAGAAAAACAGGCATTCAATAACCAAGTGCAACAGAGCTTGCATCACACAAATGACTAATGTCACCAATCTAAATACATGCAACAAGAGACACCTGCTTTAGAAGAATTGTCATCTAGCTTTCATCAGAAGTCATCGCAAGTTTTAAGAACAAAGTTAAAACTACTAGGAAGATTAAGCAAATTGCTTTAGATAGTAAGGAAAGGTCTAGAGAGGATGTAGGAAACATGAGGAAGGTTGAGTCCTTTGTGTTCTTTTTCTTTGGGTCTTTACTTCTGTTTCTTTTGCTTTCAGGCTGGGGCAAGTCCTTTCTTAAGAAACTAAACAGGTAAGAACAGATGTGGTAACATATGCTGTCAAGATGTTTTCTAAAACACGTGATTTAAATGATAACAGTATTTCTAAAAATAGTTTGAAATCTGAAACTATTTTCTAAGACCTATATCTAAATATTAGTCAGATAACTTTTTAAAAGACCAGGCTTTCACTAAATCACTTGGGGAAAAAAATGTTCGTTACATTTGTACGTTGGAAGCAAACAACACCTTTAAGTTTTAATCTCCTTTTCTTAATTCATGGAAATGAAATAGTAATTTCTATCTCATTGTTGCTGCCAGCTAGAAAAAAATGCCCCCACACGAAGATTCTCAGCAAAGAGGGCTGATTGCTTTAAAGCTCTGGTTTCTCTTGCTTATAATATACACCATTCATCCTCTGTCTATTTATGAAATCTGCTATGTGCAAAGGGATGAACTAACGGCTTTGGTGCACAGAAAGAGGGCTCTCCTGTGGATCATTTTGCATGGGATGTCTAGGATAAGGAACATATAGGACTAGGAACTGGGAGACAGGGTTCCAGTCCCAGTCAACTCACTTCACCCCTGGAGGCCTCACTATCTTCCCCTATCAAATGAGAAAGAAACTAGATCAGTAATTCTTAACCTGGGGTCCACGCTGCCCAAGGTGTTCAAAGGTAATATTTGGGGTCTATAAACCTGTATGGCAGAAAATATTGCATTTAGTTTCCAGTAACCTTTAACTGAAAATGGGCATTTTCTGCCATTGTAAATGTAGGCAACAAACCACAGTAGTACTTGCCATGTATTAGCCGTGCTTTGTCACCAATAGAAACCATAGGTATCTTCATATTATGTGGCAATTTTGCAGGTATCTTGAAATATTGCTTGGGCTCATTGTTACTTTGAAACTATGATAATTATTAAAATTTCCTAGAGTTTTGAAAATTAATATGTTCATGAACAGCATATATACAGTACTATATTACCAACTTGTTTTTAAAAATATGTTGAAAATTCCACCTCATACCCATGACGATGGCTACTATTTTAAAAAGAAAAAACGAAAACAACAACAAAAAAGGAAAATAACAAGTGTTGGCAAGGATGTGGAGAAATCAGAACCCCTGTGTACTGTTGGTGGGAATGTAAAATGCTGCAGCTGCTCTGGAAAACAGTATGGTAAGTCCTCAGAAAATTAAAAGTACAACAGATGCTGGCGAGGATGTGGAGAAAGGGGAACCCTCCTACACTGTTGGTGGGAATGCAAGCTGGTGCAGCCACTCTGGAAAACAGTACGGAGGTTCCTCAGAAAGTTGAAAATAGATTTACCGTATGACCCAGCAATTGCACTACTGGGTATTTACCCCAAAGATACAAATGTAGGGACCCGAAGGGGTATGTGCACCCTGATGTTTATAGCAGCAATGTCCACAATTGCCAAACTATGGGAAGAGCCCAGATGTCCATCAACAGATGAATGGATAAAGAAGAAGTGGTATATATATACACAATGGAATATTATGCAGCCATTAAAAAACCCGAAATCTTACCATTTGCAATGACGTGGATAGAACTAGAGGGTATTGGGGCGCCTGGGTGGCTCAGTCGTTAAGCATCTGCCTTCGGCTCAGGTCAGGATCCCAGGGTCCTGGGATCGAGCCCCACATCGGGCTCCCTGCTTAGCGGGAAGCCTGCTTCTCCCTCTCCCACTCCCCCTGCTTGTGTTCCCTCTCTCACTGTGTCTCTCTCTGTCAAATAAATAAATAAAATTAAAAAAAAAAAAGAACTAGGGGGTATTATGCTGAGTCAAATAAGTCAATCAGAGAAAGACAAGTATCATATGATCCTACTGATACGAGGAATTTGAGAAACAAGACAGAGGATCATAGGGGAAGGGAGGGAAAAATGAAACAAGACGAAACCGGAGAGGGAGACAAACCATAAGAGACTCTTAATCTCAGGAAACAAACTGAGGGTTGCTGGAGTGGAGGGGGCGTGGGAGGGATGGGGCGGCTGGGTGATGGACACTGGGGAGGGTATGTGCTATGGTGAGTGCTGTGAATTGTGTAAGACTGATGAATCACAGACCTGTACCCCTGAAACAAATAATACATTATATGTTAATTTTAAAAAATTTAAAAAAATACTTGGGTAATAAAAAGAAAAGAAAAGAAAATTAAAAGTAGAATTACTGTATGATCCAGTAACTCTATTTTTGGGTATATACCCAAAAGTATTGAAAGAATGGACTCAAACAGGTGTGTGTACACCCATGTTCATAACAGCATTACTCGCAATAGCCAAAAGTGGAAACAACCCAAATGTTCATCAACAAATGAACAGCAAGCAAATTGGAATATTATTCAGGCATAACAAGGAAGGAAATTCTGACCCATGCTACAACATGGATGAACATCGAAGACATTATGCTAAGCGAAATAAGCCAGTCACAGAAGGGCAAATACTGCATCATTCCACTTCTCTGAGGTACTTAGAGACGTCAAATTCATAGGGACAGAAAGTAGAATGGTGGTTGCCAGGGGCATGGGTGGCTACAGAGAATGGGGACACACTGTGTAATGGGTACAGAGTTTCAGTTTTGCAGGATGAAGAATGTTCCAGAGATGGATGGTGGTGATGGCTGCACAATAATGTGGTTGGACTTAAGGACACTGAACTGGTACATTTAAAAATGGTTAAGATGGCAAGTTTTAAGTTATGTGTATTTTATCAGAATTTTTATTTTTTTTATTTTTTAAAGATTTTATTTATTTATTTGAGAGAGAGAATGAGAGACAGAGAGCACGAGAGGGAAGCGGGTCAGAGGGAGAAGCAGACCCCTCGCTGAGCAGGGAGCCCGATGTGGGACTCGATCCCGGGACTCCAGGATCATGACCTGAGCCGAAGGCAGTCGCTTAACCAACTGAGCCACCCAGGCGCCCCTTTATCAGAATTTTTAAAAATAATAATCAAAACTATATTTTGATAACTATATCTCAACATGATCGACATGTCTGGAACCTCCTGCATTTTATTTAATACATTTAAAAATATTGTTTTGGAAGGGGTCAGTGAGCTTCACAGGAATGCTAAAGGGACCCATGACACAAAAAGATTGAAAACTTAAAAACTCCAAAAGCATTTTCCAGTTTTGAAATTCTATAATTCTCTGCAATGGAAAAAGAAAAATAGTTGTTTTATAAAATGGATGACTGTAGCTATATGTAGGAATAGTTAAACCTCCACTATACATTAATACCTTTTTTCCTAATAAAAATTTTAAGCTGGATTCAGAAATATTGAAAATGTTCTTTAAATCCCAAGAAAGAGCAAGCATATCATAAGCTGCCTTTTTCTTCAAAAAGCTCACCTTGGGGCACCTGGGTGGTTCAGTGAGCTAAGCGTCTGCCTTTGGCTCAGGTCATGATCCTGGGGTCCTGGGATCGAGTCCCGAGTCGGGCTCCCTGCTCAGTGGGGAGTCTGCTTCTCCCTCTGCCGCTGACCTCCCCCCACCCAGCTTGTGCCCTCTCTCTCTCTCTCTCAAATGAATAAATAAAATCTTAAAAAAATGCTCACCTTGGGAGTCTGTCTGATCAGGTGCTCTATGAATTATGTTAACTATTGATTATAACTAATGAAGTCAGGTTTTACCAAGATACAAGATACAAGCTAGTAAATAATAGCACAATATATTATAGCACAATATATTGAATTGAAATAATAGCGCAGTATATTGACAAGTGTTGAATTGGTTGGCATCAACAGTGAGTGTTATGGGATTTGAGCCTGGGTGGCTCAGTTGATTAAGCCTCTGAATCTTGATTTTGGCTCAGGTCTGCCCTGAGCATGGAGTCTGCTTGGGATTCTCTCCCTCTCCATCTGCCCCTCCCCCTCCTCTCTCTCTCTCTCTCTCAAATAAATACATCTTTTTTTTAAGAAAAAAGATGTTAGGTTATCCTAGATTAGCAAATATCTACTAAAGTGGGTATTATGTTTTGGGGGAGTAAGAATGGATTCTAGGGGTTTAAATTTGATGGTGAAGGATAACAGAAGAAAGTTTCAAATACTAACTGGGTACAGGGTCAGTGGGAAGGTGTTTGGGGGTGCAGATAGAGCCTCCTGATGGTGCCTGTATGAACAAGGAAAATAAAAAGTGGCACGAATGGAAGGAACTTCTAAATCTTCCACTGAAGCAGCTTAACCAACAACCAGAGGTGAATGACCTCTTGCCTCTGAAGGACCAGAAGCAGCAGCCCAGAGGGACCTGCCACACACTCAAAATTTCTTTTAAGTGTCCTGTTTAGTCTTTAAAGTTCTTGTGAATTTAGTATTCTTGTTCACAATATGTTTGTTTTAATATATAACTTAGGTTGCATACTAATTAAATTCTTTAATATTTTCCCCTCAAAGCTTCAAGTAAAATGTGTGAGGGGGGTGGCGGGATGGGTCAGCCCGGTGATGGGTATTAAAGAGGGCACGTTCTGCATGGAGCACTGGGTGTTATACGCAAACAATGGATCATGGAACACTACATCAAAAACTAAGGATGTATGGTGATTAACATAACAATAAAAAATTTTTTAAAAATGTGTGACTTCACACATCCCCACCCAAATTCGCCTGGTACTCTCCGGAGGGATATGCAAATTTTCAAGCATTCATTCAGCAAATGTTGATTATGCACCTCCTATGAGCCAGATGCTAGGTATAGAGCTGTGAGTAATAACCAGCGAGGTCCCTTCTCCCTCGTGGAGCAGTGGTCTACAGCCAGTCTAAGGAGCATAAATCCTAGAGGGCTGAGAACAAACGTGGGTGAAGAAATATGGACGGAGTCCATTTAACTCAACAATCACTAGGCCTTAAAGAGAAAACAGAGTTTGCACCAAGTAGGAGAGGCAGACAGGAAGAGGAGAAATTCAGACTCAAAAAGTGGGCAGAAGATACGTAAAGACAGACACTACGTATGATGCAGTTCCTAGTAGACGTGTGCCTGAGAGAGCCCAAGAGCACAAAGAAGGCGGTGATGCACGCCAGGGGAGATGTTACCCTGAAGGTGATTTTGAGGGATGACTCGGAGCTGAGAGGGCAGATGTGAAGAGAAGGGCACTCCGGGCAGAGAAAGACTCAGCGTTGAGAAGCAGCATGGTGTGCTGCGGGTCTTGAGTAAAGAGGGAGTGGAGAGAAACAGCCTGGAGAGACGAGTGTGCGCCACATGTGACCCCTCTGTCTGTCACATCAGTGCTGGGACTTTATCTGAATGCAGTGGGGGAGTCACCAAAACGTTTTTAAACAGAGGAATGAAAGAAATCAAGTGTGTTTTCAAGAAGCGTAACTATGGAAGCAGTGGGTAGGTTGGTCTCAAGGTGGCTGGAAGACAACTTTTGAGACTAGCGAGCTAGTCAGGCAAGAAATAGTGAGTCTGAGGTGACTGCTGCAGGGATGGGAGGAGGGGCCAAATCGAGCAGGATGAAGAAGTTGATGGTTACAGCAATAAAAATACCAGTGCAGATTCATAAAACTATTGCTATATGCCAGGCACTGTTCTAAAGACATGATGTGAATTATTTTATTAATTCGCTCAATAAATATTTGAGTACCTACTATATCCCAGACAGAGATCCAGATACAGTAGTGAATAAAACCAATAAAAATCCTTGTCCTCATAGAGCTTTCATTCTACTAGGAGAGACAGACAAGCTAAATAAATAAAATTTAGTAGCATGTTAGATATTGCTAAGAACTAAGGAGAAAAAATACTGCGGGAAAAGGGGAAATACAGTGCTGAAAAGGAGTGTAAAAAGTTTAGATAGCAGAGCCAGGGAAGGCCTCAATAAAAGGTGAGATTTGAATAGATGTGAAGAAATGAGGGACCTAACCACAAAGGTATCTGCGGAAGAGCCTTCCGTGCAGAGTGAATAGCATGTGCAAAGACCCAGATGCAGGAGCATATATGGTAAGTTCCAGTAGCAGTGGGAAGGCTGGTTTGTCTGGTCTCAAGTGAAGGAGGAGAAGAGAAATTAAAGACATGGTAAAAGCAGTAATAGGGTCCTAATCTTGTTAGACCTTGAAAGTTGTAATAAGGACTTTGGTGCATCCTGAGCAGAAGAGTGACATGATGTAACTTAAATTTTACTGGATTATTCCGGCTGATTTTTGAGACTAGATTGCAAGGACAAGGGCAGGATTGGAGAAACCACTAGTGCTGCAATTCAGGAGAGAGATGATGATGGCTCCGAACAAAGTGGTTGCAGTGCAGGTGGTGAGAAGCGATCAGTTTCTGATTATCATTTGAAGACAGGGGTGCCTGGGTGGCTCAGTGGTTTAAGCGTCTGCCTTCGGCTCAGGTCATGATCCCAGGGTCCTGGGATCGAGCCCCGCATCTGGCTCCCTGCTCAGTGGGGAGTCTGCTTCTCCCTCTCCCTTCCCCCATTGTGCTCTCTCTCTCTCTCTCAAATAAATAAATAAAATCTTTTAAAAAATAATTTGAAGATAGATAAAGCCAATAAAATTTGCTGATGGATCAGATATAGTGTGTGTGTGTGTGTGTGTGTGTGTACATACATACGATTGTGGGAGAGAGAGAGAGAGAGAGAGAGAGAGAGAGAGAGGAAGGCCAAGATATTTCTAATGGTTTTGGCTGAGCAGCTGGAAAAAAAATGAAATTCCCCTTAACTGACATGGAGATGACTACAGGAGTAGCAAGTGATTTTTGCGGGGAGATGGGTATCAGTTCATTTTGGGACCTGTTAGGTTAGAGATGGCATGCTGGCAGTTGGATAATTTGAACTGGACTCCAGAGGAGTGGTCTGCATTGGAGAGAAAAATGCAGGGATGGTCAGCATGTGGGTGATGTTTAAAGCTAGGAGACTAGGTGAGATCAGCTAAGGAGGAAATAGACAGAAAAAAGAAGGGGTCCAAGGACAAAACGCTGGGCATGCTGACATTCCGAGGTTGTAGAGTTGAGGAAGAAGAAACTGTTATAGGAGATGAACATGGAGCAGCCAGCAAAGGCGGGAGGAAAACTGAGCAAGTGTCCTGTCCTGGAACCAAGGGAAGAAAGTGTTCCAAGGAGGAGCGTGACAAGCCACCGTACAATGTTGCTGACGGATCAAGTTAGATGAGAACTGGGAAATAATTACCGGGTTTAGCAATATGGGGTCAAGGGTCCTGTGTTCAGGGCAGTTTCTTTCTTTTTTTTTTTTAAGTGATTTTCATATGTTATCATGTTTTTTTAAGATTTTATTTATTTGACAGAGAGCGCACAAGCAGAGGGAGAGAGAGAGAGAAGCAGGCTCCCCGCCGAGCGGGGAGCCCGATACGGGACTCGATCCCGGGACTCCAGGATCATGACCTGAGCCGAAGGCAGGTGCTTAACCGACTGAGCCACCCAGGCGCCCCTCAGAGCAGTTTCTGAGTGGAGATTCAAGCAATAATGGGGGGAGAGAAGTTGATGTCTGTGGGTGTAGACCATTCTCTCAAGGACTTTTGCCCTAGAGAATGAGGGGAATACAGGAGTGCCAGATGCAGAGCTGGGGTCAAGAGAGGTTTTTCTTAAGATGGGAGAAATAACAGCATGTTTGTAGGCTGATGGAAATGACCTTGCAGAGATGGAAAAACTGATGGAGAAAGGAGGAAGAATTTAGTAGTGAGAGGGGTGGGCTCTAAGGCACTGGAGGTGAGTTGGCCTTAGCTAGGAGCCAAGTTCAGCAGTAGACGCAGGAGAGCACACGGAGAACACAAGCTCAGATAGGGGCATAGGAGCTTTACATTTAAATTAGTTAAACATTAAACAAAATTTAAAATCCTTTTCCTTCGGTTGCATTAGTTACGTTTCAAATATTCAGTAACCACTTGTAACTGATACCACCCCATTGGACAGAGTAGATAAAACATTTCCATCATGGCAGGAAGTTCTCTCGGACAGTGCTGGTCTAGGGTAAGGCCGTGGGAATGAACGGCTGAGGTCAGGTGGGTAGGGGACAGGGCCATTGGAGGAAAAGTCAGGGTGTTGGAAAGCTGATCCGTGTGTACCTTGAGATGGCTGAGACTCAAGAGGGAGCAATACTGGGGAGAGTGAAGGTGAGACAGATATTAAAATCATCAAAATGTGTAACAATGCCTGGAGACTGTTACATTCTGTTGATAAGATCATCAAAACTGAGCGAGCGTGGTCTAGAGGCAGCAAGGAGGATCAAGAAGAGCCCCATCCCACCTCTAGCCGCATGGGAGAGATCCAGCCACCACTGCAGGGGTCCTCAGGGGAAGCAGCGTCCCTAGGGGACAGAGCCAAGCCTCAGTTAAGGAGGTGAAGGGAACACTCAGAGGAGAGGTAGAGGCAAAGGAAGATTTTGCTGATGACTGACTCAAGTTTCAGAGGGCAGGCGTTGGGGAGGAAGGCCAGATGCGGTCAGGAAATAGGGTGGGGATTAGACTCCCGGGAATGAGAGGTGACCCGAGAGTCCTGGGTCTTGTGAGGATAGGGGACATGGTGAGGTCAGTCCTGATGTTCACTTGGCAGATTGGGAGGGACCCAGGGATCTTGACAGGAGCTGGACAGGTTCTGGATGCCCCTGAATGGCTGCTGGGGAAGGCATGATTCTGGCACTGATGTGGCCTAACGCCGGGTGCTGTCCTGGCTGCTGCCTAATGGGAGCCTTATTTAATCCCCACAACACCATGAAGGGAGTACAGTTGTTTTTCCAATTGTACAGAAGTATACATACTCAAAATGTAGGTAGGATGTAAAATCAACAGGGCTTGGTGAATGGAGAGCCTTAATTTGCAGGTTGAATCTGGTCTTGATCACCAGTGAGGAAGTTGATAAGGGAATCTATTGGAATGTGAATTTGCAGGAGGTGAAGGGTCTGGGAAGCAGATTCTCAGATTCCTATTCAACAGGTTTGCAGTGGCAGGTGCCGGCAGGGGGGTTCAACAAATGGAAATGAGTGAAAGATGCTCAGAAAACACAAGGAGTCTTGGCTCACGTGGCTGGGCAGGAGAGGTTGATTTGGAAGTCAGCAGTCCAAGGCACAGCCAACTTCTCTGTCTCAGGTCTTCCCAGGTAGAGGTCTTACTACTGCAGGGAGAACGGAATTATTTTCTAGGGGTGAGAAACAAGAAGAGATTAGAAATGGATTTCAATTTAGAAACTTGACAAAATCCCAGCTGCTGCCCTCAAACTACCCATAGAATGTCTTTCCCCTTGCCGTGCTCTGAAGGATTCTTTCTCAATTTTATTGCTGATGTAAGGCTGATGCTTTTGAAATATTGCTTTAACAGTGACCTCTAGTGTTATAAAGAGATCTCTGCTAACTGATTGAGGCAGGCTGAGAACAAAAATCCCTTAACCTCAGAATCATTGCATAGATTCATTTTGCCAGAAGGTACCTTAATAAATTATGCAATCCAGCTTTCTGCCTTTAGGGAGGACAGCACTTGGACAATTCCAGGTCACTTCCCTTCAAGGCAGATGTAATGGAGTTTGAGAAAGTTCAGAGAATGGTAACTAGAGTAAACAAGGAGGGAGATGTACTTTCTTGGGACAATACATTTCTTTTAAGATGAAAAGGAATACACTGCAGACTAGAAAGTTGATGTGTCTAAAACACTGAGATAATAGAATGAACAAATCTCCAAGTGCAAGATCTAAGAGGCACCTCTTTGAAACTACGAAGAGGTCACTTTAGCATAATATTGGCTACTACTTTGGGGCATTTACTTTGTACCAGGTAGGCTGACAGCCACCCCTAAGGTATTATCTCCATTTTACAGGTAAAGAAACCAATGGAGAGCAATCAGTTAATTAACCAAGGCAACATAGCTGGAAAGAGGCAAAATCAAGATGGGAACCTAGGCTCTTCCACCCCAAGTCTGTGCTCCCAACCTGTACGTGCCACAACCCCTTAAAAAATAAGAATGCTGGGCGCCTGGGTGGCTCAGTCGTTAAGCGTCTGCCTTCGGCTCAGGTCATGATCCCAGGGTCCTGGGATCGAGCCCCACATCGGGCTCCCTGCTCAGCGGGAAGCCTGCTTCTCCCTCTCCCACTCCCCCTGCTTGTGTTCCTCTCTCGCTGTGTCTCTCTCTGTCAAATAAATAAATAAAATCTTTAAAAAAAAAAATAAGAATGCTAATTTCGATATAGGATGCACATGAATCAGTAAATTGGCAAAGGCTAAAAATGTAAATTTGTTCAAGAAAAGTGTGGATGTGGACATGGCAGTTTGGGAACATAGGGGATCTTTTCAGGCATGGGGGTAGGGGGAATTCCCTTCCCTTTCCCACCCAGAGTTCCTCAGTCCTAGCAAACCCCTGATCTGACCCCGTGTGCTGGTTCTCATGTCCTTACTAAGTACCACATCTATGGACCTTTGGAGAAGAAACTCTTGAGCTGACTGAGCCATGCATTCAATGTTTAAGAATCCTCACTAGCAGAAAAAGTCTTTCTGTCTACTCTAAATCCCTCGTGTTGATGCCCATTTTCTTTTATTCTGTCATCAGTGAAGATGGAAAAAGTTGACCATAATCCTGTCTCACCCTTTCTATAGGTAAGTCACTCTCCAGGCTTCTGGTCTATCTGCCTTCAAGATAAGTAGTCCTCATCCTTTTGAGTATCTCCATAGGTCTTGTCTATCTTGAGGCTTTGATGCCTCTATCTTGAGGCTTTGATGCTTCCTATGGGAGCATTTCCAATCTTAAAGGGATGCTTGTGTGTATGTATTTAATAAACCATAAAATGTCTTCCTCCATAATATTTATACAATGTTTCTCATTTTCAGAGGACTTCGATACACCTTCTCTTGCTTGATTCTCACTTGTTTGTCCCTGTTTAACAGAAAAGAAAGTGAACCTCCAGGAAGTGAAATGATTTTCCCAAGGTCCCCTAAGGGGATAGTGGAAAAAATAACACGGTTGTCAAGAAAAGATGGTGCATGGTATCTGATGACTCAGAAATTTAGAGACAACTTTTTAGAAAGCATGTAAGGGTTGAAAAAGAATCCTCTTTGTCTTTTCTGTTTATTTTGGTAGCTCTCAGCATCTAGTAATATCAATATCCACCAAACCAAAGCAAAGCAAAGCACAACCTCCCTATCTGGTCATCCTCAGGGCTTTCATCTTCAAACTGGAGCCCAGCACCTCTCCTTCAATTTCTAGGACTTTGGTCACTGCCAACTCAGTGCCACCTAACGATTATTATGGTGCCAGTCGCTGTTTCGATCACCCTACATGTATCAACTCATATAATCTTCACAAGGACCCTATAAGGTGGGGGGGCTATTTTTACCTCTTGTTTTGCAGATGATAAAATAAGCACAGAAAGATTAAATAATTTGCTCAAGGTCATTCGGGTGGCCTGGTAAATATAAAGGTAAAGTTTAAGTAAAAGTCATCTAAATTCTGCTATTAAGCAGTCAGTATTCATTACAGACTATGACCCGTAATAATGCTGCAGGGAGGCAGGACAAATATGCTTCCTTTGACGCATGAGGAATTTGGATCTCAGCGAGGTTCAATTATTCAGTGTTGGTTGCACAGTGAGGCGGGGCCAATATCCGTTGGCATCCATCATTGTGACCATATCGGTTGTTAAAAAGATAACTTTTTCTATACAAGTTAGCAATGGCTGCTGCCCCAGCTTGCCAAGAATCCCCATTCACCCCTGCTGCCCGGGACCCTGCCCCGCAAGCCCTCCAGCTCTCCCGATAGCCTGGCAACTCCGGGGGTCCCTGCACCAGTGGTGGTTTTGCTCAGCCCAGCAGCCCGGCCTTTGGGAACTGGTGTGGGATGGGAGTGGCATGCCGAGGCAGGGCGGGGGGCCAGGGAGGACAGCCCAGGACGAGAGGCTTTAAGGTGTGTCTGCTGCATAGCTGGTTTCACTTACCCTCTGAATTAGCATCCCAAAGACAAAAATAGGGTTCAGGAACAGCAGAGAACATATTTTCTCCTCTGTTTTTACACTAGCTGGAGATACTCCAGGTGTCTGAGCAAAGAAACAGCCCTGTCTGTGGTGTGATGGTATCCTGAGGAATTTAGAGGGCCAGCATTTGGGGAGAACCAGAGGGCTGGCAGGGAAGACTAAGGGATTTCCCGCCTTTCTATTGGTGGATACGTGATGATTTGTACCCATGAAACCCTCCAGTGCAGTGCCGGGCCCTTACCTGGTGCTCAGGAAGTATCTGTGTACTTTCTTGACTGATTAAGGTAAGATGTGGGCTGTTTTAAAAAGAGTAGGTGAGGGGCGCCTGGGTGGCTCAGATGGTTAAGCGTCTGCCTTCGGCTCAGGTCATGATCCCAGGGTCCTGGGATCGAGTCCCACATCGGGCTCCCTGCTAGGCGGGAGTTGGCTCTGAGCCTCCTCAGGCATCACACGTGGGAAAGAGCAGCAGAGGAGGCACCCGTCTTCCTCAACAAACACACCCCTGCTAGTTCTTGGGGCACATGGAAGCAAACGGAAGCAAAAGCAGGACGAATGTCACAGGGTGAGGAGTCGAGATGATGAAGGCTGACCAACAGACGGAGCCCGCAAACTAGCAAGGGGTTTGTGAAGAAGGTGTCACGTGGTCAACAAGGAACTTCCACACAGAATCTCTTGCTTAATGTAATGACCTTGTTCCCCACAAATGCTATCGAAGAAAGAGAATTGAGTCATAAAAAGTAAAAGATGTTTGTGTTACTTTCCCAGGTCTGCTGTAACTTGGTGACTTAAAGCAACAAAAATGTATTGTCTCGAAGTTCTGGAGGCCGGAAGTCCAAAATCAAAGTGCTGGCAGGGCCATGCTCACTCTGAAGGCTGTGAGGGAGGGGGCTTCTTGGTTTCTGCCACCTTCTGGTGGCTCCTGCCATTCCTTGGCTTGTGGCAGCATGACTCCAATGTCTTCACGTGGCCTTCTTCCCTCCGTGTCTCTTTGTGTCCTTGCTTCTTTTTACAAGAACACTGGCCATTGGATTTAGGGCTGCCCTAAATCCGATGATTTCTCTCAAGATCCTTAACGAATTCCATCTAATTACATCTGCAAAGACCCTGTTTCTAAATAAATCCACATTCTGCAGTTTTGGGTGAACATGCATTTTGGGGGAAAATGGTTCAACCCACTACAATGTGTGACCCATAGCAGAAAATGCACAAAGGGGGCACTTATCCATTTATAAGACAGAAAATTTATTTTTTATTAACTTGTTATTCTTACTACATCTAACTATGTCATCATGGTTGACAATAAAAAGCAAACTTGACCTTTATCTATATCCCATAGAACGGTGGTTCTCGGGTGCTGTACCACAGAATAGGACTGGTCCAAGGAGTTTTCACAGGCCAAGGCATCTTTCCCCATAAACCCTGCAGGTTCTGAGTTGAGGCCTCCAGGGCCTCCAGCTGCCCAGCCTCAGCTAAGGGGAGTCACTGAGTAGGAACTTCTTTTAGGTACTGGATTCCACCCCCCCAGATTCTTTAGGGCTCAGGAGTAAGGGCAGCATCAGAGCTGTTAGTGAGTGGGCTTCAGTTTACACAGAATATTCCAACTTGAGGGAAATGTCAGTAAGAGTGTTATTCCAGTTTTGTTAACAAATCTATGAGAAACAGAGTTTAATAGAAAATGATAAAGGTAAAATATGAAAATAAATTGAACATTCATGCTCCACTTCACAGTATCCCATTAAATATGTAACCACAAACATCCAACTAATGATTATATATAATGTCATATTGTAAAATAAAATTTCAGGTTGCAATTCTTAAACGCAAAAATGTTGTATATATCTGAAAGAATATATTTCTTCTGTGTTGCCAGACTACCAACTATCCTTTTTGCTATGCCCTTTTTACTGTTTGGCTGTCAAATTCTTATTTCTTTTATGAAATCATAGTTAAAATCGATTTCTACCTCACAAAACATAAAGGAGGAAACTTTTTGTTGGTTCTATACTTTAAAAACACAGTTACTGAATAGATCTTGTATTTCAATGATTTATTAATCTATTGCTTTGAAACATAGAACAATTACAGAAACAGGTTTCAGAATATAAAGGTATTGCACTATAAGAAAACCTGCCATTTGGGGCACCTGGGTGGCTCAGTCCGTTAAGCGTCTGCCTTCGCCTCAGGTCATGATCACAGGGTCCTGGGATCGAGCCCACACTGGGCTCCCTGCTCAGCAGGAGCCTGCTTCTCCCTCTCCTTCTGCCGCTCCCCCTGTTTGTGCTCTCTCTCTCTCTCTCTGTCAAATAAATAAATAAATAAAAATCTTTAAAAGAAAAAAAACCCTGCCATTTGAAAGTCAATCTTAAAGAATACATTCGTTACAATATTATTATCTGTGTTGTTTTTCCTTGAGGTAAGGGTTTGCACTTGAGAGAAGGTACACCATGGATGTCTTTTACACAATAAACTCCTAAAGTGCATTTATAATATGATTTCTTTTAATACTTAAATCCAAAATTTCAAGAGTACAGACACTTTGCACATCAAATTATACCCCCCTCTTTTTTTCCAGAGGCAGCTGTCAATAGGCAAGATATGCCAAAGGCACTTTAAGATCAGGAGGGTAGAATGACTGCAGAGGTGGGAGCCATACCCAGACTGGGCAAAGTCGTTCTGCCCAGGACATTGGGTTTTCTTTTTCCTGGGCCTTTACTCTGATTGACATCCCTGTGACAAAAGCTGATAGCAAAGGCAGGGTCACTAGATCATTATTACAATAGATTGCAAATGTCAGAAGACCTGTCTTTCTTCAGATGGAAAGCCTCACCCCTGTCATTTGTAGGAAGTATTGAGTACCTACTCTGTCCAAGGTGCTCCAAGGGGCGTGGCATACGGCCTAATTGTGTTTTATCTTCATTACGTCCTTGATGTTTCTCTTGGGCAATTGCTTCTGTACTTCCTTCCCTGTACACTTAAGGAAAAAAGACAAAAGTCTCAGGTGCCTTACCAGGAACTGGTTTTGTTGGCTGCTTATAATTAGAAAAGGACTATGTCAAGTTGTCTTCTAATCGTTGTGAATATTTCGAGCTTTTAGAAACCAAGGTCTTATTCATTGCCCTTAAGATGTTTTTGAATTACAACCAGAGGCCGTGCTTACCAATAACCCAGTACAAAGTCATGTTCTAAGAAATACTTATGTAACATGGCTAACTTGCTTTCCCGTCGACTCTCATGGAAAGTTAACTGTGCACTTCTATATGTGAGTGCAGGTATATGCGGATCTCTGGCTGATTCCCAATGACATTTTTTATCTGCCTCCATGGGGATACATAGTTTAACACCATGCATCAAACCACCTGCACCTTTCATTCCAGAGAAGGAGTTGGCACAGACACAAGGATGGCAAGAGTCTAAGAAGATGAAAACACTTACCAGTTTTCTTCTTGGTCTTTCCTGTGCTTCTGCATTTCATACACAAAATATATTACGTCCTTGGAAATGTCTTTTACCCTCTGCTCTCCTACCATCGTGTCAGAGTGTAATATATCATACTGTAAGCCAGATATAAGCATCCTTTTGGATTGAGCTGACCAGTAAATTAACTTATGCTAAACGGCTGTCTGCCCATGATTGTCCCTACCATCCTTGTCTGTCTTCTTTTCCCTTTCTCAGACATTGCATTTCACTGTGGATGACATTTCATTTCATTCTCAATACTATTTCATCTCCTTGCAATGTATGAAATTCTTCAGTGAACAGAATACTCGCCGACCCTTCTGAAACTGACAAGGATACTTCCGCACTCCAAATAAGTTCATAATACAATACTGTTTGGCTTCCTTTCCAGTTTCCCCCAAGCTAGTCTACACTTCAGAGTTCTCAAAAAGCATCACCTGTCCTACCTGTGCTTGACTTTCAAAACTGGATTTAAGCCTTCATTATAGACGCCCACTTTCAAGGATTGGCGGTCACATGAAAGTCCTTAATGGGCTAGTGAACAGAGGTCATCTGGGAATGATAAATCAACAGAGATTTCCTAAGCTGTTGCAGTGTGACCTTAGATGTTGGGCTGGTCTCAGAGCTACTTTAGGAGCGCGTGATTACTATGTGCTTTATGATAAGAAGAGATCCGTATTCCTAGCATAGCAACTTTCCGGAGGTCTTCTATAAATATACGAGGGTTCTTAGTTCTCCCTACTTCTTCAGTTCCAGGTACAGAATCACTTTTTCACACAACTATTTATTGAGGCCCTACTAAGTAAAATATTTGTTGAATGCTGAGAATACAATGCTGAAAAGGTGGGTGTGGCTGGCGATCCGGTTAATGTTTCTTTGGTGCAATTGCTTTGGCACTTCTCAGAGCTTGTGGTCCGGTTGAGGAGCTAGATAGAGAAATTATTAAGAAAAGGGGATGGAAAGTACAGAATGCTGTGGGAGCACACAGAAAAAGGGAATTAGGAGAGCTTCTCGGAGGAAGCAATATCTGAGCTGAGACCTGAAGGGTGAGTAGGATTTAGATTAGGGGATCGTGAAGGGACCACGTTAAACTCTCCTGTGGATTAAACATTGGCTAGGTTTACTGTAGTAATCACTCACTCACACACATATACCCACATGGTTCTCTAAGTATAACTGACATCTGACTACTTCATGCTTTCCTGAAACCTGAGACATAGTTACCAGTCCTATCACCCAGTCTCGACAGCTGAGGCTTGTCCGCCTCCCCTCCTGGCATCATAGACCAGGAGCCCCACGGAGGAGAAACATCTCTCTCGTAGAGCAATAGTTAGCAAAATGCCAAGAATGAACACTTGTAATAGTCTCTAAACTGGTGTATGACTCATTTCACTGGATCCTTGCAAGATAGTACCCTCATTTAACAGATAAAGAAACTGAGGCTCAGACAAGTTAACTGAGCTGACCATAATCACACAGCTTGTAAGTAGAAAATTGGGACTCAAATCAGGATCTAAGAGGGGTTCGTATTTGCAAAATGTTTTGAACAGTGTCTGGGTCATAGTTGGTGATACACAGGTAGGGGTTAAGGAAATCATGAAAAATGGTAATAAAATAGGCTTTACAACTCCAAAAACAGAGAAAACAGAGCTGTTTCTCCTGATCACAATGGCTTATCTTGTATCCTGGGGAGTAGTAGAGTTCTTTGGGGGCTTATTAGGGGTCACATTAGGGACTCTAGGAGAAGGCAGAGAAACTGGGACTTGAGACCCATCCTACCCTACCCCACACCCCCAACCAGAATAGTTCCATTTGCTTGAAGACTTTCCTGTGGGGAGGAATGGAGCAGCCTCCCTAGTAATATAGCTTGCATATATTCTACAAATACTATCTGAGGGTGAGGGTGATGTGATTGGGAAATTGTAACCTAAATATGAGAAAGAGAAACAACAGCTTCCAATTTCCAAATGCATTACGTCCCATGGGGGAGAATAGGTACCAGCAGGTGGATCACAGACAGAAGTAACCTTATTTCCTGTGAGAGAAAGACCTGGAACTTTTAAATTGGAGAGAATTATATTTAAGCCTTAAACCTTTCACTGGCTATGTGAACCCCAGTTTTGTCATTGGTAATAAGGGAGCTAATAAATCTTCTTTACAGGATTGCTATGATGAGGCCCTAATTTTCAGTGTGTATCCCTGATGCCTAGAGCAGTTCCGGGCGTATGGTAGGTGCTCAGTAAATTTTTGCTGAATGAATGACATGAAATGACGATTATGATACTTTCTAGCCCAGCATCTGGCTCATGGAAGATGCTTTAGTTTCTTTCTGGGAAGATGAATCAACTGGATAAAGACCAAGAATGTTTTAGGGTGGGGGCGCTGGAGAGAAATATTAACTCTGTGCCCTGAGGAAAGTTATTGAACTTCTCTCAGCCTCAGTTTGCACATCTATATAATGGAAATAATAAGAGTTCCGACCTCACAGCTTTGTTGCGATAATGAAATCAGTTAATCCATACGTAATTCTTAGAACAATTCCGTGTATGTAGTAAGCACTCAATGTGCTTGAACAGCAATCAGGCTGTGAAATCTCAAATACTCCATGTTTTAGTAATGTGCTGTTCTCCTGAGTTCAATAAATAAATGCTTTACGAGTTCTGTGATGAGATCAATATAGGCAGTAGGAGCATTTACCAGAGGACACGGGATTTAAGCTGAGCCTTCACTACATTTGGTTGGGTAGAGCGGAGCGGGAAGGGCATTCGGGAGGAAGGAGATACACAGCTGGGGGTGGAGTTAGACTCATCCTCTGAAGTCATGCTTAAATCCCAGCTCGAATATTCACTAGTTTCCCCATCTGTAAAATCAGGATACTATCTGCCCAGGGTAATTGCTATTCAGATGTTATCTGAAATAATGAACATAAAGTGCTTAGCACAGTGCCGGGCATACCATAAGCATCCAATAGAGCTATCACTATTATTTTCATAGAAGAAATAGAAGGGCAGAGATTGCAGTTTGTGAGACAGTGAGAAAACTAGCTGATTCCATCCAAGAATTCAGCTAGCCCCTGGCTCCTCAGAATATATCATTAACTTAGTGATTTTTTTCACCTACATCAGACCTTATTCATAGCACAAATCTGGTTTAAGTGGAACCTCAAGTTTTAGTGGCTTGGATCTGGGGCCCGGGGAGTGGGAAGTGATTTTGAGTATACTACTTAGGATAAGTGTTTTGTGCTCAAACTGGTTAATGTTAAAGTTACCGTGAAACGGAATTACTGGAAAGTAAGCCAAATAGTAAGCTTAGTGGAGAGGCCGTTTGCTCTTGCTTCACACCGTTTCGTGGAGGCAGAGTTGGGTTTTTCTTTGAAATCACCTTGTGGTTGCCGGGGCAGGCAGCAAGTAGTAACATGAGCCAGATTACTTTCCAGCCACTCCTTCACATGCTCGATATAAACTTCTAGCTCCCAAAATAATTTTCTTGACCTCAGTGCTCTCTTGGACTCTGGTGTGCCCTACTGGATGCTTTCATGCTAGTTACCCCAGATAGCTGACATTCTAAAGCACGAGTTTAGGCCCCTCTGACTTTTTCTTTGATGTCTACGGCAGGAATTGATATTTTAATGATTTGTAAAAGTTCCTTTGTGAGGATTACAGACATTCATTTAGAATGGAAGGGCAATTTTCTCTTTGGAGCTTTATGCAATCAAGGGTGGGGGTTGGTGGCTTTTTCTGCAAACTGCATAAGCCCTAGGTGAATCAAAGGACTCATCTTCCACGATCTACATTTGGAAGCGTTGTAAATGGACATTCTTCTTTATATGTGACACAGAAAATATCCAACTAAAGTCCTTTAGTAATTCTTCCAGCCTGGATTTGTTACCCTGCACTTCACCCGTCCAGGACTGAAGCCTTCCTGATGATGGTAGTTCACACCACATTCTTCTCTGCACTCTGGGAATCCTGTTCTCACAGGGATTGGAAATTTAGCATGTAGTGGCTTGTATCATCCGGTGTGTTTATTCTGTCTTCCCAACTGGATGGCAAAATCCAAGGGTAGAGACCAGGTCTTTAACTCCTCTATGTCTCTCCCCACAACCTAACGTAAGACACTGCAGAGAAGGCTCTCAAAATAATATTTTACCCCTATGTGACATTCTTCCTCCTGGTTCTGAAATAGCTCTGCTAATAATGTTTGTATGACTGAATCATTATTTTCTCTGCTCCAGAAATAGAACACATGTCATTCCTGGGATATTGGCCTGGAGTCTGTAACTCTCAGTGATTAAAACTTGTGTCTCTGAGGCTCCAGTAGATGATACTGTCAGAGAGTGCTGCAGTAAGCAAGTCCTGGTTATAGAGATTCAGCCTGGTACTCATTCTGGACTCCGTGTTCGGCTTCTAGAGAGCACAAGTCCTCAGACCATTCTATTTATTAATTGGATTTGGCAAAGGGAGTTAATTCCTTGTAAAAAATACACCAGCAAATGATTAAAAATAACATTCAAAGAAGACAGCCAAAAATAATGTACAAAAGAAGAGCAAATTGCTTAACTCAAATGCAAGTTTAGAAAAAGAATTCTATTAAAATTTCTTTAGGCATTTATCGGAAACATTGAAGTGTTTTAAAAAGAAGAGTCAGATGTGGGATACGAGCTCAATCTCCTCAGAGACTGACTTTTTTTCCTTTTAAACAGTTTTGTATAGTTTTTAATGATGAAGACTATAAATGGTGAAAGGATGAAGCAGGGGTTCTTAATAGTGAATCTTCTGGCAATTTAGGCAAATTTTATATACATGTCCTTTTTCTGGAGAAACTCCAAAGTTTTATTTGGATTCTCAAAGGGGGGTATTAATCAGAAGAGGTCTAAAAACATGGGTGGGTTTGCCTGGGTGGCTCAGTCGGTTAAGCATCTGCCTTCGGCTCAGGTCATGATCCCTGGGTCCTGGGATCAAGTCCCGCATCGGGCTCCCTGCTCAGCGGGGAGCCTGCTTCTCTCTCTCCCTCTGCCTGCCGCTCCCCCTGCTTGTGCTCTCTCTCTCTCTTTCAAATAAATAAATAATATCTTTAAAAAAAATAAACAAAAACAAATAAAAACATGCATGTTCTTCCTATCTACTACTCTGAGCTTAACAGGAGGGATGAAAACACTTCCAAATTACCTTTATTCCAAGTACATCTCAAGTCTCAATGCATTTCTCATCTATTTCAAAGTAAATTTTAGAAACCTCTACCTTTAACAGTCTCAAAATGAAAAAGAAAAAAATCCACAGGTGGGATTTTTTCAAAGGCTAAAGTATGTACCGATCCCATGCACTTATCAAGCTTGACAAGGATTTCTGGAGATGCTCTTGAGCGCTTTGAACATCTGGAGCCCTGTAGGAGTGGGACTGCTAAGACATCAAAACGTGTTAGCGTTTTAGCTTGCCTGATTAAAAATGTAGTGTCATAGCCCCTAGGTCCCAGAAAAATCACTAGAAGTACTTAACAGATTCCCACACAGTGAAACCATTCTTTGGGCAGTTAATTAGGAACTGTGCTTTTTTCCCTAGACCCAAAGAAGGTCTCAAACTGCTCAGCACAGTGTGTCTATTACACACATTATTGAAAGTTAAAAAAAAAAATTTTTTTTTTTTTTGCCTGAACTTGTGGGAAAAATTCTTACAGAAAATAAAAATCAAAGGAACCATCCTCCAACCAGGGGCATTGTGTGAATTTCTTGTTAATTACATATGTTGAAGGTGGAGCAGTGCGAAAAAGTGTGTTCTCAGTGGAAGTGATCTTAGACTCCTACTCCTGTTAATGTGTTCATCATAAAGCAGGGAACGACACCCTAGCTGAGAATATGGTCACGCCGTGACAAAAACAGAATTTGGAGAGGACAGCAAAATTCTAAAAATATTTTTTTCTATTTTTTATGCGAAGAAGAGCTGAAGAATAGGATTAAAATACCAAGAAAATACCCAAAATAAAAAATTAGAGGAAAGAACCTTGCCTGTTGTGATTTATCTGTGCTAAAACATACTTTTTTTCTCTTCCTTCTTTTTTTTTTAAGATTTTATTTATTTATTTGAGAGAGAGAGAATGAGAGACAGCACAAGAGGGAAGAAGGTCAGAGGGAGAAGCAGACCCCCTGCTGAGCAGGGAGCCCGATGCGGGACTCGATCCCGGGACTCCAGGATCATGACCTGAGCCGAAGGCAGTCGCTTAACCAACTGAGCCACCCAGGCGCCCCTAAGATTTTATTTATTTACTGGACACACAGAGAGAGAGCACAAGCAGGAGAGCAGCAGAGGGAGAGGGAGAAGCAGGCTCCCCACTGAGCAGGGAGCCTGAGATGGGGCTCGATCCCGGGACTCTGAGACCATGACCTGAGCCAAAGGCAGATGCTTAACCAACTGAGCCACCCAGGCACCCCTTTACTCTTCCTCCTTGACTCCCGTACCCCAGTCTGTTATATAGTATAGCATATCTTGTTACTACACTAGATAAGGGGAAATAAAGGAGGGGGACATCATTTATTAGAGAATCATTTTTTTAAATAAACATTTATTTTTCCTTTTGTCATATTTTTTTCTCCTTGGTGTTTTCAAATCCTCCTTTTGAGGCTTGAACCTTAAAATAGATAGCTTTTAGGTGGATTACTTATTTCTTTTTTAATAGCATTGAAGATGTGTTATTCTAAGTAAGATGTTAATTCCCAGTGAAGCCATTTGAGGGCATTGACCCAACATAACTCAAGCCGTCCCATGAAAAATCACACCTCAAAGCAGAGATTCAGGAGAACCCTGGCAATTATTCTACCTGTGCTTCCTCATTACACATTATAGCCATCCATATTTATAGAGAAGTGGCAGAAAGGGAACCAAGAATGTTACAGGAGATTGTTGAAATCTGTTTTAGTGTTTTTGTAAAGAGGTATGTCTTATAGTATGACCTTACCCGTTTGTTCCATATATTTGTTCTTTCCTCCTAGGTTGTAATTTGTATTATTAGCATAAAGGAAATGGTGTCACTAATTCACCATTCCGAGAGGGGCTGAGACTGGCATTTCTGCTGGGTGATCACCGAGCAAAGTCCTGGCTACTGTGGTCAGAGGAAGACCTCCCTGAGTGGGTGTTAGGAGGGAGGACGACTGCCATGAGCCCGAGGCCCAGGCAATGGACACTGCCCATTCTGGCGCTCACTCCAGTGGGTTCTGCACCTTCTGCATAGGCAACTCAGCTTCCACAGTTCTTGACCTCCAAATGACATCCCTCTCAGTGACCTTGGCTGTCACCTTTCTCATTATCTTTTTTTTTTTTTTAAAGATTTTTATTTATTTATTTGACAGAGAGAGGCACAGCGAGAGAGGGAACACAAGCAGGGGGAGTGGGAAAGGGAGAAGCAGGCTCCCCACGGAGCAGGGAGCCTGATGCGGGGCTCGATCCCAGGACCCCGGGATCATGACCTGAGCCGAAGGCAGACGCTCAAGGACTGAGCCACCCAGGCGCCCCATCCTTCCTCATTATCTTGTGGCCGCATTTATGTCTCTGCTCTCAGGCCTTTGTCTCTTTTCTCCCCACTGCGGCAGGAACTGCTTTGTATCTTGAAAGGAGACTTCACTTCGGTCAAATTCCATTTTCTTGCTAACATTTTGGGTATGTTCCAAGTCCCATTGGCTTGCTTTGGCCTAGGCTTTAGAAGACCAAGATGGGAAGACTTTCTTTCCTTCTACATTTTTTCTTATAAAAAGGAGAGTGAATGCTTACCCAGCCCTGACTACAGGCCAGTCCCTGCAAGGCCTGGTCTCTACCTACCTCACCACAATTTTCTTCACTCTAGATTCTTTCTTTCAATTCCTTAGCCCATTCAGGCTCCTTGCCTTTCAGAGCCTTTGCCCAGAATGGTCTTCTCCTCTCATCTCCTTTGCCTAGCGAACTCCTACTTACCATTCAAATCTCTGGTCTCAGCTCCTGACATTTCTTCACTGACTCCTCCCTGACCTTAAGACTATGTCAGATTCCCATGTTATATGATTTTAGAGAAGCAGGTGCTGCTCCTTCAGAGTATTTATTGCATTTGCAATGTTATATGTGTTTGTGTCATTACTTAGCAGTGTCCACCTTCCCGACGAGACCACTGATTCCATAAGGGGCTTTTTTCAATCTCACCATTAAATCCTCAGTGCCTAGCCTAAGGAGGGTGATAGGTTCTTGTGGGATAAAATTAGAGGAAAGAACCTTGCCTGTTGTGCTTTATCTGTGCTAAAACATACTTTTTTATGTTTTTTCCCTCACTACAATCTTTAGAGTCACTAGGATTGAATCAGTTCTATTTGGAAAACTCCTGGAGTAACTAATTAGGTAAAATTAACCTGGATTTCCTAGGATTTTGTATGATTTCTCTAACAGAGTAAATGAATGTGACAGACAATGATCAGATTTGGAAGAAAAAGTCTCAAAATTGAAGTTCTGTAGCCTAAGTGTAAGTAGATGATGTAAAAGGTTGTTAGCCTTGTAGTAGACTTAAATTGTACACACTACGGTTCAGGAATGCAAAAATAAACACTTTTGAAAAATAAGCTTTGGGGGGTACCCGTGTGGCTCAATCAGTTGAGTGTCCAACTCTTGATTTTGGCTTGGGTCATAATCTCAGGTCATGGGATCAAGCCCCATGTTGGGCTGTATACTCAGGGTGGAGTCGGCTTGTCCCTCTCGCTCTCCTCCTCACCCTACTCATGCTCTCTTTCTCTCTCTCTAAAACAAATAAAATCTTTATAAAAAATAAGCTTTGGGGTACCTGGGTGGCTCAGTGTGTTGAGTGACCGACTCTTGATTTTGGCTCAGGTCATGATCTCAGGGTCATGAGATCAAGCCCTGGGTAGGGCTCCATGCTGGGCATGGAGCCTGCGTGGTAGTCTCTGTCTTCCTCTCCCTCCGCCGCACCCCCTTCCCTGTCCCCAGGCGCATTCACGTCCGTGCTCTCTGTCTCTCAAAAAAAACCACAAAAAACAAAAACCTTTACTTGCCCACAAGTCTCCATTTCCATTCAGTAGCAAAAAAACAACAAACTTAATCTTTCCACATAAATATAACTGTCTTTTGGTTTAAGACTTAATTTCTTCTTAGAATTTATTCAGACATCATAAGATTTAAACTCCTCCCCAGAATTACCTTTTGGTACAGGTGCAGGAAATTGTTATGAATAACAAAGGTATTACAAAAAGGTAAACTAGTCAATATGGCAGGGGGAGGGGTTGGAGGGTGGAGGGGGTCTTTCTCTTTAGGAAAAATAAGATTAGATCCTTGCCTCTACCACACACAAAATAAATTTAAATATGAAAACAAAACTTGTAAACTAGTAGGAGAAAATACAAAGGAATTATTTCATGGCCTTCAGGAAAGAACAAAAAAAAATAAAATAATTAGTAGAAAGAAAGAAATTAAGAGAGGGCGCCTGGGTGGCTCAGTCATTAAGCATCTGCCTTCAGCTCAGGTCATGATCCCAGGGTCCTGGGATCAAGCCTCGCATCAGGCTTCCTACTCAGCGGGAAGCCTGCTTCTCCCTCCCTCACTCCCCCTGCTTGTGTTCCCTCTCTCGCTATGTCCCTCTCTGCAAATAAATAAAAATAAAATCTTTAAGAAAAAAAAGAAATTAAGTGATCTCTATTTATAAATGATAATGAAATGATCTGACTAGAAAACAGACTTGATTTAATAAGAAACTTGGTAATGTAACTAGGTATAAACCAGTCAAAAATCATTCACTTTTTCTAGTAACAATCAGAAAATTAAAAAGAAAATACTCCATTTGCAGTAGCAACTAAACTATAAAATACTTAGGAATAAATTAAGAAAATAAAGCATATATATGGTAATCTGAAGTAAACATGATAATAGTAATTATGTAAATTGGTAGATATTTGTATTATATATACTTTCCTATACTTTTTAATTAAAAATTTAAGATTAGAGTGTGTCAAATTAATGATTACTCTCTTGTGATATCACACATGAGGTTTTTTCCCAAGTTTATTGTTGGCTGAATTTACAATAATTTAAGAAATTAATGTAGGTGCATTGCATAAGTCTGAGTCTTGTCATTATTTCGTTTGTTTTGTTTCCTTTTTTGGTAACTAATTTGTTGGTTTAGTTTAATTTGGTAATTAACCGTTCGTTACATGAAAAATATGAAATTCTCTTAAATATTCACTTTTGAGTGTACAAGTGAGGCAATTATCTCTGCAAGAGTTAAGAGGTAACATTCTGGATCTTTTTGGAGGAATGGTTCCTCAACAGGGCAGGTAGTGACAGGAAAGTGGCTCTTAATCTCTCTGCTGAGTTACCTATTTTGCAACGTAGAAAATAAGGTGTGGTATCAGCCAATAATACAGGCAGTGACTTTGCATTAACAAAGAGAGTTCAGTAGCACACAAAGAGGAAGTTAGGGGAAAACAAAACAAAACAAAAACCCAGTCTTTATTATGAATACAGGAAACAAGACTATCAGCACCTTTGCATTTGGTTCTCCAACTGAGCAAATATTTAATATATCGATAGCCTGTTTGTATTTAATAGGTACTGTTGGGGAGAGATATATAAAGGCATTATACAACAGCCCCACCTATTAAAAAAATGACAGTTAAACATGATTTTGTTGGATTTGATGACTAAGAAAAAAATAAGTAGAAGTGGAGTGAAGTGGGGCCCTATCTTTTCAATTTTTTCCCCTGACATATTGGCTAAGAGTTCTCTGAACAAGGAAGTTGACTTCTTTGAACTTAAATTGGGCTAATGCATGGAGATGAACATGCAATCTGTAGTACATTAAACCAGCAAATCTAGTTTTTCACCAATTCAATACTATGCTATAGATCCTGTTTCACTTGGCAAAAAAATTTCTAGCCTGGCAGTGGATGATAAGATGTTCAACAAGGAGAATCCGAGGAATAGGAGATTTTAGTTCCAGAATTTGCAAGTCAAATTTAAAAAATATCCGGTTCAGGCAAGCAAATTTGCATATATGTGCAAGTAAAAGAAGCTAAAAAAAAGTTTGGACCTTGACATTACAGTCAATATTACATGTATACTTAACCAATTTTCTACTAAACAGTTTTCAGTCTTTTTTTTTTAAGATTTATTTATTTGAGAGAGACGGGGCTGGGGGGTGGGGAGGCACAGAGGAAGAGGGAGAGAGAAAGAATCTCAAGCAGACTCCTCGCTGAGTGCCGAGCCGTACACAGGGCTCCATCTCACAACCCCGAGATCATGACCTAAGTTGAAATCAAGAGTTCACCACTTAATGGACTGAGCCACCCAGGCACCCCCAAATAGTTTTCAGTCTTGTTTCTGTTTTAAGCTACTATAGGACCAAATCTTTTATCTGCATTCTGTAACATGAAGAGTTGTTCTGAAAGCCTTTTTGTAATCCATTTGGTGATAAAAGCTGACCTGATATGAATTTATTTGGCAATAAAAACTATGAAGCTATTAAGCTACTTATAACCTTTACATATCTGACTTCATATAAATATGCTTCACTGCAGAGTCATTAATGGTTGTGGTTGGTTGTGGGGTGCTGCCCTAGTATCTCCTGGGGGTGTTACATAATATGAAGTACTAGGTGGCTCAGGTGGTTAAGCATCTGCCTTCCCCTCAGGTCATGATCTCCACGTCCTGGGATCAAGCCCCATGTCCACCTCCCTGCTCAGTGGGGAGTCTGCTTTTCCCTCTCCCTCTGCCTCTCCCCCTGCTTCTGCACTCTCTTTCTCTTTCTCAAATGAATAAATAAAATCTTTTTTAAAAAGTATTCACATTATCTTTTTAAATTTGATACATTCTTAACTCTGACACATATATGTCCCCAGGGTTTTGGATAAGGGATGATGGGCCTGTATACACTGCAACAAACATCCTTAATATTCTTATTTTGTTAGGATAAATTTGTATCATGTACAACATATTTTTAAGTCAGATTTTTGGGGTTTGAATCCTAGTTCTGTTATTTATTAGTTATAGCTATACTTAAATTTTCTTAGCAGTAAAATGGGGATGATAATAAGTTGGAGTTATTCTGAGTATTAACTAACACAGGCAAAACGCTTCAAAGTCTGGTAATTAGTATTTAATATACAGCAACTAAATGTGCCAATTTATATTTCCCACAGCAGTGCACCCATTTCTCTACGTTCTTGTCTACATTTGGTATTATCATTCTTTATAATCTTATCTAATGTGATGGCCCCTCCCCCAAAAGATGTTCCATTTTTTTTGCTTGCGTTTGATTCCTAGTGATGTTGACAATATTTCCATACTTTATTAGTATTTTTATACTCAACTATTCTTGAGTGTCATAACTTTTTTTTTAAAGTGTTATGTTATGTTTTGTTTTTTAAAGATTTTATTTATTTGACAGAGAGAGGGACAGCGAGAGAGGGAACACAAGCAGGGGGAGTGGGAGAGGGAGAAGCAGGCCTCCCGCTGAGTGGAGAGCCCGATGTGGGGCTCGATCCCAAGATCCCAGGAGCATGATCTGAGCCGAAGGCAGACACTTAAGGACTGAGCCACCCAGGTGCCCCGAGTGTCACAACTTTTAAAAGATCTTTCTTTTAGTATGTTTTCTAATACTAAAATACTATTTAAAATTTACATTTACCTCTAATTTTCCTAGTATTTTCAAATTTCTGTTCTCCTCTTTTTCTTTCTTCCTTTCCTCCCTTCTTTCCTTTCTTCATTTTTTTTCTTTCTTGCCTTCTTTCATTTCTTTTAGAGTTTAATCCTTTTAGGATGCATTTTGATGTCTGACTTTTTTTAATCCTATATTGCTCGCCATTTGCCCTAATATCAGTTACTGAATAATCATCTATTTCATCACTGATTGAAAACCATTTTTATCATATGCAAATTGACCTATTAATTCTCTTGCCCACAACATATTGTTTAAAATTCTGTATAACTCAAATACTCCCTATTTTTATTTTTCAAAATTTTCTGAGATACTGATACATATTTATTCTTAGACAAAAATCTGAATTATTTTGCAAAACTTTCAACAAACCTGCATTGGGATTTTGATTGGGATTAACTTGGAAGAAATGAACGTATATTTCAATAGTGATTCTTTCCATTTATTCAAGGCCATGAAAAATGTCATGTCTTAAAGTTTTGTAAACTTTAAGGTCATTGCTAATAGCTATAGCTGATTAACAAGTTCTGAAATATACATACCCTTTTAGTTTATAGCAAGTTGGAAACTGATATAGCAAGTCACAAGTTGATTAATATGTGAATACCTGGGGCACTGGGTGGCTCAGTCGGTTAAGCGACTGCCTTCGGCTCAGGTCACGATCCCGGGGTCCTGGGATCGAGTCCCGCATCGGGCTCCCTGCTCTGCAGGGAGCCTGCTTCTCCCTCTCCCACTCCCCCTGCTTGTGTTCCCTCTCTCGCTGTGTCTCTCTCTGTCAAATAAATAAATAAAATCTTTAAAAAAAAATATGTGAATACCTTTTTTTGAGAGAGAGCGAGAGCCTGAGCAGGGGAGGGGGCAGAGGGAGAGAGAATCTCAAGCAGACTTCATGCTGCTCACAAAGCTGGACCTGGGGCTGGATTTCACGATGCTGAGATCATGACCTGAGCCAAAATCAAGAGTCATATGCTTAACTGACTGAGCCACCTAGGTGCCCCATATGTGAACATCTTTATTGGTACTAGGTAGTTGTTATGGATTGAATGTTTGTCACCCTGGAAATTCATATGTGGAAGCCCTAAGTGTAGTGCTGCTTGAAATGGGGTTTGGGGGAGGTAATTAGGATTAGATGAGATAATGAAGATGGGCTCCTCATGACGGAATCAGTACTCTTACAAGAAGAGATGCCAGAGATCTCCCCCCCACACACACTCCCTGTGATGGCACAAAGAGGTCATGTGAGCATATGGTGAACGGGTGACTATCTGCAGTATTTTGCTGAAGCTTTGCACAAGGAAAAAATGAAGGTTTCTGGGTCACCTTATTCCTTCATTCAAAGTGAAAATGTTTTAGTTCTACAGATTAATTGCGTATTCCTAGAAATGTTGACTTCCCTGTTTTATTGCATAGAGGAATGCCAATGAGAAAACTGTCATTGACGTCTAGTGACCACAAGGCTAATACCTGGGCATATCCGGAAGGAGTAGCACAGAGGCACCTTTCTAGTCATTCTTTGTAGTCAGGGAACACTTTAGAGTTTGCTACATGCATTTGCATGCAAAATTTTCTTTCATTCTCAAAATAAATTCAAATGAAGTGTCAGTCTCATTTTATGGGTAGTACAAACTGAGATTTAGAGAAATGAAATGTCTTTTGCAAGGTAGCATAGAACTAGAGCTAGATTTTTTCATTGAATGAATTTTTTTTCTGAGAATTTACCGTGTGCAAACTATGGTCCCCCAACCTAGACCTTTCTCTCCTCCAGTGGTAGGAATTCTTTTCAGCAACTGTATGGCTTCTTGGCTGCCTTATGCCACGCTGTACTTAGCTAGGTAGCTCTAGGTACCCCCAAAGATCCAGCCCACCACTGGACTCTGAACCTGTTGGCAGATACGGGGTGCTACCTCCCCTGAGGGACAAATTTCTGCCAGTCTCTACTGAGCCAGTGATTGAAAAGGGCTTCTCTTGACATCTGAGGTGTTTGCTTGGGAAGCTGTCTTTCAACTCTCCCTCCCCTATTCTTCTCCTCCTAATTATTCTGCTTTGTATACAGTAAATGGGAGGTTTTACATTTGACCTTAGGTCCAAATGAGAGAAGTCTGGCAGGCAACATAAAACCCTCAGGTCTTGGTTTACTCATTGTCCTACTTTATCCTGAACCAAACCTTTCACTAGTGAAGTGAATCAATGTCCCAAATTCAATATAAGGTTTGATGTTTGTTGAAGTAGACAGAAGGGAAATCATTGTTGCAACAGTAGAAATTTATAAAGCAAGAACAATGAAAATAATATTACATTTAACTGAAAAACAGGTGAATTGTTAAGTTCTTTTCTGAAAAGACCAGTGACATTGAGTCCCAGCTTTGTATTAACTGTGTGTGGAGAAGATAAATCAGGAGTGAGGTATGCCGTGATTTTCTGTTCTAGGAAAAGTGAATTAAAAAAATTTTTGTTCTGAAAATTTTTAAATTTATATAGCTTGTAAACTACACAGAAGGGTATACAACATTAACAACTTAAAGTTTATCTTTAAATTTAAATCTGCAGGCATCTTTTTCTTATTCTCTCTAGGAGCCTTCTCTAATTTTATCCCCTTTAGACTTATTATGCCCAGAAATAAAAAATGAATCATGTCACATAGGAGAAAAACCGGTAGGTCCTTTCAGCACTTTGGGCATATTCACGTTTTCAAATATTTTCCTTAGAACTCCACTGGAATCTCTTGTTAGAGTGGTATGGAATTACCAAACCAGAAAGTCCGAGTGTTGCATTAGTAACAGTGTTCGCAGGAGAGATCTTGGGAACAGAGCTATCAACATAGATTCAGCAAATTCTCGGATATATTTCACCCTCGGGCCTCTAAACTCAAGGGAAAAAAACAACAGCATTTTCTTTCATGGAGTATAGAAAAGCAGCATTGCGGTATATAGTTAGAGGAACACGGGACTAGGGGACAGGGAGCTACTGCATTTTGGTTTTGGTTCTGAGATTTTAACCAAATTATTTTTTCAGGTTTCGATTTCCTCATCCATAAAAGTGGAAGTAATAATTCCTATGTCATAGAATATCTGGAATGATTAAATAAAAATATTTGATATCAAAATGATATGAAGTAGAGAAACAAAGAGAAAAGAATTCCTGAAGGCTCGATAGCCAGGTGCTCTAGTTGCAGCTGGGGCTCCTAAGAGAGATTAAGATCCATGATTTAGGTCCACAATTCCAACCACGCTAGAATTTTAAATCAAATCATTAATTAAAATGCTTTCAATTAAGTTTAAGTAACCTATATTTTGCTCTACAAGAAATTTTCTTAATTTGAATATATTTTTAAGGCTTGCCATTACTAAATCTCAAAAGCAGAGTAAATCAACAATGGAAAATAAAAATACTTTCTATAAGTATTTCCTTCCAAATGTGTCTTTTGTTGGCAGACTAATAATTCATAATAAAAATAATCTGTATAACATTTTATGCTTTTTCAAAATGATTTTCAAAGGGTACCCTAAATTATATGTAATATGTTAAATAAGTATGGCTTTTAAAATTTGACACCACCAAAGTCTGACAGGTTATATTTTTCTACTTTTAAAGACTTTTCTCTGGATGGTGAGTAAATAATTTCATACAGTATTTTAAAAGATTCTGTAGACAAAACTTTCTCAAACAGAATTTTAATTCAATATGTTAGCCATTGAATTTGAAAGAAAAAATGATTAAGTATGTCAAAATATGCTGAAAAGACACTCAGTTTTTCCTGAAAATAAAATTCAGTAAAATCAAGAAAATAATGATAGATCAAAAGTTTCAGCTGTTAAAATTAGAAAACTATCTAAGAACCACATAAAACATTTTCTTTTCTAATAACTGCATATATATCTTCATATATGCTTTTCAAGAGTAATCTTATTAAAATATAAATATAAGAGTTCACAAATGTTTCAGTAATAGATTTTTCTATTAAACACACACATATACATACAGATATTTAGGAAGAATCCATATCATCTTCTGGTTATCGATGACAAAAAGCATCTGATAGTTAATAGTCTTTCATTTGACCTTCTGAAAGTAGTGAGACATATATTTTTAATCACTTTAGTGTATAATTGGATCAGATTTTATTTTCAGTACTTTTTCATAATTTCTTCTTAGCAAGATAAGCTAGTTACAAGAAAAATAATTTAAAGTTAATACTTGATACAAGGCTAGAATATATGTCTTTATAAAAATAAATATGTAATATTTTATTTCCAAAACGAGGTAGATAAATTAAAACATTCTAGAACATGATCTGCCTTAAAAAAAAAAGAAAATAGCAATCACCAATTCAACCTGTATGAATCAAATAGCTGGAAAGTTTTTTATTTTTGACATCTATACCATATATTTCAGTACAAGGCCTCTGAAATACATTTTCTACTCCCCAAAACCTTACTAAATTGAAATTCATATTTTTCATTTACTTACTCATTACTTAATCTACCTAGGGAACTTTGCTATTCAGGTCAAAGACATATGCAATTAAACCAAAGATTTTTTTTTTTTTTTTTATGTTTAAGTGATATTTTCCCTTTATATACCTCATATGGTAAAATACATCAGGAAAAGCTATTACTCTTCAGATGTTGTACCACAAATAATTATTTAGATGATGAGTTAATAAAAATTTCAAGGTCTGCTAAAGAATTATGAAGCTCATCATTCATATCTTGACTTCTAAGAAAATTTTTAAGAGTATCTAAAGCAGTTATTGCCTCATTTTTTGATGGCAAAGGGAGTTCAGTTCCTAGAGATCCATCATCATCCTCTTCGTCAGAAGTATAAAATTCAGTTTCATCTGATTTACTTTCTTTGGTCCATACCGAATCACTTTCTGGTGCAGCTTCACATGTCTCCAAATCATCATCGAGGGCAGCATACTCTTCTATAGATAAACCTTCAGGAAATTCCACGCCTGCTGCCTGAGCATGGGCAACCAAATCAAGACCAGTGTCTGTCTCTGCATTTGTCTTGTCACTTTCTCCTTTTTGAGATTTGAATCCTGCCTCTTCATAACTCTTAACAATAGTCTCTGGGGTTACAGCCCTCCAACAAAGGTGCAAAGTATCAACTGCATCGAGTAGAGAAAATGTAAATTCTTTGCTGCCTTCAACAGAGCTTAAAAATTTCTTGATAAGACAATGTCGATATTTGACTTTAAGGTTTTTAATAACACCTTGTTTCATAGCTATAAATTTGGAAGATAAACATGATGGAAAGAACGCTAACTCAATGGACTTTAGGTTCTTTACCTCTGGATGTGAAGGAAAAGAATCAACAAAAATCACCACTCTTCGTTGCTGGACTTGAAATTTCTCATCGAGCTTCCGCATCCATTGTTCAAATACATCTGAGGTCATCCATGCCATTCTGTTAGCTTCATAACACACAGGCAATGATTTTATACCTTTGAAACAATGTGGATTTCTGTTTTTTCCAATGATAAGCAAAGGAAGTTTCTCTGAGCCATCCATGTTCGCCCCAACCACCAGAGTTATTCTGTCTTTGCATAACTTTCCGATTGAGCATGTTTCTCCTTTAAATGCAAACGTATTTGTAGGTAACATTCGATACAGCAGCCCAGTCTCTTTTATATTAAAAACATTTTTAGGATGATAATCATTTAAATAATAAGGAAGTACATTTTGGTGCCAGACAGTTGAAGGGTCTACTGATACACCTGTAGCTTCTACAGGTTGAGCTCTGAATACTAAACCATACCTGGATTTAAAGCGATCCAGCCAACCATTACTGCACTTAAAATCATTATGTCCCAGTTTCTGGGCAAAATCATTAGCTTTTAGACGCAACATTGGACCATTAACTGGTACATTTAGACACTGAGCAATTCGATACCACCTCATTAATGCTTCTTCCAGATCTGTGTAAAAAGCAGTTCTCAGTCTTTTTCTCTTTGGATCAAATCTCAGAGATTCAAAGGCTTCTAGAACTTTGTCTTTATTCTTCATAATAGAAGACAACGAATTTTTCTTTATTCCATATTCAGCTGCAATTTCTGCCTTTTTCTTGCCGCTTTCTACTGCATTTATGATGTCGATCTTTTCTTCAATGGATAAACTTTTCTTTTTCTTCACTGTTACGGGCAGAGCTGAGGCATCCTCGGAAGCTTCTGCCATCTCCACCAGTGCTTATGTAGAGATTGCTTGTCTTTCTGGTGGCTGTTTCTTTAAATTTCTAAAAATTGATAAGTAAATATATTTTCAAAGGTTCTGAGTAAGAAAAATGTTACACACAGCTAGAATATTTTGGAAGAGAAACTTCCTTCCCAGGACCTGTGCGGCTCGGTTTATAGTTTATTCAGTGTTCCAGAAGTCAAGCTAAAATAGAAATCTCATTATGTCAAACCTGTCCAGTCCTGCTGATATATTTTTGGAACTTCAATCCTTTAAGATGATCCATTTTATCCATGCGCGCATTCAACCTCCTATTAATTCTCCGCAGAAGGCCTCCGAGATAAGAAGGAAAAGCATTCAGTAATTTTCAAGCAAAATGTTACCCATTAATTTCCAAGTCTCTTCAGGGTGGAGAAGAAAGTGGTAGACTCCTTCTAGGACTTGACGGTATATCTTCTGCCTCTTGAAAATAGAAAAAAAAAAAAGGAAAAGAAAAGAAGAGAAAAAAAGAAAGCTATCTTAGCAATGATGTGTCAATTGAATATCAAAAAGAATATTTATACTAATTAGTTATGTTTTTAATAATAATGAAAAGAACGGGAACATGTTTCTGCAAATGTAATAACCAAAGCTTCCAGGAGAAATGCTTACCTCCTAAAGGGCCTCTGTAAAAAGCCCTCTAGCTCTGCTCTGTGCTTTTGAATTCTCGCTTGCTTTCAAATGCTTTGTAATATATACTTCTGAAATAATTCAGGCAAATTTAATCTGTTTTAAAAATGGGTGCTTACCAAAATTAAAGAACTAAAAATGATGCTGCATAGATCTTTGGTGGCTATTTTTCACATGAAGTCACAACTGCCCCCCTCTGACTTCTCTAAAAGAAAAACACAGTCAGACAGTAGTCACAAGGTTCAACTTTTAATAGCACATGGGAGACAGCATCCCCTTTAGAGGAGTCTGGTAGAAAAGGCTTCACTAAAAATCAAATCAAGCGATTCCATTACAAATTTTAAAAATCAAAATATTATTTTATCTAAATGCTTACAAACCTAGTAACTTTTTTTTTTTAAAGATTTTATTTATTTATTTGACAGAGAGACACAGTAAGAGAGGGAACACAAGCAGGGGGAGTGGGAGGGAGAGAAGCAGGCCTCCTGCCGAGCAGGGAGCCCGATGCGGGGCTCGATCCCAGGACCCTGGGATCATGACCTGAGCCGAAGGCAGACGCTTAACGACTGAGCCACCCAGGTGCCCCAAACCTAGTAACTTTGTATTAACTTGACACATTAGCCAGATGCACAGAGGCCAGAAATAATCGACAAAATGTGTAGGAATAAGCAAATGGTTAAGAGGATATAATGCAGAAAAAGACCTAGAGTAAGAAGGAAAGTGACCATGGCTCTTGACGTCTCAGGACCTCCACTTCCTTATCTGTAAAATAAAGGGCTTATCATACCGTAAGGATCTGGGCTTTGGTGTCAGGCACACCTGAGTTGACAAGTGATTCTGCCATTTAAACTTATGTGATCCTGGGTAGTTTACTTAACCATTTGAAGCTTCAGCTTCCTTATTTGTAAAATAGGTGTAACTACAGCACCTACCCCATAGGGTTATTGCACATTCAAGGAGATTCAACAAGCTAGTGTAAAGCACTCAGCACAGTATTAAGCACCTTACAAAGTGTTCAATGAATGTTTGGTGATGATCTCATCATCATTATCCTCTCTCTAATGGCCCCTTGGCTATGTTGATCTTTATAATTAGAAGATTTTTCAAAATCCTACTTGCAAACAGAAGCCAAGAATCCCACTGAAATATATACTGAAAGCAGAGATTCTTTTAAATCAAACAGTACTGTGAGAACAGGCACACGGACCTAGATGGGCTTGCCCCTATCTTCCCAGGTGGCACGTACCCTACGAGAATCTACAAGCTCGGGGCCTACTGCAGGCCAAAGTAACAAGCTAATTTGATGAGGTGTTACTACTGTGTGAAATAATGTGGGCATGATGTTCCTCAGGTTTTTCGCTCTGTCTTCCCAGGTTTCAAGATGTCATGTGCATTTTTTGCACAAAATTTTGGACAAGACTTTTTGTCAAAATTCCTCTGCCTTTGTTGTCTTTTAAAAAGTAATTTTTATCATAGGAATTACAACTAGTAAAGGAATTTTTTGTTCTTGTCACTGTAAAAAAGTCTTAATAATAATTAGGGCTTTAATTTACAAACACCTTTATTTCCTATATTCCAAACAACTCAGAAGGAAGATAAAACTGAATTTCAAAGCTCATATAGTTATAATGCGGTTGAGTGCAGTCCAGAATCCAGGCTTTCTAATGTAAAGTCTACTATTCTTTTCACTATATTACAGTGTCTTTGAATCACACTGGTGTGGCCTCCTCTGATAACAGTTATACACTCTATGTTCCCAGCACCAAGCCAAACCAAGGCAGTATTTTCAATGCCTATCTGAATCTAACAAAAACAAAACAAAACAAAACAAAACAAAAACAATATCAAGCCTCTACAGCAGAATAGAAGAATAGGCCTTTATGAATTCTGTGAACACAAATAGCAACCATATCTCACTATTAAGTGGGCTGACCTTCCTAAGTAAATAAGCTTTGACCATTCAACTAAAAAACAAACAAAAAAACCTTGCTCACATATGGGACCTCTGTGCACATTTTTCTGTAATTTCCTATAAATCTACAATTACTTCAAAATAAACAGTTTAAAATTATCTTGCTCTTATTAGGAAGATACCAACCTTCAGAAATTGAGGTAGCAAGAACCAATTTTTTAAGAGAAAACCACGCAAAATTACTCCCTAAGAGAAAAAGGGACTCTCCCAACTTCTCTCTCCCTTCTATCTTCTGTTCTTTCCCTTCTTTTCTTCCTTCCTTCTTTTCCTTCTGCCTTATTTCATCATTTGTCAGAAATAAACCCTATCATCTCAAATAACAAGGATTACAGAAAAAGTCACTTGAATTTCCTCCCATATAAAGCAGTATAATATACACAGAGATTAGTGATTATCTTGATCAAATTGAAAATAATGATATGTTTATTTAGGAAGATATTAGTTGTTTTCTGCGAGTTAACAGTATATATTTCCTTCTAAAACAGTAGTGAAACCTACAATTTTCCATGGTAACATACAATACATCTTTATTCCCAAAACAATCACATGCCTAATGCCAAACCAGACAAGCTAGACTTTTTCCCTAGAAAAGAACAAGGCACCAATACTGCTTAATCAATGAAGTTAACAGTTTCCATTCTCCTATAGTATAATGTCTCGGATATTTCTTGCAGGGAGTAATGGCAGGAGATAATATTTCTCAGAAGTACCCATTCTCTCAATTAAGATCATTAATCATTCTACTCCTTGAAAATATTACAGCAGAGAAATATTGTACTACATGTTAGATACTATTTTCTCTATGTCAATGGTAAAGCTAACTAAAGAATAAGAATAGGCAAGTGACTAAAAAAAGACTTACCAATTGAACTCCCAAGAAAACAATAGTCAATTCTACTGGTAACAAGAGAAATGTAAATCTTCTTTCAACACAGGATACCTTTTTGCTTTTTGTTTTTGCCTATCAGAATGGCAGTATCTAGTGTTTGCCAGAATGTCATAACATAGTTTGTGAGGAGGTATATAAATTGGTACAAAGCTTATGAAGGACAAATTAGTAATATGATACAAAAGCCTTAAAAATGTGCATAACTTTTACCCAGCAAGTCCATACCTAGGATTTTTATCCCCAAAGAATAATTATAAATATAAAAATAACCTAGCTTACACATGTCTTCATGATCTATTGCTGCATTTAGTAGCTTAAAACAAATACCCATTTATTATCTCACAGTTCTGCAGGCCAGAAATCCAGGTGAGCTCAAATGGATCCTCTGCTTAGGAATCTCACAAGGCAGAAATCGAGATGTTAGTTATCTGGAGGCTCTGGGGAAGAATCTGCTTGCAAGTTCATTCAGGTTATTTGCAGAATTCAATTTCTTGTGGCTGGAGGACCGAGGTCCCTGAGTTTTTTGCTGGCCCATCAGCAGAGACTGCTCTCAGCTCCTGGTTCAGGTCCTTGACTGTGGCCCTTTTCATTTCAGCAATAGAGAACCTTCCTCCTGTCAAACCTCTCTTAACGCTTCGCATCTCTCTGCCTTCTCTGCTGCACCAGCAAGAGAAAACTCCTTGCTCTTGAAAGGCTCCTGTAGCAATTTAGGCCCATCCAGATTATCTCCCTTTTGATTGATTTAAAGTCAGCTGGCTACGTCTGCAAAATCCCTTGTGCATGTAATACAACATGATGAGAATGATGTCCTATCGTGTTCATATGGGAGGGAATTATACAAAGTGAGAATCATTGGAAGTCATCTTAGAATTTTACCATACAACCATATTCCTCACATTGTTGTTTTATAATTACAGACCAAACAGGAAAGAACCTAAATGTATAAAAAGAACTAAGTAAATAAATTAAGAAATATATATGCTGAAACACTACTGAGCCACTGAAGGAGAATATTTAATAATATGAAGAAAATTCCATAATGTCTTAAGTGAAAAAAGCAAAATGCAAAACTGTATGGCAACAAAACCAACATATACTGTAAGTTACCCAGGGGCAGAGGCTCATGGCTATTCCTACAGTGCTTAATGCCCAGCAAACAGTAGGTTCTAAATAACAATTTCTTAAATAAATGTAGGAAAAGTATATATGCATAGAAAAGAAGACATTGACAAAATGTTGAATGTTAATTCTAGATAATGGAATTATGAAAAACTTCAGTTTTTTTCTCTTTGTAGTCAGAACAATTTCTACTCTTATATTCCACTCAGACTACTATTCACGGGCTTCTTTAAATGTTCCATTTATCAGTATCCTCTAACAAAGGTTTGTTTCCAGAGAATTACACTGTGCAATCATTAACTAAATATGTCTCCATGAAAAGGGAGGTGATGATGGAGAGTGATAAAATTATTGTGACATTACCAGAATTCCCCTAGAAAAGATTTGAAGGTAGCACCTTTTTCTTTCTCTTGAGGAAATACTATTTATATGCAGCATACAGTATTCAACATCTAAAGTGAAGAAAAAAGGTTGCGTGCACATTTAACTCATTCAGAAAGGAATAATATTCCTTAACCTGTTGCCCCCCTTTGTGGTCAATAAATGAAATATAGGCTGTCAGAGTTCCCACAAGCCAAGTGAATAAATAGCACCCGATTTTTCAAAAGCTGAATAATAGCCAATAACAGTACAAAGACAAATTAGTAGATAATCCCCATGTCATAAACATACAGAGAAGACAACTATTACCTTTTTTCTTACCTCTCCAAACATAGATGCCAATTTAGAGAAAAGAAGTAATCTATTCTTCTTAAGAGAATGAGCAGGCAGAATTCCCCAAACTCTAGGGCAAAGAAAAAAAGAGAGGGAAGAAAGAAAGAAAGAAAGATCCCCATCTAAGCAGGTTTAGATTTAAAATAAGGTCTTTCTGTCAGCATCAAAAATTTCCCCCAAATCAAAAAAAAAAAAAAAAATACCAGCTACTGCTTCCTTTTTCCAAAATAAATTACATAGAATTTCACTGTCTTCCATCACCAGCTGAAGCAGCTTCCAGTGTTTTCTTCGAGCCAACCTACATTCTAATTTCCCTTGGGGCAGCAGAAATCATGGGAAGACTAATCCTGTGTGGAGCCTTGCACTATGTATGAGAACTAATCACGTGCAGTACCAGGATCACACCCGACTGGAGTACCTAACATGATTAACGGCACCTTCACCAAACAGAAATTAGCAGGAGTTCCAAGCAGTTTGGAGTCCATCTGAATCTCTATCAAAAACATCACCAGCTGCCAAGGAAACTAACCAGCTAAAGACAAATAATTAAAGCAAGTGTCCACCTTTCCAATTTAAGAAACACCTCTGAGTCTAAAAGTTTAATAGTTAGATTAACTCTAATGAAGCTAAGCATCCCCAAACTCAAGAGACACCTGGCAGGAATCCTTAAGGTGCCAGCCAACTCAAACAGTTAAGTACAGATCATTCAAGCACCACTGAGCACTACCATGCTCCTCTTCCTAATTACCCTTCTGAAACTAAGAATACTTGTACTTAGCTGCTCAGTTCCATTCTGTTCCTATACAACAAGAGCAGTAATTATTCTAGATTGGGATCCTTTTCTTATAACTGAGAAGACTAACAGGATGGCTTTGAACAGAAAAGTCCACAGTAGGCTATAGAACTGAAGTTACAGTTTGAGTGAACTGGCATATACATTTGCTCTTCTCTTTTTGTTAAGGACAAAGCCACTTAAGATGAGGGTCCTTTATACACAGATTCATGTTTTGAGACTTCAGTACTGTTTTTGACAGAGGAAGTGTCCTGGAGATCTCAGCCGATAAATAATGTTATTTACTTTTGAAACTTTTGTGTCCTCAGGGGTTTTTACTATTCACGGATATGGGGAAGATATTTGCACAGGGATATATGATTCAGTATGCTGAAACTCCCCAGAATTTGTAAAGGCAAAGGTCTGTCTTTGGGCACTTAGCCATTAAAAATGTCTCATCAGCTAATATGACAAAGGCAGGTGAGAAGTACAGTCTAAAGAAGAGTAAATCCCACAGAATGCACTGTTATCCTTCGCATTTCTCCAAGTGAAATGGCGGTAAAAATGAGCATGCAAGGCTTTCAAAGGAAAAACAGTTCAGAACCTTGATGGGAGATGTATGTGGATGGGTCAACTGTAGGTACTGTATGCAAATGAGCTTCAGGTGTGTCTAGCACCACTGTGCAGCCATACATTCCCTCCATTCAGTGCCGGGGGTAGGGAGAGTATCCACAGTACAGGTTGGAGTCTCAACTTAGTAAACTACAAAGGGCTCAGAGAGGATTGTTCAGCGGTTTCTGTAGACAGGGCAATGATCTACCTAAGAAGAAATGGGGCGAGCAAATAAAGCAGAACTCAGTCATCTGGATAAAGAAACAGGAGCAGGAAAGAAAATGTGTAAGGGGTCCACCGTCGGCGAGCGAGCAGCGCAGAGAGTGATTACAAACAAGAACTCAGGGATGCCAGGCTTGGAGGTCTGGTCTTCTTGAAGGGGGTGGGCGTGAGTGACGTGGCCGGAGTGGGGCGCTCCAAGAACCGGGGAAGAGAGGGTAAGGCGCCCGCATCCCGTCTGTTCCCTTAACCCCGCATTCCCTCCACCCTCCCACCCCCCGCGGGACTGAAACAACCTTCTACGTGCTCTCCAGCAGCTGAGAAAGCTTTGGTTCTCCTGTGATATGCGTGGCGGCGAGCTACGTCCACCTCCACCCTCCCGGCACCGGCTCACCGTCTGCTGGGGGGGAAGTCTAACGCGTGAAGCTGGGGTGTATGAGTGAGAAAAAAGGGATGCTGAGGGCTCCAGGAGACCTCCGACCACTCAACACCAGGCCCGCGCGCCCTTCTGCAAGCTCCCGGCTCTGGCAGGTGCATTGGGACCCGGGCGCACACCCCTCTGTGATCCGGCCGCCGCCAGAAAATTACCCGGGCAACAGCACCCGCGGAGCCCCGGATGTGGTTGCTAGGGCCGCAGCGGGAGGGGCGGGGCCAGCCTCCAGGAGAGGGGCGGAGGAGGCCTCAAGGGAGGCGCGTTGGCACCATCGAGATGTGGCTGGGCCGGGCCAGATTGAGGGAGAGAGAGGCCGTCCAGGGCCAAGGACAACGCTACTTCCGGTCTCCTCACTTCCGGCTCCGCTGCTGTCCGTGTTGGCGCTGCAGGCCGGGTTGAGAGGCTGCCGGTCTGAGTGTCCGCGGCGGTTGGTCAGTGTGAAGCTGTGACAGCTGCAGTTGCTCCCCGCCCCCGAGAATCCGAGGTGCGTGGGGGGAGGGGAAGAAGGAAAAGGCCCAGGTCGCGTTTCCGCTCACTTCGTGCCAGGTTTGGGACGATTCCAGAGAGCCGCGGCAGGGATAATCCTCGACGTGAGAGCCGCCGAGTTCCCCGCAGACAGGTGAGGGCGGAGCCCGCCCGCAGGGAAGGGAGGGGCAGGCTCGTCCAAGGTAGTTGGTGGGGGCGGACACGTTGCCTCTGGAGCTTGCCATTCCGGACTTTCACTGGACACTTCTGTCTCTAGGCTGTGCCGTATCTGCCCAAGTATTCGGCCTTTCGTTTCTGCCCCAACCCCCTGTGTCCCCGAAACAGCCGGTGAAAAGGGAGGACTGGCCCTTGCAAGGCTGCACTCTCTCATCCTTGCATGTGTTGGATAGAAAAAGGGGTGGCAGGATCCAGGTCTTTCTCGACTAAGTCTCGGAGTGGGCCACCTTCAGGTCTGATGTCCAGTGTTTATTTTTCTCCGGCTCTCTCTGCATCCCTTACTTCCTCTCTCCCTCAGCGAGAGGAATGGAGATAGTGATAGTCCCTCCCAGAGGTTCACGGGGCAATCAGTGGTGCAGGTTGGAGCCTTGCCTAAGAAACGTCCCAAGTCTGTGCTTGTGAGGACGGCCAAGGAATGCTGGAGTTTGGGGAGGAAGTCGTGCTGTCGTTTTCTCGTCCGTTCCTTTTTGCCAAGTTAGTGTTTACGTGTCTAGGAAAAGGAAAGAGGTTTTTTTTTTTTTAAGAACAGTTTCTAGACGCTTTTCCTTTTTACTTTATTGCTTCCTTTGTTATGTTTTTATCTCCCTCTTGAACCCTTTGATCTCAAAAAGTTTATAGTTTACACTTCCTACAATCCTTAAGCCATCCCCTTTTAGGATTTCTGTCTCCTCCCTTTGTTTTCTTCTAGATTAAAGTACGTAATTTCTCTAACTCGTTTTTTATCTTTGTTTTCCTTGCTCTACACGACCAACACCCTCTCCTGACCACGTCCAACACTCCTTGTCTGAGAAAATAGAAAATATTTCTAATTTTATTATTTGAATGAAAATCTCTGCCTCAGTTACTTTCATTCCTTTTCAAATTAATAAATTAGTTTGCCTTAATCCTGGGTTATGCCTTGGGGTCCATAGTCTAGGAGTCGATAACTTCCAGGGGTCTTCTCATCCCCACCCCTGAAATTATGTGCAGAATTTTGTTTGAGTGCATGGGGAGTTGGGGGAGAATGTCCATTTACAAAAATCAGATTCTCAGAGGAGATATAAATCCTCCAGAGAGATTAAAAACCATTCTTCAGTGTCTTGTTCAAGTTAATGACAACTTTTTTTGTGGAGTTTTATTTTTACAAACTGTAAATAGCTTGTATTGGGAGAGTAGAAAGCAGAGATTCTAGCTTTATACTGAAATCTCTTAACTACTTCAAAATGTCAGTGTTTCTGAATTCTTTCCTAGACCTCGAGAAGGAAGCAAGACTGCCTACTTATTTAGTTCCTGATTTGTGGTTTTGAGGTTTCTTTTTATGGATAGCTGTTTGTGACCAATGCTGTGGAGATCCAGTGGGTTTACAAATTAATGTGGTTAATTATTATGTAATACATATTAAATACCACCAACCTACTAGGTACAGTTCAGAACAAAAAATTTAAATTTTGGTTGTCCTTTGCTTTCCTTTTCTTGTTTTTCCCTTGAGACTTTGGCTTTGCTAGGAATGGCAAATAAGATAATTTCAGTAGTGTAGTGCTTAAATTTTTGGTATGTTCCTGCTTATCTTGTCATCCCCTTTTCTTCTCTATATTAGGTATTTTAATGCTTGTTCTTTCATGTGAATAGGTTAGTATCCCTCCAAACTTAATGTGAGTTTAGAGTTTGTACTTGAACTTACTGATTTGGTTGGGAAGTGTTTATTGGTTGAGGGTTGAAGTTCTAAACGTTTGCCTCTTGTTTCGTAGAATGTTAGAACTTGAAGAGACTATACAGCTTATCATAGTTTGTGTAGAGTAACCAGATTCTTCTGCTCACAAAATTATTTTCCTGAAGTCTTTCATCACTTGGAGGAGCAGAAAACATAATTTTATAAAGAGTAGATTATGCTGAATTAGTTTCTTTCTAAGCTGATGACAAAGTCAGCAGATAGGTTATATCTGACACTAAACAATTAACATTTGTTTGCTTACTTTGTGCCAGGCATTATGTTAAATGTTTTACGTGACTATCTCATCTAATCCTCACGGCAACTTTATAAGATGGCTAAAGTCTCCATTTTTATAGATGAAGAAACTAAAACTAAGTGATTAACTGAAGCCAAAGTAATCTGCCCAGAAGCACACTGGTGGAGCCAGGATTGAACTTAGGTTGTTTGAGTCCAGACTCGAGCTCTTAACTACTACTCTAGACTGCTTCTACCATATTTCCTTTACATCATTTTTGGCATGACTTGGGGGTGTCTCACCTTATTCCTATCAGCTGTTAAGAAAAGTAGATCTTTTCCCTTATTAATCTTCAGTAGATGAACACCTTTTTGAATGTCATACCTAAAAGTATGACACAAAGAAATGAACTTGGCGAAAGCCTATGGAGTGTTTATTTGATAGAGTTTTCCCATGGGGATGGATATAAATCTGTGTGTATATAGAGTGTGTGGGTTTATTATGACGTGAGGAGTGGAAAGTGAGAAAAAGGTTTTAAGTAATAAACTTGGCTTTGTAAGAGTCTGGAGGTATAAATACATCCAAGAATGACAGATTTGGGATGGAGTAAGGAATAAACTCAGGATGAAGGAAGGAATAAATTCAACAGGGAATTTTTTTTTAGGATTCATTTGTTTATTTTGGGAGAGAGAGAGAATGGGAGGGAGGAGCAGAGGGAGAGGGAGAGAGAATCCCAAGCCGACTCCATGCTCATTGTGGAGTCCGACTCGGGGCTCCATCTCATGACGCTGATATCACCCCTGGAGTTGAAACCAAGAGTCAGATGCTTAACTGACTGAGCCACCCAAGCACCCCTCCACAGGGAATTTAAGCTAATATGGCTATGGATGAAAAAACTATCAATATATGTACAGACTGGAAAGACCTGTTCCACGTAATATGAAAGATGATGACTTAGGAACCATGACAGTCTGAAAGTCAGATATGTACCAGCATTAGTTCTAGGATGTGTGAAAAACACTATAAAACAAGAGAATCTGAAAATAATCTTGTTATCTTTGGTCTACTAGCTTTAGGCAGCCATGGAAGCCACTGAATAGCTCTTGCAGATTCTCAGCTATTGTCTATAAAAGTATATCTTTTCTTTTTCCCTTTCCTTTATTCCTTTTCTCTTTCTTCTTTCTTCTGTGTCTTATTCTTCTCTTCATGATTTCTAAACCTTTGTCTTAGGGTGTTGCTGGAAATAGCTCAGATCTTTTGTGAAAATATGGCAGTATCTTTGCCATATTCTCATCTAAGAGTTTTTATTTTGTTTTATTTTTGTATATCTGTGATAGCATTGGACTAATAGCTCCTTGATGTTCAGGCTTGATCTTTGACCTTTTAGGGAACTGTGATGGAGTTTTTGAAGCAGGATCATAAGAACCGTGGAGTTGGTGATGAGGCCTAAATATCCAGAGGAGTCATTTGGCCAACTCTGGTTTCTGCTAGCATGAGATAGTATTTTAGAACAAGGTTTCCAGACGTTTCTGCATCATGGCGGAAATGATTTACTTGTATGGCAGACTATAGCCTGGCTCTCCCTGGCTCCCTGAAGTCCGAAGGAGGGGTCAATATTTCAGCACATCTGTAATTCATTCTTGGCACACTGGTGCCAAGTATGATTTGCCTTGGAGAAGAGGAATATGTTACTTTATTTAATACCTTCTGTTTATTTAGTATATAATAATTTACAAAGCACTTTCATACTTTATTTTACTCCAGTTTTTTCCATACTCCATTTTACTCTTAGTTTTACTCCAGCCATATCAAGTAGGTGGAGCAAATATTACCATGTTAGAAATGAAAAAATTGAGATTTTAGATAAAGTGCTTTGTATAAGGTCACACATGTAATAAGGGGTGGATCAGGAATTCACATCCCAGGTGGAAAGAGTCCCTGGGAGTTAAGTCAGTGGCATGTAACCTCCAGGATGGCCAGGACCCTATCTGTTTTGTTTAAGTGCTACTTTCAAGGCATCAAGGGCAGGGCTAGGTACATGGAAGTCCATAATAGTTGTCAGTTATTAAGTGCTACTCTGGCTAGGCATTATGCTTTGTAGATGCTATATTAGGTATATTAGATACTAGTTATTCTTATTTTCTATTAAATGAAGAAACAGGTATATAAACCAGCAGAAGTAATTAGTCCAAGGTCACCCAAGCTGTAAAGGAGAACCACAGACTAATAACCAAAGTTGCTTGCTCCAAAGCTTGTACTCTTTTCACTATAGTGACTGAATGATTTCATGACATTGTAGGGTAGAGATTGGGTTCCATTTAAAGTGTGTGACATTGGGGGCAAAGGGTGATGGTGGTAAAGGGAGCTAGCCAAGTGGACTATTAGGTGTTTATTTTTGGCAGTTTTGAGGTTGAGTTCTAGAGATGGTGGCTATCTTTTTTAAAGGATTTCCAAATTGTTTTGAGATGGGGGTGGGATAGAAGAGTAGTGTGGTACAACTCAGTGACTTGGACCATTGGTGCTATAGGTGCTCCTAACAAAAGTGTTAAAAAAATATAGATCCTCTTCATATATGACTTAATACTAATTATAGATTATTTCTTAAAGGTAGGTTTACAGATTATTTTTATTTGTTCTTTCTGTATTTATTAATTTTTCTCTATGGCATATTAATGACTTTTAAAAATATTTTAATTATACAAGTAATATATATTCTTCAAATTAAAATTCAAATAATATAAGCAGATGAAATGAGAGTTTCTAGTGCCCTAATCCCTCTGTCACCTACATCCACTGTTAGTTAATTTGCACGGTAGTTGCTGGGGGTTAGATGAAATAGCTGAGGAAGCTCTAAACGAGCTCTCATACTGTAGCACTAGCCACATGTGGCTATTTAAATTGTTTAAAATAAAATAGGAGTAAAAATTCAGTTCTCAGTCACATCAGTCACATTTCAGGTGCTCAACAGCCACATGTGGCTAAGTTGCTACTTTACTGGGTAGTGCAGGTATAAAACATTCCCAACAACATTGGCCAGCCCTGCTAAAACTTTAAAATACTACATGATTAGTGACATAATTGCTGTACTGTTGAACCAAGATTTTAAAAATCTCTGTATTGCCCATGGTGCCTAGCAGTTTTTGTTTTAGCTGATGAAATATTATTGCCATATTCTCTCTCAGCTTTTTATTTTAACTAAATCCAGATGGTCAAAGTCTAATGTTTTTCTTGGATATTTGGGGATTATAGTTACCTGCTTTTCTAGGATAAAGAGGACAGCTTTTCTAAGGGTGTGTTTTCTCTCTCCTCTGAGCTCTAGACCTATATATTTTGCTTTCTAGTTGGTGCCCTCTCTTGAGTATGTAAAAGGTATCTCAAACACAACATGTCTAAAACTAAATTGATTTCCCCTTCACTTCCACACCCTCCCCCCCACACACACACAAAACCCAAATGTTCATCTTTCTTTGTTCCTTATTTCAGTGAGTGACTCCATTATCTTTCCAGTTGTAAAATCCAGAAAACTAGGAGTGGTTCTTTTTTTGTTTGTTTGTTTGTTTTGTTTGTTTGTTTTTTTAGATTTTATTTATTTATTTGAGCGAGAGCACATGAGAAGGGGGAGGGTCAGAGGGAGGAGCAGACTCCCTGCCGAGCAGGGAGCCCGACGCGGGATTCGATCCCGGGACTCCAGGATCATGACCTGAGCCGAAGGCAGTCGCTCAACCGACTGAGCCACCCGGGTGCCCCTGGGAGTGGTTCTTAATAACTCCCTCTCCCGGTTACATCCAGTCTGTCAACAAGTTTTATTAATCTTACTTTCTGGATATCTCTTGAATCTGTTTACTTCTTCCCATTTCCACTACCACCACATTATTTTGTTACCATCATCTTGCCTGAAATTTCTATGGTAGCCCCCATTCTTGTCTGTCCACTTCTGTTTAGGCCACTCTCTAGTTCATTAACCATCCTGAAGGCGTAGTGGTTTATTTTGAAACACACATCTGATTGTTACTCTTCTCTCCACCTCCCCAGTCTTTCTATGGCGTCCCACTGCTTCGAGGATAAAAATAAAACCCCTTAACAATGCTTAACTCATCCTCACCCTCCAGCCTCCTCCTATACAGTGTTCTGCTTAACTCTCCACTTCAACCATGCTGGCCACCTTTTAGTCCTTTGTACTTGTCTTGCTCTTTGCCATTACAGAGCCTTTGCACATGCTTTTTTCCCTGTCTGGGTCACTCTTCTACATTAGCTTGTTAGCTCCTAGCTATCCTTCACACTTCAACAGAAGTTTTGTTTCCTTAGGGAATACTCTAACCTCTGAGATTAGATACTCTAACCTCCCAGAACACACATTTACCACAGTTAAAATTTACATTTTGTGTGTGATTATATGATTGTCTTTCTCTTCTGTTTGCCTCCAAACTCCATGAAGATAGGACCAAATCTTATTTTCTTTTTTGGCTGATTCTTAAATCCCTATGACCTACCTAGCTCAGTACCTGATATGAATATTGAAAACTAATTATTATAAAATATAGCACAGTATTCTTAGATTATAATAAACTCTTATTTTAGAACAGTTTTATAGAATTATTGCAGATAGTGTAGTGATTCCGCTATACCCCATGCCCAGTTTCTCTTATTGTTAACATACTGCATTAGTATGGTACATTTGTCACAATTCATGAACCAGTATTCATATGTACTAACCTGTGTTCAAATTGCATCAGTTTTCTCCTAATGTCCTTTTTCTATGCCAAGATACCACATTACATTTAGTTGTCATGTGCCCTCTTGGTTTTGACTGGTTCTCAGACTCCTTCATTTTGATTACAAGTTGATAGTTGAGAATTACTAGTCAGATATTTTGTAGACTATCCCTTAATTGAGATTTGTCTGATGCTATTCTTAGGATTAGACTGGATAATGTGTTTTGGCAAGGAAGACCCACAGAGGTAAAGTGACATCCTCATCATATGAAGAATAAATACTATCAATGTGCCTTACCACTGTTGTTAACCTTGGTCACCTGGCTTGAGATAGGGTTTATCAGTTTCGTGGTGTCCTCTGTAAAGTTACTTCTCCCCCCACCTTTGCATACTTTTTAGAAGAAAGTCACTATTAGTTGAAGTACATGCTTAAGAAGTAGGGAGTTACGGGGCGCCTGGGTGGCTCAGTCGGTTAAGCGACTGCCTTCGGCTCGGATCATGATCCTGGAGTCCCTGGATCGAGTCCCGCATCGGGCTCCCTGCTCGGCGGGGAGTCTGCTTCTCCCTCTGACCCTCCCCCCTCTCGTGTGCTCTCTCTCATTCTCTCTCAAATAAAAAAAAAAAAAAAAAAGAAGTAGGGAGTTACGTTCCATCTCCTTAATAGTGGAGTATATGTGTGAATTTTTTGGAATTCTTCGGCAAGGGAAATTCATCTCCTTGTCCTCATTTATTAACTTAACCATTTATTTATATGAATATTGACTCATGGGTATTTATATTTTGACTTGTAATCCAGTACAACTTTATTTGTTGCTCAGATTGCTTCAGCTTTGGCCATCGGGAGCTGTTTCAGTTGGTTTTTATATTCCTTTGACGATTTTGTTGTTTTGTTTGGTTTTTTGGTGGTGGTTTGTTTTTTTTTTGGTTTTTTGGGGGTTTTTTTAGCACATCTTTTTCTGGCACTACAAGATGTTACAGACTCATCTTGTATATTTCCTGCCCCAGTCCTAGAATCAGCCATTTCTCCAAGGAGTGCTGGTTCCCTTTATTGGAGAATGGTATTAGAAATCAATATCTGGGAACTGTGTGTGCTCATTCTTGCTGTGGTTGCTTCTAAAAATATACACCAACTCATGTAAATATACATATCTCTAAATATTTAATACCTGTATTTGTGTTTAAGCAGTATTCTTAGATTATTTACTCTGAACTTTTTTCCACTGAAAACAATTACCTGTGAATATTGAGGGGTTTGTTCTATATAGTTTTGGGAATTTAGTAACAGAATTAAAGTATTCCAATTCTTTTGGTTCTTGGTTGGCTTCACTGCTAATGTTCTGGAACTTGACTGGTCATTTATGAAGAATGAGACCACAGTACATTGAAAAATTTAGAGTTTACTTACAGCTAGTTTTCTTTTCAAGGAATAATTTAGTTTTGAGAGTCTTAAAATTTTACTTCTCATTAGTTTCTCTAACACGATCTGAATGGGGAAAATAAGACTTCTCCAGTGAATTTATTACTTGGTTTAAAACTAGTAATGGTGGTAGGAATGGGAATAGTTGAATATTGAGTTTTATTTTTTAAAGTTTATTTTTATTAGTAATCTCTACACCCAGCATAGGGCTCAAACTCACGACCCCAAGATCAAGAGTTGCATGCTCCTCCAACTGAGCCAGCCAGGTGCCCCTGAATATTGATTTTTATTTATTTTTTTTTTTTTTTTTTTTTTTTTTTTTTTTTTTTTTTTTTTTATTTTTATTTTTATTTTTTTTTTTTTTTAAAGATTTTATTTATTTATTTGACAGAGACAGAGATAGCGAGAGCAGGAACACAAGCAGCGGGAGTGGGAGAGGGAGAGCAGGCTTCCCGCCGAGGAGGGAACCTGATGTGGGACTCGATCCCAGGACCCTGGGATCATGACCTGAGCCGAAGGCAGACGCTTAACGACTGAGCCACCCAGGCGCCCTGAATATTGATTTTTAAATTGTTTCTCATTATTACATATAATTGAGAATTAACTATATTTTGTCAAAGCTTTCTATTTTTGAATTATCTAGACTGATGGTTTATCCTAATGAGCAACTTAATCTTAATTTACCACTACCCGAAAGGACTTAGAGATATCTAGCAAAATAGCTTTTACAGATACAAGGTAATTGTTGACATACAGACAGCAGCATAATGTAAATGGTTCTTTATTATCTTACTTCTGTTTATTTGGTTATTCTACTTAGGAAAGGGAATGTAATTGTATTTTGAACATATTGCGTGGTGGAAACCATTTTTAGTTCAGTATCATTTGCATTGGACAGTGGGTTAAAGGATTTTTTTCCTTATGTTAAGAAAACTATCATAAAAATGAAAATTATTTTAAATTGTTTTGACTAAAGCAGAAAGCTTCTGTATTTTGGATATTATTTTTCAACTTTAAACACATGTAGTTATTTAATGTCACTATGTATTTTAACTTTTTTTTTTGGTAAATAAGTTAGTTCAAGTTGAAATTTCAGATTAAATTATGAAATTAAAGCAAGTCTTACCATTCTGTGTTTATCCATGAGCAAGAAAATATATTCTGTAGATTCCATCAAGAATGAAAGAAATAGAGTCACTTTTCTTTAATATTTAGCCTGGTAACCAGTCTCTGGAATAGCAGCAATATAGTAGTCTAAAGAAACTAAGCAAGTCTGGATTAAAGCAAGGCCATTTTGCTACTTTTTGCTTTCAGTTTTCTGTATTTACTTCTTTAGCATTGTCTTTGACTCACCAGTCAGAGCTGCTTTGTCCCATATATTATAATTATTTATACTATTTCTCCAACTTTTTTACTAAAGTACCCCTAGAAAGATGTATCCCTCTTCAGATTTTCTTTTCTTTTTCAGATGTTTCTTTGGAGGCTCATATTTTGTTACAAAAATCCAAGAAATTTCTTAGAAGACTTAGGTATATTGTTTTATTCAAGTGAATATTGCTTTAGATCCCATAATATAGTACTTATTTTAATAAAAAATGTAAATTCCCATTCTAATATGATGTGCCATGTTTATCCTGTTTATATCTGCCTTCCTGTGCCTTGATCATACCATTTCAGACTCTGTGTGGTATGTGAATACCTTAACTTGAAAAACTCATGGTTTCTGTTTAACAACACTTATTCCATACATAGGTCCTTTAGTATTAGACTTCCAGTCTTTAACTCATTGGCATCGTGGAGACTATAAATGCAGTTTTTCTTTTCTGATATCCATGGAATCTTTTGTTTCTTCTTCCAGTATCCTGGCAAATCTAGTACCTCCTGGCTTCTCTTTCTTGGGTCCTAGGAAGACTCTTAAGTGCATTTAAGTATTGTAGGGCATAGAATTCTCCCTCATTAAATTCCAGTTAAAGTTCTTATATAATTTCCCTCTGCATAGCTCTAGTTTATTCAGTTTATGGAAATTAAAATGTGATTTTAATAATAAAATCAAAAACAATCTCAAACAGTTGAATTATAAACTTCAGGTGATATTATTTATGTACTTTTTACAAGTGCTAATTAATAATTCACTTTATAGGTCATTTGTTCTTACACTCATTAGTTAATGAATATCTCTGGCTGATTTATAGAAGTAGAGCCCCAGAGATGACTTGAGGCATTTTTGACCTGCAGTACAAATTGGCCTATGAAGCCTGAGCATTAATGGTAGCTTTGTAATAGTAATTTATCATTCTATTTTGAAAACAGTTTTTTTTTTTTATTGTATTTATTCATTTGAGAGAGAGAGCATGCATGTGCACAAGCAGGGGGAGGGGCAGAGGAAGAGGGAGAAGGAGGCTCCCCACTGAGCAGGGAGCCTGACAAGGGTTCTTTCCCAGAACCCTGGAATCATGACCTGAGCAGAAGGCAGACACTTAACTGACTGAGCCACCCAGGTGCCCCTATTTTGAAAACAGTTCTTAAAGATAACTGAATTTATGTAAAGATCAAAAAACACATAATTTAAACAGTACACGTTACAAGTCATTAACTTTTTAAATCTTTTTGTTCCCATGTATATTAGTTATCAAAGTTGTGAACAAACTTCTAAAAAATAAATGTGAAGGTCAGAGCATTTAAAGAATATGAATAAAACACAGATTTAGTAATCATCTCTGTAATTCTCAGAAATTTGATTTCCTGTTTCCTTATATGCCTAGGGTTATTTGGCCTTTTCTTGAGCTGGATAATAATGATATATTTTCCTAATTGGTGCTGCTGTTGAATATAGGGGGAGCAGATGATAACTCCTGTTTTGCTTTTTTCACTTAACAGTATGTCCTGGAAATAACTCCGTATCATAGAAATCGTCATTTTTTTTTTTTTTTTTTTTTACAGTTGCGTAGTACTCCATCCATTCTTTGGATGTACCATAGTTTATTCAGTCATTTTCCCATGTACAGACATTTAGGCTGTTTCTCATATTTTGCATTTATGAAGAATACTGCAATGTCTATGTATTTTTGTATTGTTGGAGGTGTATTCCCAGGATAGATTCCTAAAATTGAGATTGCTGGGTCCAACAGTAAATCCGTATGTGATATTCTTAAGCATCACCAAAATTCCCTCCAGAATGGTTGTACCAATATGTATTCCCACCAGCAGTATACTATGAGAGTGCCTATTTTTCTTTATTTCCTCACTAACAGAATGTTTTTGTTATGTTTAAAATTTTTTTGCCAGTCTAATAGGTGAGAAATGGTGTCTTGGTGTTTTAACTTACACTTCTCTAATTGTGAGTGAATTTGAACATTTTTATATTTTGAAGGGCTATTTTAATATCTTGTGTGTGTGTGAATTTTCTGTTCATGTCTTTTTCCTGCTCTCAATCTGGTTTTTTATGTTTTTTCTTTAAGAACTCTTTACAGTAGTCTCTCCTTATCTGTGGGGGATACATTCCAAAACCTCCAATGGATGCCTGAAAGTATGGATAGTACCAAACCCTATATATACTGTGTGTTTTTCCTACACATACATATCTATGATATCTATGATAAAGTTTAATTTATCAATTAGGCATGTTCAGAGATTAATAACAGGGATGCCTGGGTGGCTTAGTTGGTTAAGCATCTGCCTTCAGCTCAGGTTATGATCCCAGGGTCCTGGGATCAAGTCCTGCATCAGGCTCCCTGCTCAGCGGTGAACCTGCTTCTCCCTCAGCCTGCAGCTCCCCCTGCTTGTGCGTGCACTCTCTCACTCTCACTCTCTCTCTCTCTCTCTCTCTCTCTCTGAGATAAATAAGTAAATAATCTTAAAAAAAAAGATTAACAACAGTAATAAAGTGGAACAATTATAACAATATACTGTAATAAAAGTTATGTGAATGTGGTCTCTTTCTCTCTCAAAATATCTTATTGTACTGTACTGTACTCACCTTCTTCCTGGAGTGATGTGAGATGATAAAATGCCCATGTGATGAGATGAAGTTGAGGTGAGTGACGTAGATGTTGTGATGTAGTGTTAGGTTGCTGTTGATCTGATGACATGTCAGAAAGAGGATCATTTGCTTATCAACCACAGTTGAAACACAATAATATCCCTCAAATATACAGTAGTCCCCCCTTAGCTGAGGTTTCACTTTCTCTAGTTTCAGTTAGCCAAGGTCATGATGAGAAGTTATGTTGAGAAAGTCTCCCTTGATTCCTTTCTCCTTGAATGTTGCATTTTGAATGGATGTTGAATTTTGTCAAAAGATCTCTCGACATCTGTGAAGAAAACTTTATTCTTTCCCTTAGATTTATGAATACAGTTTATATTAATAGATTTTCTAATTGAACTAGTCTTGTATTCCTGGGATAAATCCCACCTGTTCACGTTGTATTTTCCTAATGTGGTATTGGGTTTGGTTTACAAACCGAAATTGTAAAATTGTTCCCTCCTGTGTATTTCAAAAGTAAAAATTTGTTTCTTTGTATTATAGTACCTAACATGGTGCCTTGTAATTATTTATTCGTCTCCTTGATTAGATTCAGAGTACTTGTAGAATGTGAATTAGATTTTACTCTTCTTTCTCCTTAGTGCCAAGCAGAGTTCTTCATAAATAGTTGGCATTCTCTAAATGTTGAATAAGTTAGAAGCAGAAATAGTCTATTAAATTCTTTTTTATTAAACTTTTATTTAATGAAATCTGGATATAGTGTTTCACTTAGAGAATGACCAGTCATATCTGTTATCAGTTCAAAAGAGCACTGGCCAGGAAAGTAGAAGAGGTCTGAGTTCTGGTCTAAAACTTTGGGTTTATGTAGGCCATGAATAATATTTTGGCTTCAGATATCTTTGGATATGAGTTTTTTCATCTGTCAAATCAAGTTGACCCTCTGATCTTTTAAATTTTGTTTCATATCTAAAATAATTGTATGAAAGTATTTCTTAATCATTGAGGTCTGTATTTTTAACATTCTACATACTTTTTTTTAAATTTTTGCTTTTTAGAATTGTTTACCTATTATAATCAATAGGTACTCATGTGATTATAGATCATTTTGCAAAGCACATTCTGACTACAAATAAATTAGTTATGTTACAGAATATTTGTTTAAGAATATTGGTGAGATTATACAGCTTTTTTAACTAAATTATTTAATGTGTGCTTAACACATTTTACTTTTAGGTATGTCTGACTGCAGCAATGATACTACAACTCTTGGTGCATCTAAACCAGGCACAGAAGAAGTCAAGTCTAATTCTGAGGTGATTGGGTGATATTTCTATGGTTTTTTGAAATCAGCCCATCTCAATCAAAGTTTTAGACTGTCCAAATTGACTCAGTTGATCTAAACATGTGCCATTCTGAATAAACTCTTTTACACACATAGACACAGGAAAGGAGTGGGAAGAGAGATTTCTTCAAAAACGGGAAGCAAGTTGCTATTTACTTTTGGGCATCTGAAATTCTAGAATATACTTGTCACATAAATATGAATATAAAAGTTGGGGTCAAAGTATAGCTTTTAATTGTTATATTTATTTATTTATTTTTAAGATTTTATTTGTCAGAGGGGGAGAGAGAGAGAGAGAGAGAGAGAGCGAGTGAGTGCACAAGCAGGGGGAGCAGCAGGCAGAGGGAGAAGCAGGCTCCCCACTGAGCAGGGAGCCCGATGCGGGACTTGATCCCAGGACCCTGGGTCCATGACCTGAGCCAAAGGCAGACTGTTAACTGACTGAGCCACCCAGGCATCCCTATAGTTTTTAACTTAAACATGAAATGAGGTTTCTGTTGAAATAATGTAGTAATAGGTTCATATTTGAACCTGTCTACTTCTGTATACTGTCTTTAGTTAGGTATGCATCAGAATCCCAAGTATAGAGTTTAAAAAAAAACAAAACAAAAAACCTGAGTTCTGAACTTTGCTTTTGACTCACTGAATCTGAAGATACAGTGATAGTACCAGGCCATATGGGTTTTGGGTTTTTATTTCTTTTTGGAAGTTCTACAAATGATTCTAACCACTTCTCTGATGGTTCAATGAACCACTAGTTCATTAGAGTAAAGAGAAAAATATGAAAAAAGTTAATTTTATATTAAATTCCAGCTATCAGATGTTTTTAAATATCTAATACTAGTAAAACCTCTCATGTTTATAGTGTGTAACGATTTATAGAGTAGCACTTTCATATTGTCCCATTTTGAACCTTAGAACAGTTTGGTATCATTCAGATAGTATACTAGAACAGCTGTTATTTTCCCCACTTATTTGTTGAACATACTTAGCTTTCAGAGATAGTGACTGACTTAGAGGAATTGGCAAGGCTGGAACACCACGTGGGGTCTTCTGACTCCAGATGCAGTGTTTCTAACCAGGTTGCCATCAGTATATATGAACAATGCCAGGCACAGAATTTCTTCAACTAAGCCAAGACACTGTGAGTCTGTGTGAAAGCTTTAACATGGGATTTAGAGCTAAATAATTTAATTTTAGTCCAAAAGTCAGAGATGAGTTCTGGTTGGCAAAATATGTATTGCCTATGGGGGGTTTAGATTCTTTGTGATTTAAAATAGTTTGGTTATTTACTGTTTGTCAAAACAATGTTTTAATTATATTTAGTTCAGAGAAACTAGGGAATTATGTATACTGTATTTATCTTAACTCATGGATTTGATTTTTTATGATCAGATCTCTGAATCTAAACTGTTGAGAAATGATCAGAGGACGTTTGATGCTTGTGAACTACAGGAAGGATTGGCAGCCCAGCCAATGATAAGATTCATAATAAATGAAAGTATTGTATTCGTGGTTTACCACTGAGATTCAGCTGTCTGAATGTCACTCACATAGGTGCTAAACTAGAAGTTTCTTGCTCTTTTAATAGAGAGGTAAACCTGAATGATGATGATCTGAAGGAAACCACTGCCAAGTAATCGTTGTGAAAATTTGTATGTATATTAACATTAAAATCCATGTTATGGGGGCACCTGGCTGGCTCAGTCGTTAAGCGTCTGCCTTTGGCTCAGGTCATGATCCCAGGGTCCTGGGATTGAGCCCCACATCAGGTTCCCTGCTCCGCGGGAAGCTTGCTTCTCCCTCTCCCACTCCCCCTGCATGTGTTCCCTCTCTAGCTGTGTCTCTCTCTGTCAAATAAATAAATAAAATCTTTAAAAAAAAAAAGAAATCCATGTTATGCATTCCCTGCATTTTTAGCCATACCCAAAGTGCAGTGTTCACAGGAAATACTAGGATTTAAAAAAAAAAAAAGGATCAGGTGTGTGAGTATAGTCTGAATTTATGTCCAAATTTAAAAGTACTGTGTGAGTTTACAATTAACTGAAAAAAGATTTAGGGATATTTTTGACTTTAAAATTCCCCGTTTATGGTGTGCCTGGATGGCACAGTTGGTTAGGCTTCCAACTCTTGGTTTTATCTCAGATTGTGATCTCGGGTTGTGAGATCAAGCCCTGCATCAAGCTCCATGCTCAGCGTGGAATCTGCTTAGGACTCTCTTTCCCTCTCCTTCTGCCTCTCCCTCCCTGCACACGCACTCTCTCTATCTCTCTCAAATAAATAAATAAATCTTTAAAATTCCCCATTTACACTGGGTATAAGATTGATGAATCACTGACCTCTACCTCTGAAACCAATAATACATTATATGTTAATTAATTGACTTTAAATAAAAAAAATAAAATTCCCCATTAGTATTCTACTAACTTGAATCTGCTCTTTTTCAAAATCCAGATGAAAACATTTTTGGGGGGTCAGATTTGCTTACATGAATTTTTCTTTGAATATATCTCTATATGTATTATGGCAGTTAACTTCTTAAATGTTCTATGCAACAAACTTTTCAGTAATTCGGACTAATCTTCGAGCTTGGTGCATCACTGGTGATCAGTTTGATGAATGAATTAATTCTCACTACTAGTATAAAGGATATATAGATATTGGTTTCTTAGGAATAGAATATTGAGGACATGGGTGATAGTTTTGATTTCTTTAAAAGCAAAACAGAACAACAGCAAGGGGGGTGCTGGGTGGCTTAATCAGTTAAGCATCTGAATCTTGGTTTCGGCTCAGGTCATGATCTCGCTGTCCTGGGATCGAGCCCTGTATGCAGCTGCTCGCTCAGTGTGGAGCCTGCTTCAGATTCTTTTTCCCTCCCTCTCTCCTTCTTCCTGCTGGCTCGCGCTCCCTCTCTCTCTCTCAAATATACAGAATCCTTAAAAACAACAGCAAAAACTCCAGCTTTTTGAACTGAGCCGAAAACACTGTCAACCCTGAGCAAAAAGAAACTTAAAAAGTTCATTTAAGTTCTATAAGGTGAATTGCCTTGCTCACAATCATTCAGCTAGTTAATTAGAGAACCTAGGGGGATTTTCTAGCTCTCAACCGAATGATCTGTTAAAATCCGTCTCATAAAAATGCTTTCTTCTATTGTGTGTGTGTGTGTGTGTGTTTTAATGACATCAGTTTTTTTCTTTCTAAATTAAAAAAAAAAAAAGAAAACATGAGCTTGGCTTGCTTTATACTCTAGTCCAGTCTTGATTACAGCAGATGAAGGTGCATTTTGTTCTTTGTGTTTTTAATATTTAAACTTTATACCTTGAAATGTGTTTAAACTGCTGATTCTGTATCTGTGGAAGAAATAATGGTTTAATAGGCACCATTCACAGAGTCTGTTAGGTGCTAGACACTGTACTGGGTTTTACATATGTATTATCTCATTTAATACTATAATACTATAATAACCCTGTTTGCATTTGAGATATTCTCCCTCATTTTACAGATTAGGCAACAAAGACCTGAAAAAGCTATGATTTAAACCCAAATAAAAGTGGAAAATATGAATAAATTTAAGAAACTAAATAGGGAAAAAATTATTTAAAGGTAGAAACAAGGATATTGGAAAAAAGCAAATAGGTATATTTTTAACAATAAAAAAGGAAAGAAAGAAAAGCGAGTGTATTAGGTATTAGCATGTTCTAGGGTTATTGCCTGAATTCTTTTCTGTCTGACCTTCAGTATAGTAACACCAATACATATAACCAATTTCTAATGTCCAAAAAATATATACAAAAATTTGCGTTTTTCTTTTATTATGCTATGAAGGGAATGCAGATTCTGCATTCAAGACATTTTGATTAATAGAGGAAATTTTAAAATAAAGAAAATGTAGAGTAATAATGTCTTTAGAGTGATACAAATAAAGAATTGTGACAGTTCAGAGGAGTATCAGCCAGGAACATCACTGCAGGTGGCATTTTAAACTGAGTCTTAAGAGTGTGAGTAGAATTTGAGCATGTGAGTGATAATGGTCACTGCTTGAGCAAAGGCATAGAGAAAGGAAATTGAGAGACGTGTATGGGAAAGTGTGAATAATTAAGTTTGATTTAATAGGGTATCTGAAGTATAATTGATGGAAAGAAATAGTCCAGGTCATGGAAGGATTTTGAGTGTCAAGAGGAGTTTGCTTTTTTTATGTTGGAAACATATTGAGGGAGACAGAAGTTAAACATATACATGAATAGGGACACCTGGGTGGCCCAGTTGGTTAAGCATCTGCCTTCACTCAGGTCATGATCCCGGGGTCCTGGCATCTAGCTCCAGTTTGAGTCGGGGCTCCTTGCTTAGTGGGCAGTCTCCTCCCTCTCTGTTTGCCCCTCCTCCTCCACTCATGCACACACACTCTCTTTCTGTCTCAAATAAATAAAATCTTTAAAAAAATACATAAGTAAATTTTATAATTAATGTAGTCTTTACTGCTATAAAGCAGGTTAAGGGGCTAAAGAGTGACAAAAACTGCAGATTTGCATTGGTTGGTCAGGGAAGGCCCTTCTTAGATGATGTTTTAGCAAAAACCTGAATGAAAATCTGGAAGTATGAACTTTCCAGAAAGAGGAAACAAGGGCAAAAATAAGATTGGTGTGTTTGAGGAACAGTGATGAAGGCTCTGTGGCTGGAACTGAGTGTCACTGAGGAAAGAGTGGGAGGAAATGTGGTTCAGGTGGTAGCTGGCAGCTGAGATTGGCTTGATATAGAAATGAGAATGACAGAGAATGAGAAAGTTGGGAGAAGATTTGAAATGCCGTGGTCAGGTAGCACCTGGTTGAAAATATAAGACAAATTAGGTGTTGATACTAATATATTAAAACATTTTTAAGGGAAGTTTGCAACGTGTGAAATAAAGATTAAATAGTAAATGAATTTGGGGAGGAGGAGCAAGATGGCGGAGGAGTAGGAGACCTAAATTTGTCTGGTCCCAGGAATTCAGCTAGATAGGTATCAAACCATTCTGACCACCTACAAACTCAACAGGAGATCGAAGAAAAGAATAGTAGCAACTCTCTGAACAGAAAAGCGACCACTTTCTAGAAGGTCTCCTCTGATTTGTTTAGTGTATATTTTTCTGGAGTTGTTATTACCCTTTTAGCATTTTGTTCTCTCATTCATCTGTTCTCCTCTGGACAAAATGACAAGACGGAAAAACTCACCTCGAAAAAAAAGAACAAGAGGCAGTACCGACTGGCAGGGACCTAATCAGTACAGACATCAGTAAGATGTTGGAACTAGAGTTCAGAATGATGATTATAAAGATACTAGCTGGGCTTGAAAAAAGCATGGAAGATACTAGAAAATCCCTTTCTGGAGAAATAAAAGAACTAAAATCTAACCAAGTCGAAATTGATAAGGCTATTAATGAGGTACAGTAAAAAATGGAGGCTCTAAATGCTAGGATAAATGAGGCAGAAGAGAGAATTAGTGAGACAGAAGACCAAATGATGGAGAATAAAGAAGCTGAGAAAAAAACAACTACTGGATCACGAGGGGAGAATTCGAGAGATAAGTGATACCGTAAGATGAAACAATATTAGAATAATTGGGATCCCAGAAGAAGAAGAAAGAGAGGGGCAGAAGGTATATTGGAGCAAATTATAGCAGAGAACTTCCCTAATTTGGGGAAGGAAACAGGCATCAAAATCCAGGAGGCACAGAGAACCCCCCTCAAATGAATAAAAATAGATCAACACCCTGACATCTAATAGTAAAATTTAACAAGTCTCAGAGGCAAAGAGAAAATCCTGAAAGCAGCTCGGGACAAGAGGTCTGTAACCTACAACAGTAGAAATATTAGATTGGCAGCAGACCTATCCACAGAGACCTGGCAGGCCAGAAAGGACTGGCATGATATAGTCAGAGCACTAAACGAGAAAAATATGCAGCCAAGAATACTATATCCAGCTAGGCTGTCATTGAAAATAGAGATAAAAAGCTTCCAGGACAAACAGAAACAAAGAATTTGCAAACACCAGACCAGCCCTACAAGAAATCTTGAAAGGGGTCCTCTAAGCAAAGAGAGAGCCTAAAAGTAACATAGACCAGAAAGGAACAGAGACAATATACAGTAACAGTCACCTTACAGGCAATACAATGGCACTAAATTCATATCTTTCAATAGTTACCCTGAATGTAAATGGGCTCAATGCCCCAATCAAAAGACACAGGGTATCAGATTGTATTAAAAAACAAGACCTATCGATATGCTGTCTGCAAGAGACTCCTTTTAGACCCAAAGACACCTCCAGATTGAAAGTGAGGGGGTAGAAAACCATTTACCATGCTAATGGACATCAAAAGAAAACTGGTGGCAATCCTTATGTCAGACAAATTAGGTTTTAAACCAAAGACTATAATAAGAGTTGAGGAAGGACACTATATCCTACTTAAAGGGTCTGTCCAACAGGAAGATCTAACAATTGTAAATATCTGTGCCTCTACTATGGGAGCAGCCAATTATATAACCAATTAATAACAATCAAAGAAACACATCAACAACAATACAATAATAGTAGGGGACTTTAACACCCCCCCCTCACTGAAATGGACAGATCATCTAGGCAAAAGATCAACAAGGAAATAAAGGCTTTAAATGACACACTGGACCAAATGTATATTCAGAACGTACATATATATTCAGATATGTTCAGATATATTCACAATATTCCATCCCAAAGCAACAGAATACACATTCTCCTCTAGTGCCCATGGAACATTCTCCACAATAGATCACATCCTAGGTCACAAATCAGGTCTCAACCAGTACCAAAAGATTGGGATCATTCCCTGCATATTTTCGGATCACTGCTTTGAAACTAGAACTCAGTCACAAGAGGAAAGTCGGAAAGAACTCAAATACATGGAGGCTAAAGAGCATCCTACTAAAGAATGAATGGGTCAACCAGGAAATTAAAGAAGAATTTAAAAAATTCATGGAAACCAATGAAAATGAAAACACAACTGTTCAAAATCTTTGGGATGCAGCAAAGGCAGTCCTAAGAGGAAAGTATTATAGCAATACAAGCCTTTCTCAAGAAACAAGAAAGGTCTCAAATACACAACCTAATGCTACACCTAAAGGAGCTGGAGAAAGAACAGCAAATAAAGCCTAAACCCATCAGGAGAAGAGAAATAATAAAGATCAGAGCAGAAATCAATGAAATAGAAACCAAAAGAACAGTAGAACAGATCAACGAAACTAGGAGCTGGTTCTTTGACAGAATAAGATTGATAAATCCCTGGCCAGACTTATCAAAAAGAAAAGAGAAACGACCCAAATAAATAAAATCATGAATGAAAGAGGAGAAATCACAACCAACACCGAAGAAATACAAACAATTATAAGAACATATTATGAGCAACTCTATGCCAGCAAATTAGACAGTCTGGAAGAAATGGATGCATTCTTAGAGAAGTATAAACTACCACAGCTGAACCAGGAAAAAAATAAAAAACCTGAACAGACCCATAACTAGTAAGGAAATTGAAGCAGTAATCAAAAATCTCCCAACAAACAAGAGCCCAGGGCCAGATGGCTTCCCAGGGGTATTCTACCAAATATTTAAAGAAAATTAATACCTATTCTTCTGAAACTGTTCCAAAAAATAGAAATGGAAGGAAAACTTCCAAACTCGTTTTATGAGGCCACCATTACCTTGATCCCAAAACCAGACTAAGACCCCATCAAAAAGGAGAATTACAGACCAATATCCCTGATGAACATGGATGCAAAAATTCTCCCCAAAATACTAGCCAATAGGATCCAACAGTACATTAAAAGGATTATTCACCACGACCAAGTGGGATTTATTCCTGGGCTGCAAGGTTGGTTCAACATCCACTAATCAATCAATACGATACAATACATTAATAAAAGAAAGAACAAGAACCATATGATTCTCTCAGTAAGTACAGAAAAAGCATTTGACAAAGTACAGCATCCTTTCTTGATTAAAACTCTTCAGAGTGTAGGGATAGAGGGTACATACCTCAATATCATAAAAGCCATCTATGAAAAACCCACAGCGAATATCATTCTCAGTTGGGAAAAACTGAGAGCTTTCCCCCTGAGGTCAGGAACGCAGCAGGGATGTCCACTATCACCACTGCTATTCAACATAGTATTAGAAGTCCTAGCCACAGCAATCAGACAACAAAAAGAAATCAAAGGCATCCGAATCGGCAAAGAAGAAGTCAAACTCTCACTCTTTACAGATATGATACTTTATGTGGAAAACCCAAAAGACTCCACCCCAAAACTGCTAGAACTCATACAGGAATTCAGTAAAGTGGCAGGATATAAAATCAATCTACAGAAATCAGTGGCATTCCTATACACCAACAACAAGACAAAAGAAAGAGAAATTAAGGAGTCGATCCCATTTACAATTGCACCCAAAACCATAAGATATCTAGGAATAAGTCTAACCAAAGAGGCAAAGAATCTGTACTCAGGAAACTATAGAATACTCATGAAAGAAATTGAGGAAGACACAAAGAAATGGAAAAATGTTCCATGCTCATGGATTGGAAGAACAAATATTGTGAAGATGTCAATGCTACCTAGAGCAATCTACACATTTAATGCAATCCATATCAAAATACCATCAACTTTTTTCAATGGGAACAAATAATTCTAAAATTTGTATGGAACCAGAAAAGACCCCGAATAGCCAGAGGAATGTTGAAAAAGAAAAGCAAACGTGGTGGCATCATAATTCCGGACTCTAAGCTCTATTATAAAGCTGTAGTCATCAAGACAGTACGGTACTGGCACAAAAACAGACACATCGATCAACAGAACAGAATAGAGAGCCCAGAAATGGACCCTCAACTCTATGGTCAACCTTCGACAAAGCAGGAAAGAATGTCCAATGGAAAAAAGACAGTCTCTTCAACAAATGGTGGTGGGAAAATTGGACAGCCACATGCAGAAGAATGAAACTGGACCATTTCCTTACACCACACACAAAAATAGACTCAAAATGGATGAAAGACCTCAATGTGAGACAGGAGTCCATCAAAATCCTAGAGGAGAACACAGGCAGCAACCTCTTCGACCTCAGCTGCAGCAACTTCTTCCTAGACATATTGCCTTTAAAGGCAAGGGAAGCAAGGGCAAAAATGAACTATTGGGACTTCATCAAGATTAAAAGCTTTTGCACAGCAAAGGAAAAAGTCAACAAAACCAAAAGACAGCCGACAGAATGGGAGAAGATATTTGCAAATGACATATCAGATAAAGGGCTAGTATCCAAAATCTATAAAGAACTTTTCAAACTCAACACCCAAAGAACAAATAATCCAATCAAGAAATGGGCAGATGACACTTCTGCGAAGACATCCAAATGGCCAACAGACACATGAAAAAGTGCTCAACATCACTCAGCATCAGGGAAATCCAAATCAAAACCTCAATGAGCTAGCACCTCACACCAGTCATAATGGCTAGAATTAACAAGTCAGGAAACAACAGATGTTGGCGAGGATGTGGAGAAAGGGGAACCCTCCTACACTGTTGGTGGGAATGCAAGCTGGTGCAGCTACTCTGGAAAACAGTGTGGAGGTTCCTCAAAAAGTTGAAAATAGAGCTACCTTTTGACCCAGCAATTGCACTACTGGGTATTTATCCCAAAGATACAAATGTAGTGATCCAAAGGGCACATGCACCCCAATGTTTATAGCAGCAATGTCCACAGTAGCCAAACTATGGAAAGAGCCAAGATGTCCTTCAACAGATGAAGGGATAAAGAAGATTTGGTGTATATATATATGCAATGGAATAATATGCAGCCATCAAAAAAATGAAATCTTGCCATTTGCAACGATGTGCAGGGAACTAGGGGTATTAGGCTAAATGAAATAAGTCAATCAGAGAAAGACAAGTATCATATGATCTCACTGATATGAGGAATTTGAGATACAAGAGCATAGGGGAAGGGAGGAAAAAATGAAACAAGATGAAACCAGAGAGGGAGACAAACTGTAAGAGACCTTAATCTCAGGAGACAAACAGGGTTGCTGGAATGATGGGGGGTGGGAGGGATGGGGTGGCTGGGTGATGGACATTGGGGAGAGTATGTGCTATGGTGAGTGCTGTGAATTGTGTAAGACTGATGAATCACAGACCTGTACCTCTGAAACAAATAATACATTGTATGTTTAAAAAAGAAGATAGTAGGAAGGGAAAAATGAAGGGGGGGAAATCGGAGAAGGAGACGAACCATGAGAGACTATGGACTCAGAAACACACTGAGGGTTTTAGAGGGGAGGAGGTGGGGGGATGGGTTAGCCTGTTGATGGGTATTAAGGAGGACACATATTGCATGGAGCACTGGGTGTTATACACAAACAGTGAATCGTGGAACACTACATCAAAAACTAATGATGTAATGTGTGGTGACTAACATAATAAAAGTTAAAAAAAAAATAATTGAATTCCCATATACTCATCATCCACATTCAATAATTATCTGGATTTTACCACATTTGCTTTAGCTATTTCTTTATAATAGGTTTGAGAGTCATCTTCCCCCCCCCGCTTTTTTTTTAAGATTTTATTTATTTATTTGAGAGAGAGAGCACAAGAAGGGGGAGCGGGAAAGGGAGAAACAGACTGCTGAGCAGGGAGCCCAACGAGGGCCTCGATCCCAGGACCCTGAGGTCATGACCCATCCGAAGGCAGACGCTTAACTGACTGAGCCACCCAGGCGCCCAGTCATCTTCCTTTTAAAATCATGAAATTGCCAAGAAAGATAGAATAAAATAAAGAACAAAGCTACAAACAATAACATTTGGATTCAGTTTCAACTCTTTCTTGATATTGGTCTGTTTTAGAAAAGTATAGTGAGGATACCCATGGTGAGAAAGTTAGCAAGGGTAGGTGTGCTGGTAGGTATTAGTGTTGATGGACCTATTCCTATATTTGTCCTATTGGAGCTGAGCTGAAACCAGTGTGCTATAGTTATGACATCTTTATGTAATATGGCGTTTTCAGTTTTCCCAGCAATTTCCTATTTGATTCTTATGATATATAGTGAGGTTAATAATCTCATTTTATAAGGAGGAAATTGAAACTTGGGAAAATAAAGTGACTTTTATAAACTTATAAAAAGGGGTAAGGCTGGTCCTTAAATCCATATTTTCTGATATGTTGCCTTGTTCTCCTGAAACTTCATGCAGGAGGTTATTCACCTAATACTTTTGAACCATGCTGAGTTAACACTTTATAATAAATACATTAACTATTTTTTAAAGAAGGTCATATTTTTACTAATGTAGAAGGAAATTTCAAAGACTATTTGAATTATGAGTTTAATATAATTACTTTTCTCTTTTGGTAGGCAAACAAAAATGTAAATAATTTCATCTGACACAGAAGGCATTTGTGCTTTTTGTATTGGAACAAAGTATGGTCTCTGTTGACATGCATATAATTAGTCCACTAAACACTGCAACCTTCATTGTTTGAAGCCATAACTAGAACAATTAGAGTTAAATATTTTGGCTACTTTCTCCTTTTTTCACACTGTTCACTTTCTTCGTTGCTCTTTTGTCTCAGATTGACTGGAATTAACAATTTAGTCCCTTAAATTAGCAGAAAATATAGCTAAGTGATAGAACAATATACCTATTGAATATATGTAGCCAGTGAACTGAGCACTGGAAATATTTCACAGTACTTTTTAATGAATTTTCAAATACCTTTTTTAAAATGGTAGATTTAAGAAAGAATTGGAAAAACTTCAAGCTTATTATATCACTTTATTTTTGCTTGCTCAGTGGTAAATTGGAGTAAAGAACAATGTTAAATGTGTGTGTTTTAGGAGATATAGTGCCTTGTGTAGTTGCAGAAGTCCAAGGCTATGACAAGTTCTTTTACATCTTTTCTAGAAAGTTTCTACCTTGTTGCTAAGCATTGTAGAAATTAAGTTTTACCATTAATAATGTAATAAATTGATAACAGGAAGAAATATATTTCCAGTATGCCTTCTCTTTCATTATTAAGATAGATTTTTAGTCTGGGTGAACTTTTGTTAATGTTGTATCTTTTATTTTCCATGGGGTGTTCATCTATAAATGCTGTCATATGTAAAGCCTTTTTAAATGTTAATGTCAAGATATATTTTGAATTAGAATTTGAAAAATATCAGTTGTGCCAGAAAAAATTACAGGAGCTTTTTTTTCTTTTAGCCTAGGTCTTCAGGAACTACAGAAAAGGCTATAGACTAGGAACTGAATAGAGAGGGAGAAGAGTTACTGTGCATCCTGAGGGTGAAGATGAAGTTAATAGATATTTGGTGGCCAAGTTGGAGAGAGTTGGAGGAGAGAATGGTATGAGAAGCAGCTGGAGGAATAGGTAGGGGTCAGACTGTAAGCAGTTTTATGAGCCCTGTTATAGTAATCTGGCTCCGGATGGTTGCTTGGTTATCTGGTATTTTGAGCTTTTATATAGTAAGACACAGGCTCTACCTTTCCCTGGCCTTAAAATGTGGAGGCTTTCCCCAACATTGGAAGGGGGCTGTGGCTAGGCAGCCAGGGTTATATACACACACACACAATACTTGGGCTAAAATCTGATTTGGCAAACTAGTTATTGTCTCGATTGCTGATTTAAAAGATCTAGAAGGGTCACTGGATCTGAGAAACTGGGATTTTTTTTTCAATGCCATTTTTTAGATACTCTTAGAATGCAAGTGCTTATGATTTTCAGACTGGCTTAAATAGGGAATATATATCTGTAAATAGCACTTAGGACTGTGTAGTGATTTTCATAGTGAGAGGGTATTGGTCTAATATATTTTTGTCATGGAGACATATTTTGGAAAACGACAAACTTCATTTGCTACTAGGTTGTAGAGCTGCAAGTCAGTCCTTCCTTAAAGGTGGGTACTATGATCAGGCCATAAACCTCCTCCCACCAGATTGAGCTCTCTGGGTGGATTTGGGGCTAACAGAAGAAATGGATCCTTTACCATTAGAGATGATAGAATGGAATTTTCCCCTTTAAAAAAGAAAACAGTTTAAGATGAAATTTTCATATGATAAAATGCACCCATTTAAATATACAGTCCAATGAGTTTTGACAAATGTATAAACTTGGGAAACCATAACCATAATCATAATCAAGATAGATAATGTTTCCATCATCCTAAAGTTTCTGTGTCCCTTTGTAGTCAGTCTTCCCCTCCCCCTCTCTCAAGGTAACAGCTGATCTGCCATAATAGATTTTGTATGTGCTAGAATTCTATATAAATGAAATCATTTAGTATGTCTTCTTTTGTGTCAGGCTTTTTTTGGCTCAGCATTTTTTGAGATTAACAGTTACTGCATACATAAGGAATTCATTCCTTTCTGTTGCTTAGGAATATTACATTATGTATACATGCCACAGTTTATTTATCCATTTACCTATTGATGGACATTTTTTTCTAGTTTGGGGCTCTTATGAATAAAGCCGCTGTGAATATGCTCATAAAAGTCTCTTCTGGACATTTTTTTAAATTTCTGTGGTGAATGATTAGGTGTAGAATGGCTGAGTCATATGGTTAAGTGTATATTTACTTTCATAAGAATTTGCCAAACATTTCTCCAAGTGAAGTACTTTTTTACATTCCCTCCAGCATGTAAATTATGCAGATTCCAGCTACACTTTACCAACACTTGTCAGTCTTTTTAAACTTCAGCCCATTATAGTGGGTATATAGTTGTATCTTAATTTAGATTTAAATTTCATTTCCTTGATGATTAGTGATGTTGGTCATCTTTTCATGTACTTACTCGCCTATCATATATTTTCTTTTGTAAAGTGCCTGTTAAAATTTTAGCCATATTTTGAGTTATTTGTCTTCTTATTACTAAATTGTAAGACTCGTATATTATTGTGAATTATATACATATTTATATATCTTGAATACCAGTCATTTGTCAGATACATATATTACATTTATTCTCTTTCAGTCTGTGGCTTGCCTTTTCATTTTTTTTAATGGTACCTTTTGAAGACAAGTTTTTATTATTTTATGCTTTTTGTGTCCTAAGAAATATTTGCCTACTCCAAGATCATTATTTAATCTAATACGCCCATTTCTGTTATAGTGATTTTGATCTCTAGCATTTCTTTTTGGTTCTTTTGTACGATTTCTGTATCTCTGTTTACGTTGCCCATCTGTTCATGTATGCTGTCTACTTTGTCCATTGTAGCCCTTAGCATATTAATCATAGTTGTTTTAAATTCCTGTCTGATAATTCCAACATCCTTGCCATATCTGGTTGTGATGCTTGCTCTGTTTCTTCAAATTGTGTTTTTTGTCTTGGGTAGGCCTTATAATTTTTTTCCTGATAGATAGGATGTAAAAGGAATTGTTGTTTAAGATCTTTAGCAATATGGTTGTAGAGTATGGGAGAAGGGAAGCATTATATAGCCCTATGATTAGGTCTCAATCTTTTAGTGAGCCTGTGCCTCTGGACTGTGAACTTCACAGGTGTTTCTCAGTTTTTCTTTCCCTTGCTTAGGTGGGACAAGATAGCTAGAGTGTGTTGGATTTGGTTATTTCCCTTTCTGAGGTCAGTTAGGGGCTGATTATATCCAAGCAGGTTATGTTCTGGTTTCTCCTGAAGGTAGGCCTTGTTAAGAAGAACAGAGTGGTGGGGTGCCTGGGTGGCTCAGTTGGTTAAGTGTCTGCCTTTGGCTCAGGTCATGACCCCAGGGTCCTGGGATCGAGCCCCGCATTGGGCTCCCTGCTTCTCCCTCTCCCTCTGCCCCTCCCCCAACTCATGCGCGCGCGCTCTCTTTCTCTCTCCCTCCCTCCCTCCCCTCTCCCCCTCTCTCTCTCACTCTCTCTCTGTCTCAAATAAATAAATAAAATCTTTAAAAAAAAATGGCAAGTAGATTTAGTAGTAGAAGATCTTCAGAAGGTTAAAGTTAAGAGAAGTCAAGCCTGAAAAGTTCATTGGACCCTACTGTAAAGGACCTTATCTTAGTCCATTCTGGCTGCTATAGCAAAACACACACAGGGTGGCTTATAAACAACAGAAATTTAGTTCTCACAGTTCTGAAGGTTGGAAGTTTAAGATCAGGTGCCAGCACAGTCAGATTCTGGTGAAGGCCCTCTTCTAGGGTCTTTAAGAACACTAATCCCATTCATGAGGGGCTCTACCCTCATGACCTAAGCACCTCCTAAAGGACCCACCTCCTAATACCTTCACATTGGGCGTTAGGATTTTAACATGTGAATTTGGGGAGTGGGGGATACAAACATTCAGATCATAGCAAACCTTAAATAACATGAATCTTAGAAGAGATTCTAATTTTATTTCTAAAGGACATAATTATTTCCCAAAGTCTTTTGTATAATTACTTTGAGTGTTTAATTTAAATTTAAACTCAAATTCAATTTCGGTTTAAAGCGTGAGTGAAGTACTGTGAATGGTTTTTATCCAGGAAGATGACATGGAGTTTTTGGTTTTGAGCCCTATTCTGCCAGTTTTTGTATTGGCTATTAATTTTTACTTCTATGATTAATGTTTAGTAAATGATGTTTCTAAAAGTAGGTCATTCTTTGTGGGTTAGAGAGTGAACAGATAATAGCTGGAATATTTGTATATCTTTTGGCAAATGAATATTCATATTACCTGCTTTATGGCATAAAGTTGTATTAGTTTATTGTACTTTTCACTTTCAGAACATTTGTTATAAACTAAAACAACACATAGTTTTACTGTTATAATTTTCTCTGCTGTGTCTGCATTGTGAACTATTTGTCCCTCCCCCTATCTCTTTTGCAGTGTTCTCTGCCCTTTAATGTTCCATTGAATGCTTCTCTTCAGTTTCTCTTGTCCCTCTTATCAGTTCTTGCCATCGACATCCCTATATTGGTAACTCCCAGATTTATGTGTTCAGTCTGGGGCTCTGGACCTGTATTTTGAAATTCCTGAGGTACTGGTGTACTTGGATACCCCACATTCTCAAATTCAGAATGTCTACCACACAACTCATTTTCTGACTTTCCCAAAGCCAGATAAACCTCCACTTTTCCCACTTTGGTGAGTGACATATTTGTCTTTCTAATTGTCCAAACCACAGGAGGAGGCGTAGGTCATCCTAGATGTTTCTTCCTTTTTTATCTTTCACAATCCAATCACTCTGTAAGTCTTTACTGCCTTTTTTTTTTTTAAGATTTATTTATTTATTTGAGAGAGAGCAAGCGTAAGCAGGAGGGGCAGATGGAGAGGGAGAGAGAATCTCAAGCAGATTCCATGCTGAGCATGGACCCCAACTTGGGGTTCGTGATCTCACGACCCTGAGATCATGACTTGAGCCAAAATCAAGAGTCAGACACTCAACTGACTGAGCCACCCAAGCGCCCCTCTTCTGCCTTTTAAATAATTCTTGAATCCACCTTTTTCTATTCCCACAACCTTAATTTAGATCATTATTATTTCTTACTTGAACTGTAAAATAGTGTCTTAAATAGTTTTTCTACATGGAGTCTTTCCTTCTTTCCCTTCAATCTAACCTCCCATGAGACTGTTCTCTAAAATAAATTGATCAGGCTCTCCTGCTGCTTTCTCCCTTACCCTCTCAGGATGAAGTCCATGCTTTGTCTGGCATTATGAAGCCTATGATAGGCTGCTGCATACTTGTTATTTTTATTTTAAAAGACTTTTAATTTTGATGATAAGATTTCATACTGAAAACTTAAACTCTACCCAGATTTACCAGCTATTGTTTTGTTCCATTTACCTGAACATTTTCTCTCTATGTATATACAGCTTCCTTTTTGATCCATTTGAGGGTGATTCTCAAATATCATGTCCCTTTTTTCTAAGAACAAGGACTTTCTCTTATATAACCTCAATATATTTATCAAAATTAGAAAATATAATTAGAAAATTGATACAGTGCTATTGTTTAACCCACAGTTGTTCTAATAATGTCCTCTGCAACTGTCTTTCTCCTTGTTTGTGAACCAATCCATAGCGTACATTGTACTTAGCTGTCTTTGAAGTCTCTTCTTTCATGCAACGTTTCATCTCTTTGTTTCTTATGAGCTTAAGCTTGTTGAAGTATGCAGGCCAGTTTTTGTACTATTTCCTTAATTTTTGGTGTTTATTATTTCCTTCGTGCTGCTTACTTTGAGTTTAATTTACTCTTTGTTTTGTTTTCTTAAGGTTCATCCTTAGATCATTGGCTTAAGGTCTTCTATTCAAATGTAAGCATTTAAAGCTATAAATTGCTCTCTTAGGTGCATCCCACAAACATTATTGTTTTTGTTATCATTCAGTTCAACATATTTTCTTTCTCTCTTGATTTCTTCTTTGTCCCATTAATTATTTAGATGTGTTATTTAATTTCCAAATTTTGGTGATGAGGTCACTGATATCTTATTTCTTATTGCAATTGATTATAATTTAATTCTACTGTGGTCAGAGTACATATTTTATATGGGTTTAGTATTTTAAAATATATTGAAGCTTATTTTATGCCCCCAAATTTGATCTGTTTTACTAAACATGTCATGTTCATGTGAGAGTGATGTGTATTCTGCCATTATTGAGTTTACTCTTCTATAAATATTAGTCAAGGTGGATGATAGTGTTCAGATCTTCTATGCCTATGCAGATTTTCTTTGTCTAGTTGTTCTTTCAATTGCTGTGAGATTGGTGGTAATACCTCTAACTATGATTATGGACTTGTGTGTTTCTCCCTTTAATTCTGTCAGTGTTTCATTTATTTTGAAACTCTATTATTGGGACCAATATACACAGTTATGATTGTTACATAATCCTGATGAATTGATCCTTTTGTCATTATGAAATGTCCCTCTTAGCTCTTGTAATGAAGGTCTGAAACAGATATTAATAAAGCTGCATTGACTTTCTAGGTCACCATCATCTCTTGCTTAGATTATTGTTAGCCTCCTAATTGTTCTTCTTGCTGCTATCTTTGTTCACTTATAGTTTAATTCAACACAGCAGGAAAAGAGTGATCTTTAAAAAAAAAAAAAGATTTTATTTATTTATTTGACAGAGAGAGAGACAGCAAGAGAGGGAACACAAGCAGGGGTGGTGGGAGAGGGAGAAGCAGGCTTCCCGCGGAGCAGGGAGCCCAACGCGGGGCTCAATCCCAGGACTCTGGGATCATGACCTGAGCCAAAGGCAGATGCTTAATGACTGAGCCACCCAGGTGCACCAAAAGAGTGATCTTTTTAAAACATAAGTCAGGTCATTTCATTTTTATGTTCAGAACCCTCACGTGGCTTCTTACTTCACTGAAAATAAAATCCAAAGTTCTTATGATAGTCTTTAAAGCCACACATGTTCTTGCCCCTGGCTGTTTCTTGACATTTCTTCTCTTCCCTTGCTCTCCCCTCAAGCCACATGGCCTTCTTGTCTTTGCTTAAAAAGCTGAGCTTCTTCCCACCTTTTCGTCTTTGTATTTACTCTTCCCTCTGCCTAGAATGCTATACTCCCAAATATTTTTATGACTTACTCCCTCACTTTATTCAGATATTACAAAAATATTAAAACCTCTTCTGAGGTTTTCCCTGTCGCACTGTTTAAAACAGCACATGCATGAACACATGTGCACATATACATGCCCGTTAGCACTTATGACTATGACATGCATATTTATTTGCTTTTTCCCCCAACTAGAATGTAAGCTCTATGAGGATAGGGAGTCTTGTCTGTTTTGTTCACCACTGTCTTGTGTGTCTGAAATTGTGCCTGGCACATTTAAGCACTCAATAAATCAGTTGAACCAGTGAATATATGAATGAGGAATCACCACTCTAGCCAAGTAGCTTTACTTGCAATTTCTAGAGTATACCAGACTCTTTCCACTATGCTCCAATTATTCCTTCTATTTAGGATCTTTTGTTTACTATATCCCAATCTGTTATCCTATAAGATTTAGCTTAAATACTATTGCTGATTAAGTTTTCCCTCTTCCTGCTCACCACATTAAGTGCTTCCCACCATATTAAGTGTTCACCCCACTGTATTATAATTATTATTTTTTGTCTGCAATACACTTTAGGTTTATATAAAGACCTTATTTCTGTTTTTGTTTTATCCCATGTACATTGGAAGATAGTTGAATCACCACCTGTTTTTAGGAGGAAGAAAGTAAGAACTTACCTTAAAATTTGAAAGAGTGATGATTATCTAGATAGCTAGATCTTAGTCTTCCAGGTTGAATTAGAGACCAGATAACTAGTGTCTCTTATTTGCAAGAGGCAGACATTTAACTCCAATAGCCACAAGTAATCTGGGTGTATTGTAAGGATGCAGTAGCAGTGAGGAAAATAGGAATCTCAAAAGAATCCAAGATGCCAAGAACATTCACTGGGAAAAGGAAAATCTCTTCAACAGATGGTGCTGGGAAAACTGGGTTATCCACATGCAAAAGAATGAAATTGGACCCTTATATACAAAGTCAGCTCAAAATGGATCAGAGATCTAAATATGAGACCTAAAACTATAAGACTCTTAGAAGAAAAAACAGGGGAAAACCGTCATGACATTGGATTTGGCAAAGAATTCCTGAATATGATGCCAGAAGCACTGGAAACAAAAGTAAAAATAGACAAATTGAACTACATCAAAACTGAAAACTTCCATGTATCAAAGGACACAATCAATTCCAGAAGCACTGGAAACAAAAGTAAAAATAGACAAATTGAACTACATCAAAACTGAAAACTTCCGTGTATCAAAGGACACAATCAACAGAGTAGAAAGGCAACCTATGGAATGGGAGAAAATATTGGCAAACCATATTTCTGACGTGGTTAATATCCAGAATATAGAAAGAACTCCTGTAATTCAGTAATAAAAACACAACCCAATTTAGAAAATGGGCAAAGGACTTCAATAGACATTTCTCCAAAGGTGATATACAAATGGCCAACAGGCATATAAAAAGGTGCTCAATATCACTAATCATCAGAGAAATGTAAGTCAAAACCATAGTGAGGTATTACTTCCTACCTGTTAAAATAGTTACTACCAAAAAAACAGTAAATATTGTTGGTGAGTATATGAAGAAATTGGAACCTTTGTGCACAGTTGGTAGGAATATAAAATGGTGCAACCATTATGGAAAACAGCATGCTGTTTCTTCCAAAATTTAAAAATGGAGGTACCATATGATCTAGCAGTCCCACTTCTGAGTATATTTCCAGAAGAAAACAATCTTTGAAGAGATATCTGCATACCTGTGTTTATAGAAGTATTATTCACATATAGGTAGCAGCAATCCAAATGTCCATTGTTGGATGAATGGATAAATAAAATGTGGTATATACATACAATGAAATGTTATTTAGCCTTAAAAAGGAAAATTCTGACACATGTTACAACATGGATGAATCTTGAGGACATTATGCTAAGTTAAATAAGCCAGTCACAAAGTCAGAAACTATACAATTCCATTGAAGAGGTATCCAGAATAATCACATTCATAGAAACAGAAAGTAGGATGATGCTTGCCAAGGGCTTAGGGGTGGGGGAAAATGGAGAGTTGTTGTTTAATGTGTGTGGAGTTTCAGTTTTGTAAGATGAATAAGTTCTGGAGATTGATTATACAACAGTTTGAATATACTTAATACTATTGAACTTTACATTTAGAAATGGTTAGGATGGTAAATTTTATGTTAAGCGTTTTTTACCACAATTTTTAAAAAAGAATCTAAGAACAGAGGATTTTCATAAGGTCATAATTCAGAAAGGAAGAACCAGCCACAGATAACACTGTAAATAAACTTTGACAAGTTTGATTAACACTTATCAACTAGAGTTTGTGAATTTTTAAGCTGTGACCTGTCATTGACCTAATTCTACTCTTTGCTCTTCTGCTCTCATTTGTCTTTCAGTATGCCAGTTGACTAATTCTCTCAGCATCCCTAATTTACACTTCAAAATGACTCTGATTAGCTCGGAAAATTTCTCTTTCTTCTATTGGGCAATACTTTTCTGACCTGGTCTTCTCTTAGCTTGTGAACTGTGAATCAGCGAGTCTGGTGTCTTTGGTTCAGTTAGTGGGCACTCCTTAATTGGGGACTATGAAAGGGACAGTTTTTCTTAGTAGAGATCACCGAATTTCTGTAAATTTATGCATAAAGTAGTCAGATATCCTCTAAACAAGACATTTCAAGTTCTTTTAAAATAGATACTACTTTAGGGGGCCTGGGTGGCTCAGTCGGTTGAGCATCCAACTCTTCGTTTTGGCTCAGGTCATGATCTCAGGGTTGTGAGATCAAGCCCGATGTCAGGCTCGGGAGTCTGCTTGTCCCTCTCCCTCTGCTCCTCCCCCACTGCACGCGCAGGCTCTCTTGAGAATGAATGAATGAATGAGTAAATAAATAAATACATACATACATACATAAAAGATACTACATTAGTAAGAAGGAGGATATAGTGGATGCTGTGGTGAGTGGCTCATTTACTTCCTCTGGGACCAAAGCCCTCATTCCAGGAGTATTGCCTCCTGAGGGCTCATAGCTGAGTCTTCCCAGGAATTGCCTCTGCCAAAGACAGTTGCCTTATCCATGGTTATAGCCCCATCCAGGGAATAACCTGCATCTAATGATCAGGGGTACAGATGTCGGGGTACAAAGGCCTGGTCTCCTTGCCTTAATTTGGACAACTTTAAAGAGCCATCTCAGCTTTAGTGCTTGCTCTGGGATTGGCCAAGGTCTATAATGTAACAGTAGCATTGCCGCTCTGTCCAGTCTTACTGGCCTCTACTGAAGTACTTTACTGGAGGACTCTCCGGTAGGTTGTCTGCAGGCAAAACTCTAATTAATAAGAGTGCCTTGCACATAACAAGCTTTCACTAAATGTTGGTTAAAACCATTTGTTTATACCAGTGTTTTTCAAAGTGTGGCTTGGAGGTTTTGGAGGACCCCAGGAATATTTCAGGGAGTCTACAAGGCAAAACTGTTTTCAGTAATACTGGTAAGACATTTGCATTGTTTGCATTTTTCATTGTTGTGTCATTTGCCCTGATGGTGCACAAAAATAGGTAAGTAAGAGCACCTGGGTGGCTCAGTCAGTTGAGTCTGCCCTCGACCCAGGTCATGATCTCAGCCCGCATCAGGTTCCTTGCTCGGCGGGGAGTCTGCTACATGGCAAAGGTCAGTGGTTGTCTTGAGGAAAAGCACACGTGTGATTCAGTTTAGCTGAACTGTTTTTTTGTTTGTTTTTTTAATATAACACTTTTTTTATTAGGAAAAATGGCAGGCAAACTGTGGCTATATTTAGACTTGGGTATTTGAGAGACATACTTTTGAAAAACCTGTTACTTGAAGTAAAATGACTGACATCATTTCTTGCCAGTGGCCAAATTCAAGTTTTCAAGCAAAAATTAGAATCTTGGAAAATTTATACCCACCAACCTGAGCTTGACGGCTCCCTAGTACTTAAAGACTGTTTTGATAAGATCAGTTATATATAAGAGTAAGAATTTTTATTATTTAAGGAACTGCATCAATATTTGGATGGTATGTATAAGTCACCGAATCAGTGTTTTCTAAATGACCAATGCATGATGTTACCAAATCATGCATATGTAAAAGATGCATTCAAAGTACAGGGTAGACTGGTGGATTTTAATGCGATAGATTATGAAAGAAATTTATCATTATGGTTTATATACCACATTTTAGTTACCTTTTAAGAAACGACCACTTGTCAAGTTTTGGTATAGTATCAAAAACGTATGTCCACAATTATTTGAAGAGACAGTAGCCACATAAGCCAGGTTTTCTTCATAGACTTGTACCAAAGCAACATATTGCAGCAGATTGAGTGTGGGACTAGATAAGAGAGTCCAGCTGTCTTCTCATAAAGGCAGACATTACAGAAATGTGCAAAAATGTGAAACAGTGCTACTGCTGTCACCAACAAGTTTTTGTTGTTTTAAAATACAACTTTTCATAAAAAGATTTTACTTTAACATATGGTGGGTGTACATTTATTACTTTAAAATGGATTAATACTTTTTAAATTTACACACTTACTTTATAATATAGTAAACACTGATAGATATAACCCACATAAATAAAGGCTTTTTGGGGTACTTGATGATTTTTAAGAGTGTAAAGAGGTCCTGAGGCCAAAAAGTTTGAGAATTGCTGGTCTGTAGTGTTAGGAATAAATTAAGTCCTACCTCCATGTACTTGACAGTATCTTCTGTCTCACATACTTAATGATATACACAGTGTATGAAAAATATTATTAGGTATCATTCAATATATTAATAAGACCTTTTTATGTTTCACCGAAGTAGAGACTAGGCCCACAAACCTATTTGCATTAATACTTGCTTTTAGTAGTATGACTTACCCTATTAAAATTCCCTAAATTATAAAAATAGAGTGTGATTTTTTTTAAAGGTTCCTGGCCTTGAACCCATCCTTAACCCCTCAAAAACAAAATGAGTAATGCATGAGCTTGGTATGACAACACTATCTTAGTTATTTTAATCTTTTTTTTTTTAAAGATTTTATTTATTTATTTGAGAGAGCGAGAATGAGAGACAGAGAGCATGAGAGGGAGGAGGGTCAGAGGGAGAAGCAGACTCTCTGCTGAGCAGGGAGCCCGATGCGGGGCTCGACCCCGGGACTCCAGGATCATGACCTGAGCCGAAGGCAGTCGCCCAACCAACTGAGCCACCCAGGCACCCGTTATTTTAATCTTTTAAAAAAAAATTCTTCCGGAGAAAATCAAAGAACCTCTTAATGCTCTCGGTAGTAGATTCAGGTCTGTAGATTAAACATAGACACACACACACACACACACACACATTTTAGTTGTTTGGTTTGGTTTTGGTAATTCTGTGTAATGCAGAATCAGGAGTAGCAGCTGGATTCAGGATTGAACATTAGAACACATATTGTTAGATATCGATTGTGTTCCTAACGAGTCTTTTAGTGTGCACTATTGTTAAAGTGTGTGTGTGTGTGTGTGTGTGTGTGTATAACACTTTTAAAGCCATTACTGGTTTAAAAGGGAGGGGAGCTGGATGGAGATGGGGTACTTGTTCTCTGTGAAAAGTGGAATGGGGTGCCTGGGTGGCTCAGTCTTTGGGCGACTGCCTTTGGCTCGGGTCGTGGTCCCAGGGTCCTGGGATCGAGCCCCACGTCAGGCTCTCTGTTCAGCGGGAAGCCTGCTTCTCCCTCTCCCACTCCCCCTGCTTGTGTTCCCTCTCTCGCTGTCTCTCTCTGTCAAAATAAATAAATAAAATCTTTTTTTAAAAAGTGGAATAGTTGCTATTTACTCTGAAGTTTTTTAATTTTTAAAATTAGGAAAAATAGATAATTTTTAAGATCCTTTACAGGTATAAAATCTTGTTTTAACCTGTAGCCACACATGCTTTTTACAATCATGTACGATTGGAGGAAGGAAAGTTTTTACCAACCAAAATTGACTTTCTATTACTGATTAACTATATTAAGTTTCTGAAAGAAATTTATAGAGAAAATATGGTTATAAAATTAAGGAATGTATTTTTTAAACATTATTGACTTCTTTTTTTAAGATTTTATTTATTTGAGAGAGAGCACGAGCAGAGGGAGAGGGAGAAGCAGACTCCCCACTAAGCAGGGAGCCCAATGTGGGGCTCAATCCCAGAACCCTGAGATCATGACCTGAGTCCGAAGGCAGACACTTAGCCAACTGAGCCACCCAGGTGCCCCAAACATTATTTGACTTTTAGAACGGTAAAGCCAGAGTGTAAAACTAGTATAGAGATCTAAAGATTTTTGTTATGCGGTGCCTGGATGGCTCAGTCAGTTAAGCATCTGCCTTCGGCTCAGGTCCTGGGATCGAGCCCCATGTCAGGCTCTTTGCTCAGTGGGGAGTCTGCTTCTCCCCCTCACTCTCCCTCTGTTCTCTCTCTCTCAAATAAATAAATCTTAAAAAAAATAAAAATAAAAATTTTTGTTATATCAGGGAAACTCTTTAGACAAAAGCTGACCTAGAAGCCCATTATGTACAACAGGAGAAGTAGAGCTGCGTAGTGGAATTAATAATCAAGCTTGGCTTCCTGTGATATTTTTTTCAGTTGTAACTGGTAGTCTGTCATTACACTATTTGTGAAGCAAGGATATTGCCCGCTGGGATCTACAAGTAACATTTTTTTTAAACAAGAAATTTAAGTTGACTGCAGTTTTAAATGCCACATGCATTTTTTATTAGATTAGTATCATGTTTATTGTGTGTTAGGTAGGTTGTAATTATTTTTTTAAATGCTATAATAGTGGCTTTTAAGTGCTATAAACATGAATAGTCTTTTGAGTGTTTGCCTTTTATGATTTGGTGTTATTTACAACTGTTTCTTTTCTTGTATTTTTAGGAGTATAGCATGGCTCAAGAATCTCCCAAAAATTCAGCAGCAGAAATTCCAGTGACTAGTAATGGAGAAGTTGATGACTCTCGTGAACATGGCTTTAATAGGGTAAGAATACTTTTCTTTCTCTTAATACAAAGAATCATGATAAGCCCTTAAATGTTGAGATGAAAGTAATAGAGTTTAATATAGGAATATTTTTCTTAGATTGGCTGAAGTGTTAGGAATCTAATGTTACCATGTAGGGATGACTAGGTGGGTCATGTTCATGAATTGTCAAGATTAAGCTCCCAGCCAGGAAGCATTTAAGCTTTGATGTTATCATCAGTAATTCTGTTGTATGACCAGGAAAAGAGTATAGCTGATGACTTTGGCATATAACTTTATAAAACTATTTAATTTTATTTGTGATAAGAAAAAATATTAACTATAGATTATCCTTTCAAAAATCGGCACTGATTTCTTTTTTATGTGTCCTTAGTACATAATTCCTAAGTAGGCTTCTCCTGACTTTGCTCTTCACTTTCCAAAGTGGCATATTGACTCTGGAAAATGAAACTTGCTGTGCTTTTAATTTTGATTTAACTCTCATTTGAAATTGAAATTTAGTGCATTTTAATGGAAACACTATGGGTTTGGAGATAATCTGGGTGCAAATTTCCACTATGCCATTTCTAGCCGTGTAATCTTAGGCAAGTATTTAATCTCTTCTAAATTTTGTTTCTAATCACTATAAATGAGAATCTTACTTTCATGGGGATATTGATATTAAATGAGATAAAGTAAGTAATATGCCTAGGATTGTCCAAAAATGTTAGTGATGATTATTATCCCTGGAGATATTTACATTAAATACCCCTTTTTATGACATTTGATACATGTGTACAACTTTTTTTTTTTTTTTAAATCAACATGGGGCTTGAACTCACAACCCTGAGATCAAGACCTGAGCTGATATCAAAGAGTCGGATGCTTAACCAATTGAGCCACCCAGGTGCTGCCCCTGTACAATTTTAACTTTAAAAATATAGTGTTCGTATTTTTGGAAAAGTAATAGTTGAAAGAAACTTGAATTATTTCATAGTTTAAATAAGACTCTTTAGTTCATATGCTTAATAAAATCCTTTATTTTTTTAAATCCTTTATTTTAATATAAGGTGATATTTTAGATCAGGATTTCTTAATCTCAGCACTATGCACATTTTGGGCTGGATAAATTCATTGTTGTAGAGGGCTGATGTCTGCATGTAGGATGGTTAGCAGCATCCCTGGCCTATTCTGCTAGATGCCAGATGACCCCGAGGGTTGAGGAGAAACAAGTTTTAGATAGATTGTTTTAGTTGATTTTAGTAAATTCCATTGAATTTCACTTATTTTTGCCTTAGCAATTTTTTAGAAGCAATGAATGTGTCTTCAAACCTGAGGTTTATTTTAGTTGCAAGTGTTTTAACTTGGTTTCTAAGCCCCTGTGGCCTAATATAGAGTGACTCACAGAAGGAAGAGACCTTAAATTCTGAACACACAAGAAATTTTTATTTCAGGTTTAGTCTTTCTTGTGTTTGAAAGTACTAAGACACACCTGCATAATAAACTAATTCAAGTTACCATCATTAGACTCTAGCAATTACTTTATAAACTTCTGTTAATTCAAATAACTCACTATACCAAGATTTTAGTTAATGATTGCTTCGTTTTACTTTTGCTTAACAGCTCCTTTTGCAAACTTATTCTGCAAATATATTTTTTTAAGATTTTATTTATTAGAGAGAGAGAGAGCATGAACGGAGGGTGGGGGCGAAAGGGAGAGGGAGAAGCAGGCTCCCCACTGAGCAGGGAGCGATCCCAGGACTCTGGGATTATGACCTGAGCTAGAGGCAGACACTGAACCGACTGAGCTACCCAGGTGCACCTTATTCTGCAAATATTTATCGAATATCTGCTGTATACCATGCCTGGAGATACAGTAGTGAATAAAAATGACAAAAATACCTGCCATCAGGGAGTTGATATTCTAATAGGCAGTCTAATGACTTTTGTCCAAGAAAAATGCAGTACATACAAAATGTTGAATTGTTTTGGAGATTCACCTGCCACCTTAAGCCTGTTCTTTTTCTTGTTGTTGTTTTCATTTTGTTTTGTTTTGACCTATAGCTTATACACAGTATTAGCAGAAATTTTAATGGGGCACATAGGTAGCTCAGTCCGTTAAGTGTCTGACTCTTGATTTCTGCTCAGGTTATGATCTCAGGGTTGTGAGATTGCATCCTGTCAGGCTCCATGCTCAGCAGGGAGTCCGCTTCTCTCGCTGTCCTTCTGCCCCTCCCCTTGCGCACATGTGTTCATGCATGCTTCTCTCTCTCAAATAAATCTTTCAAAAAACCCTCCAGATCATAGATTTAAAAAAAAAGCACAAATGTTATGTTAAGTGTACAGCTTAAGTGTAACCACCACCTACATCAAGATGTAGAACATTTCCAGGACTTTACTGGCTCTCTTGCCCTCTTCAGAGGCAATATACTTCCCTCCCTCCCAGGGTAATCACTGCTACTCTAACTTTATATCATAGATTGCTTTTGACTGTTCCTGACTACAAATAAATGGGATCATACAGTATGTACTGTTTTTTGACTGGCTTCACTCAACATTATTTCTGTGACATTTATTCATACTGTTGCTTATGGCAGTATTTCATTCTTTTTCATTGTAATGTAGTTTTCCATTGTGTTAATATACCACAATTTGTGTATCCATTCTTCAATTGATGGATACCTAGGTTTTTTCCAGTCCATGGCTATTATGAATAAAGCTGTTGTGACCATTCTGGTACAGGTCTTTTGGTGTACATGATCACCTATTTCTATTGGGTATATACCCTAGAACGGAATTGCCAGATACATGATGTTCGGCTTTGGTACATATTGTTAACTAATTTTCCAAAGTGGTTGGACCAGTTGACAGTCCTACCAGCAATGAGTGAGAGTTCTTGTTGTTAAACATCCTTACCAAAACTTAGTATTCTCATACCTCTTAATTTTAGCCACTCTGATGGAAGCATAATGGATCTCACTGTGATTTTCTTATGCATTTCTCTAATGATTAATGACGTTGAGCATATTTTCATATTCTCATTGACCATTTGAATATTATCTTTTGTGAAGCCCTTTTTTAAGTTTTTTGCCCATTTTTCTGTTGGGTGCATGCCTTTTTCTAATAATTTGTAGGAGTTCTTTATATATCCTAAGTCACTTGTTTGGATATATATATTTCAGATATTTTCTTTCAGTCTGTAACTTGCTTTTGCACTCTGTTAATGGTATCTTTTGATGAACAAAAGTTGGTTATTTTTAATGAAGTCAATTTATCAATGTTTCCTTTTAGTGACTTTTGTGACCCTTTTGAGACATCTTTGCCTATCCCAGTATCATGAAGATATTCTGTTTTCTTCTAAACGTTTTTTGTTTTGCTTCTCACACTTAGCTCTGTGATTCATCTTGAATTAGTTTTTGTGTGATGTGGGGGTCAAGGTTCTTTTTTTTTTCCCCTCATATAAATATCTAATTGCTATTCACTGTTTATTGAAGAGACTGTCTTTTCTGCACTGGAAGCTTTTGCTGTTAATCAGGTAATCATATATGTGTTGTTCTATTTCTGGACTCTGTTTTATTTCTTGGTCTTTTATCCTTATATTATCCTTGTAATAATACCACACTGTTACTTAATTACTACAGTAATTAAGTCTGGAACAAATACTATGTTTAACCCTAATACCTAGTAGTTAATTCCTCTAGCTCTGTTCTTTTTCTGGGTTGCCTTAAACTTATTCATGACTCTCTACTTAAGAACCTTTATTTTTAAAAGCCTTTGGGGCGCCTGGGTGGCTCAGTCAGTTAAGCGTCCGATTCTTGGTTTCAGCTCAGGTCATGATCTCAGGGTCCTGAGATCAGCCTTGCATAGGGCTCTGTGCTGAGTGCGAGTCTGCTTGAGATTCTGTCTCCCTCCCCCTCTGTCCCTTCTCCCACTCGCCTGCACACATGCTCTCCCCCCTCTCTCTGTCAAATAAATAAAAATCTTTTTAAAAGCTGTGGATGTCTGGGGTGGGGGCGGTGTTCAGTCGGTTAAGTGTCCAACTCTCTATTTCAGCTTAGGTCATGATCTCAGGTTTGTGGGATAGAGCCCTGTCTCAGGCTCTAGGCTGAGCAAGGAGTCTACTTGTCCCTCTCCCTCCCCCTCACCCGCTGGCTCTCTCTCTTGCGCCCTCTCTCTCAGAATCAAAAAAGAGAAGATTTAAATAATAAGAACTTTTATTTGCCTTTGAGTGGCACTGAAAAAAGTTTTTATCCTTTCAAATTTTAACTTTAGAATCGAATCTTATTTGAGTGAAGTGAATTAAACCATAACATTATCTATATAAGCTCTTTGCTTATGTGGTCAAAGCCAGCTGACTTGCTGCTTTGTAAATTACTCATTGGTTAATGTCAAATCCTCTTTTTGGACATTCCCCTGCAGTGCTATTTCACTTCTTTTGGATGGTAAGAGAAGGAAAAAAGATGTTCCCCTGGAGGTCTCCTTTTATTGGATGTGAACTTTACCTGTGGACAAGGTTTCTTAAGAAGCAGTAATCTAGGGGCGCCTTGGTGGCTCAGTTGTTAAGCATCTGCCTTCGGCTCAGGTCATGATCCCAGGGTCCTGGGATCGAGCCCCGAATCAGGCTCCCTGCTCAGCGGGAAGCCTGCTTCTCCCTCTCCCACTCCCCCTGCTTGTGTTCCCTCTCTCGCTGTGTCTCTCTCTGTCAAATAAATAAATAAAATCTTAAAAAAAAAAAAGCAGTAGTCCACTTCAAGTAGTACACCCCACTTCACCTCCCTGAAGAAATTCAACATCATAAAACTTGTTTCTGTTTGTACCTGCTCTTATTAAAAATATATTCATCACAAGAGCCTCTTACATATTTAATATCCTTGAATTAAAATAAAATTGGCTGTGTGATCCCTTTCACTGTGAGTGAAAACAATATTTCAAAAGCATCTTTCGACCATTTTGAATAAATTATACTCAAGATCTTGTAGGCATATTTACCTCAGTTTTGTCATACTTTCCATCCTTTATTTTCCTGAGCAATAAAAGGAAAATTGCATTTAACCTCAGTTCTATGTTCATATTTTAATATTGATAAAAGTTCATATGGAAAAATAAGTGAAAATGTATTACTTAGCATTAGACTGTATTTTATAGACTAGTAAAGATGTCTCATGTAAAACTTGATCATAACTAGAGTTTTCTGAGATATTTTACTTATATACATCTCCCTTTTATACCTGTTTGTTGTTTAAAATCATTTGATGGCTTTTATTTAAAGCATACTGCATAATGCACTTTAAAAAATGTAAAGTCTTGTATAAAACTAGGATGGTAGCTTATCAAGTTGTTGTATCTTGACTGGCCAGTTGGTGTCACTGTGGCACAGGCAGTGAAATTGTAAATGTTTCTGTCTGGTTTTTGTGTCTCATTGCAGATGTTTCATTCTTCATTTGGTTTCCCCTCTTAGTCTTGTCTTACAGGAGGCCCTGGTTAGATGCTAACTCAACATTCACATTCTAATAGAGATTGTAATGAAAGAGCTTGTCCTAAAAATCCCCTGGTAGCAACTTAACATATGTTAATATTTTGAGGCTTGTTATTCTTTTTCTTAAGATAAGGGACAACAACTATACAGAGAGACGGTAGAATACTAGTCTTAATATTATCAGAGTTTTTTACAGCAAAAAATACTTTTTTCTAAAAAAATTCTTGTTTTTTAAAGATCAGTAAAGTTTAATCTTAGAAGGATGCAAATTATTCTTTGACTTATAAACCGTATATTATTTTTACTTTTTCTCTTAAAGTGCTGGTCAAAATATTAGATTAAAAACATTTGCAATTTGTGACATGAATTAAAGAGAAGAAGCAAATATGAGCTCCACGAAGTTGAAACTTCTTGTTAATTGAGTTATACTTGGCAGATTTAGTGAAATTATCTTAGTAGATAGAGTTAAAACAAAAATTTTTTCTGTGGTAAGCCCCAAACTAAAACCCATAATTTAGTTTTTTCCACCTGTGGACCTTTTCTCTGGAAAAATGTACATATACACAGAACTACCAAATTTTGCATTCAGTTTTAGGGAGTTTAGGACGCCCTCCACCCTGCCTGTGGATCTTAGTTTCCTGGGTCTTAAAATCTGGTCTACAAGTTTTGAGTTAAATCACAGGATTTTAGTTTAGTAGGAGTACTTTACAGATCCCTGAATCCCACTACTTTATTTTACAGTTGAGGAAAAGGACCCTTGAGGTTGTGATGAATTACCCTTATAACTGGCTGTACCAAAGGCTTACGTGACTTGATTATAAGTAAGGTAGGGCAAAAATGTTTCCATTCATTCATTACCTTATCTGCAGTGCTGCCACATAAGAGATAATCCAGGCTTTCATTAAATGTTTGGTGAATAAATGAGTGAATGAAAACATGTTAAAGCTGGAACTAAAAACACGTTTCTAGACTTCTGTGGAACAACATGAAGATGTACTGTACTCTCAGACTTGATAAATCCATCTTGTGTCTTTAATTTCCCAGCATGCATCATCGTTGTTGTTGTTGAAATTTTGTATACGTGGCCTTTGTTGTTATTGTTCTAAGGCTTTTATTGAACTAAGTAGTTTCTCCATTCCCCTGTACTTATCAGTCTGGATAATAAACTCTAGCAGTCTGGAGAAGATTGGGGAAGGAACATAAGAATAGAAATGGTCAGAACACTTGTTTTGGACATATTTCCTCCCCTCACCTCAGTGTTGTAACTGCCCATTTATTTATCTGCTTTTCCCAAGAGATTGAAATCAACTTAAGGGCAGAAACAGTGTACACACAGCACAGTTATGATTTCATAGTAGTTGCTCAATAAAGGAACGAATTCCAGTATAAGGACTTAAAAAATTTAACATGTTTTCTACTTCAGCCATCCTGTCCTAGAGTTTGAGTATCATGTGATAACAGTTTGTCTCCTTACTACATGTTATTCAATATCACATTTCTGCATTACTCACATCTGGAAAGTTTAGTAGCTCCATCAGTGGCAACATTGATTTGATGCAGACTTTTTCCAAAGGCCAGTTTTTACCAGTTGTATATCATGTATATTGTGGACCCTTTTGGAGGTATGGCAAATGTTTTTCAAGGGTTGTCTAACCCATGCAAATCTAGATTCATTTTAATATTTACTTTTCAAATAAAGACTATATTCTTAGTACTCTTACCACAAATTATGTTTTTAAATGTATGTGTTTACTACATATACATCTTTTAAATTAACTTTGGATTGGAATTTCTATTGAAAAGTGTGAATAAATATAATTTTTAATGAGGGGCTGAAGCCTTATCTATCTTAATTACAAGATATTGTGCCTATAAAATAGATGGTAGATTCTGCCTTTATTTATAAGCAAACTCTATCATGAATACGTTTTTTGATTTCTAGTAGCAATTGTTTTGAATGTAGATACATACAAATGTTCCCACAGTGATAAGTCTTTGAATTCAGCATTCCCTTGATGGAGGTTGGCACGTGGTTTCATTCTTATCAAATTTCAGTACTATTTAAAGTTTAGACTAAGAGGGCATGGGGAGGGGGTGAGGCTGAGAGGGTAGGCAGAAAACTATCAAAAGATAGTGATTCTGTAAGTTCTTGTTAAATGTTTGTTGACTGAGTGAGAGGGGAGGAGGGAGAGAGAGAGGAGACTGAGATTGTGTGTGTGTGTTGATAAAATGGAGAAAATAGATGAGTCAGGAGATTTGCTAATTTGATCAAGTGGAATAACAGATACAGGAGGTTGTGACCAAAAAGTGAGTTATTGGACTTAAAATTCCAGAAGTATTGCTTCCTGAGTGATGACAAGGTCCCAAAGAGTGGCCATGGGAATTTCCGGTGGCTTAAGTAGCATGGGGCATGAAAGATGAAAGGAATTAAAGATGAAGCGGTTAATGAAATCTGAGACGAAAGTATAGGTTGGATTGTCTAGTGTATCTTTTATCTGCCCTCACACTTTTTTTGGCCCATTGTCCAACTACAAATTACCAAACCTGTATCAAACTACCAACTCTGGGCTTCCTACAAGTATACTAAGGAGAAAAAAAAAAAATCATACAATAACAGATTGTTATTACTACCACCCATCATTCTGTATCAACATAGGTAGGCAAGCTCATGCGATAGATTTTATTTCATTTTAAGTAACTTATTTCACAGTTTGTATTAAAAAAAAAAAAAAAAAAAAGGCAGGGGCGCCTGGGTGGCTCAGTCATTAAGCGTCTGCCTTCGGCTCAGGTCATGATCTCAGGGTCCGGGGATCGAGCCCCGCATCGGGCTCCCCGCTCAGCCGGGAGCCTGCTTCTCCCTCTCCCACTCCCCCTGCTTGTGTTCCTCTCTCGCTGTGTCTCTCTCTGTCAAATAAATACATAAAATCTTTAAAAAAAAAAAAAAGCAAGCAACAGACTACATACCGTGCCATTATAGGCTATGTTTTTGATGAGCTATTAAAACTCAGCTTGGACATTATATATCAGTTTGGAAAGAATTGCAAACTGAACATAGAATCATTTCATTCTCTGAAAGTGTGCCCAAGGGCATGCAAAAGGTTGGGAACACCCAGAATAATGGTAAGAGTTGGGGATAGAGCAGAAGACCTGGATGTGCCAAAGCCCTCAATAAATATTTGAGATGGACTAGAAAGAAGGTAGATGACCATGTTAGGGTGGGGAAAAGGGCAGTGAGGCAAAGTGGCCCACAAGGAAATGTGGGATGGGAGTCAGTAATGTACAGGTATGCAAAAACAGTTCTCTACAACAGAGTTCCTTAAAATGTAGACAAAGGATTAGCTGAATCAACATCACCTGGCTTATTTGTTTGAAATTCTGGCTCCTTGGCTTCATATTCCAACTTAATGCGATCACAGTGGACAGCTGAGAAGAATCTGAATTTTAGTAGGTTCTCAGGTGGTTCTTACCCAAACTAAAGTTTGAGAACTGGTAGTTTAGAAGTATCAGTGGAGAACTGAGAAAATGCTGACCCTGCCTTTTATTCCCTTGATAAGCAGAATGTTGGAGAATAATCATCTTTGACTCGAGGTAATTGTGGAGAGGTAGCAAGGCCACTACGAGGAGGTTAGGATGTTGCGATAGTTTACAGTAGGATTGGGGATGTGGAGATCTGTTTGAATAATAGCTTTGCTTCTGGCAGATATTCCTTCTAGGCAGCTGTTAAAACAGCAAAGGGGATTTAAAAAAAAAAAAGATTTTATTCATTTATTTGAGAGAGATCATGGTGGGGGAAGGAGCAAGGAGGGAGAAGGGAGGAGCAGACTCCCTGCTGAGCGCAGAGCCCCGTTGTGGGGTTCAATCCCAGACCCTGGGGTCATGACCTGAGCTGAAGGCGGACGCTTAACCCACTGAGCCACTCAGGTGCCCCAACAAAGGGGATTTTAAATTACCAAAATTCATAGAACATTTAACAGAAACTTTTCAGTTTGTTTCTTTAAAAATTATGTAAATGTTTTGGATGGTTTTGTCCATTTTGAGGAATGTTTAAATTGAGAGAATTGCTAGCAAATCAAGTATTAGTATTATATCTACTAGATGCTAGGAATGAAAACTAAAGGGGAACAAGATAGATAAGCAACCTGGTCTTAGCTTAGCTTTTATAGTAGGCGGGAAGAGAGAATATAGAAATTAATTAATTTACAAATTTTAATATCATCTGAAAAGTAATATGCTAGGCCAAGTATAGCATGGTCTGAGAACTGGTAGGAAGAGTATGGAAAGATTACCTGAGGAATTGATGAGCAAGCTGAATCTCAAGAATGAGCTGGCCAAATGAAGAAGGGTGAGGGATGTTCCCATATAAGGAGCTGAAAAAGGTGTAAGACTATAGAATTGAAAATTTTCTGTTGTTGGAGTGGAGAATGTGGGGGCAGATAGTGAGAAATGAGGCTAGAGAGATTAAGTAGGGACCAGAGCCTGCAAAACCTTAAAATCATGTTGAGGAGTTTGGGATTTTACCTAAAAGGCAAAGGGGACTAAATGATGTAAAAATGGGAGGTCTCAATCAGATTCACGTTTTAGAAAGTTCTCTCTGTGGGGCGCCTAGGTGGCTCAGTTGGTTAAGCATCTGCCTTCAACTCAGGCCATGTTCCCAGGGTCCTGGGATCTGAGCCCCACATCGAGCCCCACATCAGGCTCCCTGCCCAGAGGGGAATCTGCTTCTCCCTTTCCCTCTGCTGCTCCACCTGCTTGTGCTCGCTCTCTGTGTGTCAAATAAATTTAAAAAAACTAAAATAAAAAAGTTTTCTCTGCCTACAGTTTGAAGAATGAATTTCAGGGGTGACAAGACTAGAGACACAGGAGATGGATCAGATTTCCAAGGGAAGTGGGGAAGTGAGACTTCAGACTTTTCTCCTGTAGAGAACCTAGAACCAGTAAAGAACAGCAGACCATTTTAGAAGATGGAGATAAGAGGAAAACAGGGAGAACATAGTGTAAGGGAACTGAGGGACAAGAGAGTTCTTGTGATTTATAGGGTACTTGGAGAATCCTTAACAGATTGTTGCTGGTTACAGGACACACTTTGAGAATCACTCCTTTGTTTAAAATTTCTCCTCTCACCCTACATAAAGGGGAGTATTAATTAATAAATCTCTAGTTCTGCTTATCTGTTGTGGTATTATGCATCTTATTAAGGATGCTTAACACATCCTTAATAAGATGCATAACAAAATTGGCTAAACATTTTGTGTTCTTTATTTGCTGGTTTTGCACTAACTAGTTCAAAAGTAGATTACTGTGCAAAATTATAAATTCTAAAGGTATGTTTTTAGCCTCATTCCTGTTCTTACCTCCATGAAAATCTGCAAAATGAAGGCATTTTGGTTGAAAATTAGCACTCCTTGGGGCGCCTGGGTGGCTCAGCCTTTGGGAGTCTGCCTTCGGCTCAGGTCATGATCCCAGGGCCCTGGGATCGAGCCCCGCATCGGGCTCCCTGCTCGGCGGGAAGCCTGCTTCTCCCTCTCCCACTCCCCCTGCTTGTGTTCCCTCTCTCGCTGTGTCTCTCTGTCAAATAAATAAAATCTTAAAAAAAAAAAAAAAGAATAAAATCTTAAAAAAAAAAAATTAGCACCCCTTCACAGCTTTATGGAAGCTGTTACTACAAATATTATTTTGTGTCCTCTCAAAAGGACTTAAAATGTACATGAAACTTTTTTACCAAAAGCATTATATTTATTGTTTTAGCTTAATTGTTTGAAAATTTGTTTTTAAAATATTAAATGCTGAGTATATTAACCTAATGCTTTAATAGAAAGTTAACTTTAGGATTATTCCATTTTATTGTATAACTGTTAAGCATGACTTTGCTAAGTCCTAAACTTTGAATTAAATGTCAGTGACATAAAAATGCAAATTAGGGATTTTATGTTGTTGGGTATAGTGGGCTCATTGTTGCTGAAATACATTCTAGAAACCATACGGGTAAATGCAGTAGCAGATATTTTAAAAGTTACTAAGCTAGGCACAGCCTTATAACTGAGACACTTTAAAAAATAAATTAAGGATCATATAAAGGCACATTTTTGTGAGTTACGAGGCTAAATTATATTAACTTAGAGAATATGTATTTTACAAAAATACGAAAACAGTCAACAAGCTCATACAATACAGAATGTTACCTCACAAGTCCTACGTTCCTCTCACATAACCCCATATCACTTTGTGTTACACTCAGTTGCTAGACAGCCGTCAAAATGATAATTCTGTTCAGAATCTGAATGGACCCATTTGTACCACTTTCGGTTAGGTTCCTTCTGTTAGTGACAGTTTAGGCATAGAAAGGCCTTAGTGCTTGTCAGATTTCACAGCTGTTTTACATAAAGGTTTTTTTTTCTGGAAGAACTTTTGTTTGTTGAGTAAAAGACCCCTAGGAGATCATTGGGAGGAGCCTGAGTGACATGTAATATCCTCAGAAAACTAGTTGTTTCTTCTAGAGGCCATGCATGAGAAGATGGAAGGCATCCCTGTAACTTCTTGAAAACTTAGATAATCAGAGATATCCGTCATGTTTACTGTGTAACCTCTTACCAACTACTACTACTGTATCTCTTTTCTCGGAATTTACACAGTACTTTGTGACAGGACAGATGATTCAAATGAGTAATGTTCTTTTCAGAGAAGTTCCAAGAACACAGCAAACACAACTGCCCTGGACCTGTATGCCATTTTTATTTTGTTTGCATGTGCTTTTTTTTTTTTTTTTAAAGATTTTATTTATTTATTTGACAGAGCACAAGTAGGCAGAGGGACAGGGAGAAGCAGACTCCCAGCTGAGCAAGGAGCCCGATGTGGGATTCGATCCCAGGATCCTAGGATCATAACATGAGCCGAAGGCAGGCACTTAACTGACTGAGGCACCCAGGCACCCACATGTGCTTTTTTATTCCTCAGATTTTGAGGGGTGTCTTTGATACTTTTCTTAGAGAGAGCTTAAAAGTTATCAAGACTTTGAGCAAGGCAACATTCAAGGAAACCATTCTAAAAATAGGTTGACCTTAATGACCAAACTTGCAAAGTTTAAAAAATGTCTTGGTAGTTTGACAGTATTTATTTTATAAGTGATATATTTGTCTTTCAGGGAGAAAAGATGATCTGGTTTTAATGTAAATATGAATCAAAGGATCATTAATATTTAAAACTAGAAACCACTGATTTACTATATTAAAAAATAAACTGGAAAGGTAAAGATCATTTATTCCGTGAAATGAACAGACTCAGAGATTTGGTTTAAAAAGAGGAATTAAATAAAGCTGAGTGTAATGATTTTTCTTTTTAATTCTAAATTTAGAGGAAAAGGATTTTGTCCTGTGACAAGAGATTTTAAGTGACATTAGGAAATAAATGAAAAGGGATGAAAGAGTTAATTTCTTTTGTACTATTAGGAAATTACAAGTTGAGAATGTATTTGCATTAGTGTTTAAACTTCAGCAGATTCTGAAATAATGTTTTTTAAAAGGCATTTCTTTGACTCTTTTAGAAAACGTAGGGACTAAAATAAATTCTAAGTCTCTAATAAATTGCTTATAGCTATTTACATTTACTATACACTCAGTTCATATTGTTTCTTAAAGCCTAGTCCTAACCGTATTGCTAGTTAGTAACTAAATGACACATTTTTGTGTCCCAGTTTTTTCATCTGTAGAACAGTACCGTGATAGTACCACTTAGCATTATTGTCAAGATTAAAGAGAGACTATACAAGCAGTTCTTCTTTTGTATAGATTCAGTATGCATTAATTTCATTTACCACAGTTTAATTAAATGATGCCAGTCTCCCAGCAACACATCTCAGATTTAAGTCTCCATGGTATATTAACTGTAATTGAATAAAGGACAAACTTCACTGCTAGCACTGGAGTCCATAAATCACTATGTGAATAACAGAGGTGAATCATGATTATCGACTAATCATGTCACTTCTTTCAAAGTCTCTTGGTGATTGGTCATTACCATACCTGTTATTCAGTTCATACAGACAGCAAACCATGTAGTAGTATTACCTTCTTGTCTCTTGGTCATAAACCCATGTGACATTTTCCAAAAGTGGATGATCAAAAGGGAATGGGTGAATAAAGATGGAAGTCCAGCAAAGAAATGAAAAATGATAACACAGGAAAAAGTGAAATTCATATCAAGCCTAGATGGAGTTTTGGAAGAAATAGCTGACTGTAGGGATGTTGATTGACACTGCCACTGTTGGAGAGACTCTAGATTTGATCCGGAAGAACTTAGTGAAGCCTCACTGATTAACATAAACAAGGAAAGAGCTTTAACGTTGTGACAAGAATTTTTGAAGGTTGCGGAATAATCAATATTTTCTATAAATCACTTTGCACGGTTTCAGCTTGCTTGATCATTTTTACAATGCTACATTGTAATGCAAAGTGAGGACTGCCTATACGTACGTTAAAGTGCTTAGAACAATTCCTAGCACTTAGTAAGTGTTCAAGTAATGTTTTTCACTGTAATTATTAGCAATAGCATTAATTAGTTGTAACAATGATTGTAGTAAGGGAGAGGGATGCCTAACATTAAGTGAGTGCCTAAAAATATGTATGGGGTGCTTTGCCTATATTAATTATCTCACCTGATTTTCATAGATTTCATAGAACTCTGAGGTAATTTTTAGCCTATTTTTACAGCTGAGCAAACAGGGACTTCTTTAAGAAAGTTTTTAAGTACTTGTCCAGGATCACATAGCCCCTAACTAGGAAAGCTGGTATTCCAATAAGGTATGTCTGAATTATCTTTCCAGGTCTTTCATGTTTCTAGTAATAGTTGGTTCTTGGTGAGACTATGACAATCTTTAAAAAGTGATTTAAGAGTCTTTGCTATGGGGGCGCCTGGGTGGCTCAGTCGTTAAGCGTCTGTCTGCCTTCGGCTCTGGGATCGAGCCCCACATCGGGCTCCCTGCTTAGCAGGAAGCCTGCTTCTCCCTCTTCCACTCCCCCTGCTTGTGTTCCCTCTCTCGCTGTGTCTCTCCGTCAAATAAATAAATAAAATCTTAAAAAAAAAAAAAGTCTTTGCTATTGATAAGCATCTTTAAAATATGCCATAAAAATTCAAAAGATAATTCCATGGGGAATTCTAATTGGGATGAAGAAAACAAGAATAAATCTTTGCAGCTTACTTGTATTTATTATTGTGTTACTGTGCTGTTATTTTATGTTTTTTTTGTTTGTCCCCATAATGATTAGCAATAAGACTTTTAAAATTAAAAAAAATTGTTATCGTTTTGCTTGGATAACATATTGGAATAGGTACCTTTTTTTAAGGCCAATTCAAAGAGATGTCCCTGGTAAAACTAATGTTAATTCGTTTTCTGTTTTGGGGTAGACCTGTCACCTCCAGTGACAGTTTCTTATATATATAGCAGTTTCTTTTGGTTTTGCTAATGAAAAACTCTGGATGCTGAGTATGCATAGGTTTTACCACTATTTTTTAATGTTTTTATTAAATATTAGATGTAAAAGAATGTTGGCACAAAATGTATAAGATAAAAAGAACAACAATACAAATGAAAGGCATCAAGATTGGAAAGGAAAAGATAAAACTATTTCTATTTGCAATGTGGTCTTGTATGTAGAAACTCCTAAGGAATACACCCACACACACACACAATTTCAAATTATTAGAACTGATAAGTTCAGCTTATCGGGTACAAGAGCATTATTGCAAAGCCCAATTTATTTTTAAGGAATAAATAATGCAAAAACAAAATTTTTAAAATTTCAGTACTCAGGAATATGTGCAAGACTTGTACACTGAAAGCTATAGAACATTGTTGAAAAAAGTTAAAGATCTAAGTCAGTGGAAGGACATCACATGTTTATGGATCAGAAGACTTAATTCATTAAAGTGGCAGTGCTCCCCAGATTAATCATATTCAGCATAATCTCTATCAAATCCTGTTTTTTTGTAGAAATTGACAAACTGGTCATATGTAAAATCAAGAGATCCAGAATAGCCAAAAAAGTCTTGAAAAAGATGAACATAGGGCTCACTGATTTTAAAACTTACGACAAAGCTGCGGTAATCAAACAGTATGGTACTCACATAAGGAGGATATAGGCTAGTGGAGCAGAATTGAGAGTACAGAAGTAGACCCTTACATTTGTGGTCAGTTGAATTTCACCAAGGGCGGCAGGAGTTTTCAATAAGGAAAGGATAGTCTTTAAGAAAGGGTGCTGGGACAACTGGATATCCATATGCAAATAATGAAGTTGGATGCAGACCTCACACATACTAAAAAATTAACTCAAGGGGTGCCTGGCTGTCTCAGTCAGTGGATCATGCAACTCTTGATCTTGGGGTTGTGAGTTTGAACCTCACGTTGGGTGTAGAGGTAGCTTAAAAATAAAATCTTTAAAAAAATTAACTCAAAATGAATCAAAGATTTAAATATAAGAGCTACAAATATAAAATTCTTAGAACAAAAAACAGGTATAAATCTTCATGACTTTGGATTACGCACTTTCGTTTCTTAGATACAACACCAAAAGCATAAGCAACAAAAGAAAAGAGATAAATTGGACTTAATCAAAATTTAAAACTTGTATGCTTCAAAGAACACCATGAAGAAAGTCAAAAGGCAGCTCACAGAATGGGAAAAAATATTTGCAGATCATACATCTGGTAAGGGAATTGTGGCATAAAGCTCACATGGCTCACTCCCTCACACTGCTTCCAGGAATCTGCCCACCTAAAGTAGCGCTGGTTGCCTGTCACTCTGTATCTCTCTTACCCTGCCTTAAAAACAAACAAACAAACAAACTTACTACTTGTTACTTACAGCACTTATTACTGCCGTACATTTATTTGTTTACTACCAGGCTCCTTCACCTTCCTCCCCCCAGGTGAGTCTGATTGGGGCAGACTAGTTCCTACACTGCTCTATCTGTAGCTAGAGCAGTAGCTGTCCTTGGTGTTCATTAAATGTTGAGACAATGAATGAGTAAATCCTTTAAGTTCCAGAGCTCAAGCAGTACTTTCTCTTTTCCTATTTGGTTCTCATAGATTTAGTCCCTATTCTGAATTCCTCTGATACCTATTGCCTTTACTTTGGCAACAAATTCAACTTTGACATTAATATTTGTATATCTTGTCTATCCGGTGAGGCAAGGACTGTACCTTACCTTTTTCTTCACCTAGAAAGTCTAGGATACAGCAGGAGTCAGCAAAAACTCATTAAATTTAAAAATAAACCAAGTTAATCTGTATGGTGTTGAATCACAAGTCCTTTCAACAAATTCATTTATTCATTTGACGAATATTTAGTGAACATCTATATCTCAGGCACTATTTCAGGTGCTAAACATATAGCAGTAAACAAAATGGGCAACATCCCTGCTTTCATGAAGCTTACAATATAGAGTGAGAAGAGATAAAAATAAACACAAATACTAAGTGATACCTGCTATGAGAAGAATAAAACAGTAAGCAGAATAGGGAGTTCCAGTGTGACATTGTGAGAGTTCTATTTTAATTTAGTTTAGTTTTTTACTATTTTATTTTTTAAAGATTTATTTATTTTAGAGAGAGTTGGGGTGGGGGGCAGACGGAGAGAATTTCAAGCAGACTCTCTGCTGAGCACGGAGCCCGATGCAGGGCTCAATCCCATGACCGAGATCGTGACCTGAGCCGAAACCAAGAGTTGGACGCTTAACTGACTGAGCCACCCAGGTTCCCTGAGAGTTGCTATTTTAATCGTTGTTGGGGGAAAGCCTCTCTGACTAAAGGAGCAAGCCCTGTAGATGTCTGGTAGGAAAGCTTTGGGGGCGGGGGGAACAGGAAGTACAAGGCTCTTCAACAAAGATTCTTGTGTTTGAAGTAACTGTGTGGCTGTAAGGCTGAGGCTGGTAGGAGATGAAGTCAAATCATGTAATGCCTTGAGAACATTTAACAGTCTTGGTTTTCTTCAAGCGAGATGGTAGGCTATTGGAGAGTTTTTGCATGCGGGATAATTTTGGTTGATGTGTGGATTTAGAGGTGTGTGTCTTGGGTAGAAGCAGGGAGACCAATTAAAAGGTTCTTGGAGTAATCCAGTTGAAATATGATGCTAGCTTATTAGACCAGAGTGGTAGCAGTGGAAGTGGTGAGAATTGGTTTGATCCTGGATATATTTTGAGAGTAAATCTGATAGAATCTGCTAATGGTTTGGATGTAGACTTAAGAGAGAATCAAACATAATTCCTAAGATTTGGGCTAAGATTTTGGTAATAGAGATGCTGTTAACTGAAAGGAGTGAAAATATAGGTGGTATTATTTTGTTTTGTCTCTTGGGGGTTGGGGATTTACTGTGGAATCAGTTTCTGACACATTAAGTTTGAGATGCGTATTTAATACCCAAGTCGAAATAACAAGTATGTAATCAGATATATTGGAGTTAAAGAGGGAGGCCCAGGTAAGACACCTAAATTTGGAAGTTGTCAATGTATAGATGGTTTTTAAAGCCAGAAGAATCAATTAGATCACCCAAGAAGTGGCTATAGGAGAAAAAGTCCTCTGACTGAACCCTGGGGCACTCCAGAATTTGGAGGTTGGGGAAATGAGGAGGAATCAGCAAAGGAGACAGTGGAATATAACAGATGATGTAAGAGGAAAGTCAAGAGTGTCTGAAGTTAGCTGGGGGGGGGGGTTGAAAGTACAAGGAGGGAACAATTACCTGTGTCAAATACTGTTTGATAAACGATAAATTTGGTAAGTCAAATGCTGTTTGATGAGAATTGACCTCATTAGTTACTAATTCATTAGGGTCCACCATACCAATCGAATAATTGCCTAAGCAAAATTAATGAGCTTCTCAGGAAAAACCCGTCTCAACATTTGCCAGTTATGTATCTGTTAAATGTAGACTTTGCTAGGGAGCCTGGGTGGCTCAGTCAGTTAAGTGTCCAACTCCTGTTTTCAGCTCAGGTCATGATCTCAGGGTTGTGAGATCAGGCCCTGTGTCAGGCTCCACGCAGAGTCTGCTTAAGATTCTCTTTCTCCTTCTCCCTTTGCCCCTCCCCCCCTTTTCTCTTTTTCTAAAATCTTTTAAAAAAATTTTAAACTTTGCCAATTAGAAAATTTAAAATGTTAGTCCTGAGTTTTCAAATTGTAACTGTACATTATATGTGATGTGGTACCATATTAAGAAAGGATTTCAAAGACATGTTTTTGTTTTAGTGCATCATTTGTCATTATTGTGTGAAACCAATGGAATCCATTCATAGACTCTGATTATAAAATTGGGTAATTCCTCATATCCAAGCCAGAGAAAAGAAAGGACTTTCGGAAATCTGTGTTTCTTAGCTTTCTTTCTTTTTTTTTAAACTATAAGACGGAATGTGGAATATTATATTTATTACAGCTAAGTTCCAATTAGAAGCTAATCTGCAGTTGGGTTGACTACTATCAGTGTTTAACATAAATTTAAATAGCAGAAAATTTCCTTTACCTCAGCCTGATTGAAATCCAAGAAGCTTTGCTTACCTAGCTAACCTTGAAACCAAAGGAATATTAGTATTGCAAGTGAATGATTCGTTTATACTATTAGCTAGGCTCATCATGATTGTATTAGACATCAGTTTTTACATAATAGACTTTTTAGTCCTCTTAATTCTGTTCTTTAAAATGATTTTGCTGATGTATCAGTAGCTTAGGAATTTGAAAATTGAATTTTAGTACCCGCCTGCTGCTTAGTTCTAGAATAATGGAAGTATTCTGTATTTGACATACACCATACCTCTTAATAGCAAATCTTGCTGAGTTTGCTGCTGGTTATACATCATTATCGAATGACACAACAGCATTCTCTACATAGTAGAGAAAAAGATAGTTTAGGATGTGAGTAAAAGGACACCATTATGCTGAACTGCCATGTGGTGTGAGATTTTTTATGAAGATTTTCTCTTTTATTCAAATGTTGCCAAGGATTTGAAGCGTTCATTACCAGCTGGACTTGGTCTCTCAGAAACCCAAATTACATCTCATGGCTTTGACAATACCAAAGAGGGGGTTATTGAAGCAGGAACATTTCAAGGTAAGAGCCTACATATTTTTAAAGATGGCTGGGTGGAGGATGGGAGAAATGCATCAAAAGCTATCTTTATTAATAAAGCATAATAAAGTCCTTTGATTCTGTGATAAAACACTGATTTTATAAGCATAATTTTTTCTCTTCAATTTAAATAATTTAGGAATTGTTTTAGTAGTCTTTATATAAATAGATCAATATGCATAATTTCACTGATTATTAAAGAATTTGTTTTAAAATATTAAAGTAAAAACTGAAAAATTATATAAAAATGCAGATTTAAATTATTTTAGCTTTTAACCACAAAATTTATAAGTATTATTTTATATAAATACATATTTCCTATTTCAAAACAATTAGAAAAGTAACTTTTGTTTTTCCTGTTATACATTCCATGTAAGAGGACTCCCAAGACCACCCTCAGATTCAGTAATTTGCTGAGAGTACTCACAGAACTCAGTATATAGTCATACTCATGACAATGATTATTACAGAGAAAGTATACCAAACACAATTAGCAAGGGCAAAGGATGCCTGAGGCATAACTTACAAGGGTCTTCTCCCACAGGACATTAGACAGCAGTCATTAATTATGTTTAATTCCCCCAGCAGACGGTGACAACATGTATGAACTATTGTGAACCAAGGAAGCTCTTTAGAGCCTCAGTGCCCAGGGCCTTTATTGGAGATTGCTTGTATAGGCACCCTCTGCCTGGCAGGTACCAACATTCCAGACTCCCAGAAGGAAAGCAGGCGTTTAGCCTAAACCACATTGTTTGTATAAACAGTTTAGGCATAGTGAACCAGTTTTACCATTCTAGGAACGGAGGCCCAAAATATAAGTTTCCAGATGCCAACCAAAGGCCAATTATGTAAGCTGGACTCTTTAAGGATAAACAGACTTGCTATGTTAACTCTTTTCTGCACACATTTCATATATAGGTCTATTTTTAATATAAGGGAAAAGTTGCATCCTTTTAATACTTTGCATATAATAACCTTTTTCAGGTGTTTTTTTAATTTTCATGTGAGTGAAAGTAAAACCATGTAAACATTTGGATATAAAAAATGAATTGTTTTCTTTCTTTAGCTATAGTTAAAATAGTAGTTATATTTGATGTTCAATGAAGTATATTTTAAAACTTCATTATAATTTCATAAAATGAAGAAAAATCTCTGTGCCTTTGCAATCCTTAGCCCTCTTGTAGATAATAGTATTCTGTATTTTTATTATACTAATAGCCAATACTTGATTGAGAAACAACTTATATTTTGAAATATATTCTTTCCTAAATGGGTCCTGCAAATAAGCATTTAGGATAATCCAGAATAACAGCCTCTGCTCTAGGCTATAAAATGAATGGGCTATCTAGTGACATCATTTTTCCCCCTTTTTATCCTTAGGTTCAGAAAAATAAAACCATAGAAAGGTAACATACGTGTCAGTATCTCAGTAGTCATTATGTAGCATTCTGGCTAGCATATCTTATCTAGGGGATAACTTTGATTTTGAAAGGGTTGACTGCCTAAAATTATGAGTGCTTAAAGGATAAAAGGCTTGCATAATGTGACACCATTTTTGGACCAGTCACCAATTTCCAAATTTAAATGTCAATAGGAAATATAAAAATGCTTTTACTAGTAAGATGTTTTAAGTGTTCTCCGTGAAATTATTTAACTGATATTTGGTTTAATCTTTTTCCCCTTAAGTAGAATAGTAGTATACAATGATTGAAATCAACTGACCATTATAAACTGTTGTGTGTAAGCATGGAAATGCTGACAAGTTTCACTTGCTTATTGGTATATCCTAGTCCTTCAAAGTGGAATAAAAAATATGTTTCATGATAATGGCAGTAATTTATGTCTCTTTGAATTGTCTTTATGTAATTTTTTTAACATAAGTTACATTGTTGATCAGTATATTAAAAAGAATCATTCTGCCATATGCAGATTAGTTAAGCATTTATTAGAAAGCTGTAGTTTTTTTGTTTTTTTGTTTTGTTTTTTCAGAAAGTTGTAGTTTTAAGTGTCTTTGTTTAAAAGTGTTTACAGATAAATTGGAATGAACATGAGAAAAAGCAACACTATTAAAATATATGAAATTGGTCTTATGGAAAAAATGTAAAAGGACTTGGGGCTCTTTTAGCTCTCTGGAAAAATGACTGAATAATAACTTAATAATGACTTTATTACTTGAACAGTTGCTTCAAGAAAAGTATTAACCATTTACTTTTCCATCTCTAGAGCAAACTTAGGAGAACTTACACTTAACTTTTTTTTTTTTTAAAGATTTTATTTATTTATTTGACAGAGAGAGACACAGCGAGAGACGGAACACAAGCAGGGGGAGTGGGAGAGGGAGAAGCAGGCTCCCCACGGAGCAGGGAGCCCGATGAGGGGCTCGATCCCAGGACCCTGGGATCGCGACCTGAGCCGAAGGCAGACGCTTAACGACTGAGCCACCCAGGCGCCCAAACTTATACTTAACTTTAGCCTACCAACAGCAAATATTGAAATCTACCTAACAAATACATTGCAGAATTAGTAATAGTGGGAATCATGAATAAATCAAAGCTCATTAGAGTGAAGTACACTTGATACCTGAGTTTTGTTTTAGTGGGTGTTGATCATTACCTACATATATTCATATTCCTAGATTCCTGTTATTGAGGTGAAATGGAGCTAATTCCTCAAAATTTAGGCAATAAGCAAGATTTTAGATTTTTAAGAATTATTTTTTATTGGATATTAGTGAATGATTTTAGTATTGAATTTAGTCTAAATTAGTGGTTTAAAGGGTTGAAGATACAGAGAAGTGATAATAACCCAATGAAAGGAAAAGGAAAAGGCTGCAGTACCCAGTTACCAGGGCAACCATGTCTTTTGCTATTTTAGTTTGGAAGGTTCCAAATCATTTGTTACATATATTATACACATCTCCTGTGTCATGGGATTATTTCTTATGAAAGATTAATAAACAGTAATAACCAGAACAACAGAGCTCTGTTCCTGGGATCATCAAGAAGTAGAATTACAGTAGTCATTTTTATTTTTAACATTTGCTTATATAACAGAAACCCTTGTGCCTTGGATAATAGAGATAGTCTTTGTTTAAAATGGTGATTGGATTGGATAACCTATTAAAATGCCTTCCAACTCACTAAGTAATTTATGGATTGGTGTTTTCTGTATTGAATTTAATAATGGAGATTTTAAGGTGTGAATTCAGAGCATCTGAGTCTCTGATAAGCTGTTTTACCCCTCTGGGGTTTATTTCTCCTATAGTTTAATGTCAGACTTAGTTGATTTCTGTCATCCCTTCTAATTTTAAATTTTATAGTTTATCAGATTTACTTTGAAAGGTAGTGCCAGTCTATTTAGGTCTATTGCGTGTTTGGATTTTAATGTTAGATCTAGTTCAAATTAAAATTGGTTTTCATATTATTAAAACTGGTGACTATTTCTCCAACAGAACTTAGTATATCTGGGATATAATCAATTTTTACTAACTCTAAGTAAAGAAATTTGATCTTGATTTCTGTTCTATTAGAACATTTTAATTACAAATTTGTTTCATTATATGATTTCTAGGGAACTGGGAGAGTGTAGTTGAAATAAAAGTACCTTACAGACTTGAAAATATTCTCAGCTGAATGTGGAAGGATATTAAGTTTTTCAACTTTTAATTATCATTCCCTTAAAGATGTACAGACTTCAGAATTTAAAATAAAGAAAGCAGTTGAAGTTACATGGTTTTATTTGGTTTAATGCCGGACATTAGAACAATGTTGGATAGTCAGTTTTCTCATTTTGTAGATAACTAAGGCTCAGAGATATTAATTAATTTGCTAGGACATTCCTGCTACTATGTGGCAAATAGAGCCAGAATTTCAAATGCAGAGTTAAGAATTTAAAATTCAGTTGTGTTTCATTCAAAAATTGTTTTTTTCCTATGATTCTCAAACTTCCAGTTGAATTTGAGAATAATTTGAGTGGCTTTTAAAAAACCACAAATGCCTAATGTACAGCATGGTGACTATAGTTAATAATACTGTCTTGTATACTTGAAATTTGCTAATAGAATAGATCTCAATTAACCACGGAAATGTAACCAAAACAAGTGATGGATATATTAGTTTGTGGTAATCATTTCACAATGTAAACATATATCAAAGCATCACACTGTACACCTGAAATATATACAGATTTTTTTGTTTAATAAATAAAAATAATTGAATAAAAAAGGTAAAACTGAAAAAAAAAAAAAAAACCTACAGATACCCACTGATGATCAGTAGATCATCTTGTGGAGTGTCCCAGCTATGTTTTAAAAGCTCCATTCTTGTGATTAGTTAGAATAGCACTTTACATCGGCACTTTTCAAACTTGAGAATACATACAAATCAGCTAAGGATCTTGTGAAAATGCAGATTCTAGTTCAGTAGGTCTAGGACAAGGCCTGAGTGTTTGGATTTTTAATGAGCTCTCAGGTGAAATCCCTGATGTAGGTCCCTTGCATCCATACTGTGAGTAGCAGTGATCTACACTGCGTGCTATTGGATTTATAATGTGAAATTTTGGACTACAATTCTTGTGAACGCTGTGACTCGTACACATTTTTTTTTTTTAAAGATTTTATTTATTTATTTGAGAGAGAGAGAATGAGAGACAGAGGGCACGAGAGGGAAGAGGGCAGAGGGAGAAGCAGACCCCCTGCTGAGCAGGGAGCCCGATGTGGGACTCGATCCCGGGACTCCAGGATCATGACCTGAGCCGAAGGCAGTCGCTTAACCAGCTGAGCCACCCAGGCGCCCACTCGTACACATTTTGTGAATTCTAATTTTGGGACATTATTACATACCTTTGTTTATTTAAAGACGTTTCCTTTGAATGTAGAAGTAGCACATTATAAAATATTTACTTAAGCTTTAAATCGTTCAGCTATGGAACTTTAATCATATTCTGTTAATTGATTTGGAAATAGCAGAGTCCAGGTAAAGTCCTGTTTAGACGTGATCTTGCCAAGTTTTGTCTTATATGTGTTTTGTTTGGTTTCAACAGTTCCATGAAAAGTTTATACAAGAACTCGCCCTGATCACATCCATTTATTTTTAGTCCATTCCTGCAAGAAAGCAAATATATTAATTCCAGTTTTTAATCCTAGCTTTTTAATATTTTAAGAGCAATGTCAGTAAACCAGTACTCACAATGTGCAGTATGTAGAGGAGGAAAAGGATTTTCACAGTTAAATGTCTACCCTTTCCAGGTTCCCAAGCACCACCATTGCCATCTGTTATGTCTCCTAGCAGGGTTGCAGCTAGTCCGCTGGCTCAGCAAGGAAGTGATTTAATTGTTCCTGCAGGTATTCACTGCACTGATTGGATAAAGCCCTTCTTGCTACTTCTGAAACTAAACTAATTCACTCAGTTTCATAATCCCTTGCTTTATATTCTTAGGTGTGTGTAATTCTGGCTTTTTTTGGTGGCTGCTGCTTTCTTTTTTAACAATAACGGAAATAATCTTTCTAGGCATACCTATTTTTCTGGCTTTTCAGTGTTATTAACTATATATCTTAAACCTGAAATTTAATTCACTTTAAGATTAAAAAACATTGTAAAATTGGATTCATTTTATTTTATTTTTAAGATTTTATTTATTTGACAGAGAGAGACACAGCGAGAGAGGGAACACAGCAGAGGGAGTGGGAGAGAGAGAAGCAGGGTTCCTGCGGAGCAGGGAGCCCGATGCGGGGCTTGATCCCAGGACCCTGGGATCATGACCTGAGCTGAAAGCAGACGCTTAACGACTAAGCCACCCAGGCGCCCCAAAGTGGATTCATTTTAAATCATGCTTTCTTAACTCTGGAAAAATGTAGATTTACTTATTTGATCCTCTCAGCTTTGCAGCTCTGCTCTCTGTTTTCGGTTAAACAAAAAAGGAGCCTTCAACAACTGGGTTGTTCATTATTTGGAATGGGTCAAGTGGAAAATGTTGTATCTTCCTATTTTGAACCACAGCTTACAGATAGCTTGCAGATTGCAACAAAATGATATATAATTTACCAGTTATGCCCAATGAAAAGTACTTGGGGAAAATGCATTTCTTTGCATTGAATTTGCTCTATACTTTAATATTGCTGGACTCTAAAAACAGGAAAAAGTTGAACTACATATTTCTTTTAACATATGAAATGTTAACGTTCTGTATTTTGTTTCTATGAGAATTTTGTAAATCTTAAATGTATTTGATTTTATATACTGTTCTTTATCTTAGGTTATGGTAAAGTTGTGGCAAAGGCTGGTCTGACTGTAGGAGTAAGTGAGAAAAGAAATTTTTGCTCTGACTTTAAAAACCATTTTTTAGAACTTTTTCTCTTCTCCTTATTTCATTGTTCTTTTTAAATTATTATGAAGTTTTTACTCTAAGTCATTAGTATCATAAGCATTTAACTATTTTCTTCTATGAAAAATATTTTACTATAGAAACTATACTGGTAGAGTTGCTTTTATGTCATAATTTCTTAATAGTTGGAGCAATACATTGTCAGGGCTTTATACTGCCTTTATTAATTATGGCTTTTTGCAGGAGGGTGGGTGGTCTCTTGAGAAAAAAAGGAGGTACAATGTAGGTCTTGTTTTAGCCTGGCCTTTCATACTGGTGGTAAGATATTTTTAATGACTATCTGAAATTTGAATTTTATTTTTAAATCCTCCAAAATTATAGTAACCTCTGTTGTTACTCTGTTCTACATTGTATGATGAAAGGAGATCACTGTGAAGAGTACATAGCCTTTCCAGATTTTTACTGACACAGTTTTTTTTAGGGTCATTAGGTTATAAGATTAATTGTGGGAATTTTGTTTTCTAGAAGTAAAGAGCTTATTTAGAAAAGAAGGCTGGTTGCAGCATTTTTTTTTTTTAAGACGATAGACAAACCACAAAGCATTTGTGTTTAATTGGCAGAAATATTTTTTAAGTGTTTGGAAATTGTCCTCAATTATTCCAGAAAGTTCTAGTTCTTTACTTTGTGGAAACCGTTTTATTTTTAAATGCGTAAGTAGTTTAATTTGAATAGCATCAATGGTTTGGGTTTTTTTCCCCCCTACTTGTCTTTATCTAGTTTGTGTTTTATCTTCTGTTATGATCATGCAGGTGGCCAGAGAACACAGACCAAAAGTGGACCAGTTATTCTAGCAGATGAAATAAAAAATCCTGCAATGGAAAAGTTAGAGCTTGTTAGAAAATGGAGTCTAAACACCTACAAGGTTTGTATTTTTTTAATGTTTCCACCCTAACTGGCTCTAAGAATTTTCATTTGTATGTTATTCAAATTATTATTTGCAATTATATGAATATATAGGAAAGAATAATGCCTCTATAAAAATACAATTAGAAAATGAAGTACTTTGTTTTATTGGTCTTTGCATAAATGTAGTCTAAAAAGTCAGTAGCAAAAGAGTAAAAAAGCTATAGAAATGCTTATTAATTGATAGTACATAATTGAAGGATAAATATATTACCTTGGAATATGTTTGCCTGTAAAACTGCTATAGACATATCTATCCCTACCTCCTCTTTTTGATACCTTATAGTAACTGAATGTCAAAGAGGTATAGTCATTTTTCAGAGTTGGAATTCTCTGATCTTATTGTAATAATTAAGCATTAACTGTATAGACAGCACCACATTGCAGATGAGTTGGACTTCAAAAATGTATTGTTGTTAGTTGCATTGCCTCAGAGTAATTGGTGGCTCTTTTTTTGTATGGCCTCTGTAAAACAAATAAGCAAATTATTTAATCTATAGTATATTTGATGTATTACAAATAGCTCAAACCACAAATCCATAGTACCTTTGAATCCCAACAGGGACAAAACAGTAGAATTTAAAGAATAGTTAGGGGCACCAGGGTGGCTCAGTCAGTTAAGTGGCTGACTTTTGATTTCAGCTCAGGTCCTGATATTGGGGTGGTAAGATCAAGCCCCACATCGGGCTCTGCACTCAGTGCGCAGCCTGCTTGAGATTCTCTCTCTCCTTTTCCCTCTGCCCCCTCCCCCTGCTCAAGCTCATGCTCTCTTTCTCTCTTTCAAATAAATAAATAATCTTTTTAAAAAAATAGTTTAAAGAACAGTTGAGTGGATGAAAACCCTAGTTACTCAAGTCAGAGCATTGGCCATAACACTCTCTATATTTGTGAATTGTTTGTGGAGGTAGTGGTTTGTAAGTCAGGAATTGTCTATATTTTTATACAGAGGACATGTCTCTTATGTGTCTTCTCAAGAGTAATACAGAAGTGAATTTATTCTTTCAGGCAATACTTTCAGAATACTTTCAGAAATCATCTACAAAAAAACAGGTTTTCTTAAGATGATAAAAGTGCCCCTGAAACATGTTCATGAATCTTTCCAAAAATTATTTTCCTCATGCCAGTGTAGCCCTGATAAATGCCAATGGTAGTCGTCAAAAACTAATGCCAGCGTCAACTGTTCTCATTCAGGACATTGTATTTAATTATTGCTCCTTTTGTTATCAAGGATGTGGGGTCTCATTCCATGTATTGTTTCTCCCTTTGTATTCCCTCATATCACAACAGTTCACCCAGCTATCCAGATTTCTACTTCATCTTCTCATTGATGCCACATACCTCTTATCATTAAATGGACTCTGCCTCCTTAATATTGTTTGACTTTATCCCTTTTTCTCCATTCCAGCTTTCCCAGCCATAGTCCATATTCTTTGTTACTCTCACGTTACTGAATTAGCTTCTTGACAAAATCTCTTAGACTGCATATTCTACGCTGCCTAATATGGTTCACTCTTACTTGAAATTGTTCAGTTGATCCCCATTGTCTTTAGAATGGTGTGGATCTGACCCATCTACCTTGCCAACATTATCCCCTGTTCCTCTCTCCCACCAGTGGATCCAGTGATTCATACCAAATTATCCAGAGATTTCCGAAACAAACTATGCTTTCTCACACGTCTGTAACTTACTTATAACTTCATGCGACTATATTTGCCTACTGCTTGGAATTCCTCTTTTTGCTCCCTTTCATTTCACTTATTTGTCTTTCATACCAAACTGAGTTTCATTCATTAACTTATTAAATTTATTTATTCAACCATTCCTTTGTTCATTTATTCATGAAATTTGCCTCTAACTAGTAACATTCTGTGATCACACATTGAAACCTAAAGAATAACGGGCCTTAGTGGTGCTTCTCTGGCTCAGTTGGTAGAGCATGTGACTCTTGATCTTGGGGTCGTGAGTTGGAGCCCCACGTTGGCTGTAGAGATTACTTTAAAAAAAAAAATAAAGGACACCTGGGTGGCTCAGTCAGTTAAGTGTCTGCCTTCGGCTCAGGTCAGGGTTATGGATTGAGCCCCACGTCAGGGAGTCTGCTTCTCCCTCCCCTTCTGCCCCCCCCCACTCATTTTCTTTCTTTCTCTCTCTCTCAAATAAAATCTTTTAAAAAAATAAATAATTAATAAAAATAATAACCACCTTAAAAAAAATACAGGCCTTATTTCTGAATCAAGTCTTAGTAATTACAAATTATAAAATTTAAGATTTTGTTCATTTGAGCCTTCTTCTCTTGTGTCCTTTAGTTCAAGTTTCCCTTGTTCCCTCTTTTTTTCCTATATACTTATTATCTGTTCCCCATTTTTTGTCTTTTACCTCTACAATAATCTGAGTTGAATCATTGTTAAGATTCCATATTTATCTCTTATATTAACATACCACATTCAGCCTTTTTAAAGTTTATGTTAATGAAATTGACCAGCCTTTAAAATGTTGCACAGATGGCATAATTCTACATGAAGGAGTTATCATTCTCCTCAGAATGATTATTTTTAACTGAAAATTTTTTTCGTCAGAGCTTAATTGGGATGTTACAGCCTAAATCAGAAGAGAGGGGCGCCTGGCTGGCTCAGTCAGTAGAGCTTGCAACTATTGATCTTGGGGTTGTAAGTTCAGGCCCTGTGTTGGACCTAGAGCTTACTTTAAAAAAAAATTAGGCATGCATGGGTGGCTCAGGGGCCTGCTCTTGATTTTGATTCAAGGTATGATCTTGGGGTCCTGGGATTAGGCCTCACATTGGGCTTCCCACTTAGTGGGGAGTCTGCTTGAGGATTCTCTCTCTCTCCCTCTGCCCCTCCTCCCTCTTGCGTGCGGTCTCTCTCCTTCTTTCTCTCTCTCAAATAAATCCTTAAAAGAAAATTTTAAGTGTATTTATATTTTAAAAAAATAAATAGAAGAGAAAAAGAATGTTCTAACTTACATGATTTTAATGGAGTTTGTAGCCAGTGTGTCTGGGTTGGCATATGTTTCTCCACCTAAACAAGCTCAGAGTGTAATGACTTTATTGGATCTCCTTGACTCTGTTCTTATGGCTTTTTTACCTTTTCATTCCAAATTATGAGCTATATAGGACACTCATTGTCATTTGGATAATCCTTCAAGTATAGATTTTGATTTGGTTGATTTAGGTCTGTACTTATTATCCATTTTACTGTTGAGCAACTTTTGATTCTAGCTACAACTTTGATCTTTTTCTTGGACTTCAGCTCCTGCATGGTTTTTGGCCTTTAATCTCTCTTCTCTTTCTGTTCTCTAACAAATACTAAATAATTTTTGGGAAGATTGATGAGCATGTTTCAGGCACTTTTATCATCTTAAAAAAACCTGTACTTTTGTAGATAATTTCAGATCATATTTTAGAAGTATTAACTGAAAGAATAAATTCACTTCTGTGGGTGCCTGGGTGGCTCAGTTGGTTAAGCGACTGCCTTCGGCTCAGGTCATGATCCTGGAGTCCCGGGATCGAGTCCCACATCAGGCTCCCTGCTCAGCAGGGAGTCTGCTTCTCCCTCTGACCCTCCTCCCTCTCATGCTCTCTGTCTCTCATTCTCTCTCTCGCAAATAAATAAAATCTTAAAAAAAAAAATTCACTTCTGTATTACTCTTGAGAAGAGATAATGTGTCTGTATAAAAGTATAAACAATTCCTGACTTACAAACCGCTACACCCACAAACAATTCACAAATACAGAGTGGTATGGCCAATGCTCTGACTTGAACAGCTAGGGTTTACATCCACTTAACTGTTCTTTAAATTCTACTGTCTTGTCCCTGTTAAGATTCAGAGGTACTAAGTGGATTTGTGGCTTGAGCTATTTGTAATACATCAGTCACTTAAAGGCTTTTCCTCACAGAGACTATTTAGCACTTCTTTATTGGTTGTTAATTTTGGCTCTAAAAACAGGCTGGTAAAGCCATAATAAAGTATTTGCTTTAAAAAAAAACCAAAAAAACAGGCTGGTGATTTAAACCAAATATATAATGGGAACAATTTTAAGTTCAGGCTCTGATATATAAGTAAGTATTCTTAAATATTATTTTAATCTGCCTGATTTTATTCATAAATTTTGAATCCAAAATTTATTTATTTTCTTATTTATTCTTTTTTTTTTTAAGATTTTATTTATTTATTTGACAGAGAGAGACACAGCGAGAGAGGGAACACAAGCAGGGGGAGTGGGAGAGGGAGAAGCAGGCCTCCTGCCGAGCAGGGAGCCCAATGCGGGGCTCGATCCCAGGACCCTGGGATCATGACCCAAGCCGAAGGCAGACGCTTAACGACTGAGCCACCCAGGCACCTCTCTTATTTATTCTTATCCGCAGGAATTCTCACCCCAAAAAATAATTTTTTTAAGATTTTATTTTTTATTTATTTGACAGAGGAGAGACAGACAAAGAGCACAAGCAGGGGGAGCAGAAGAGGGAGAGGGAGAAGCAGGCTCTCCACTGAGCAGGGAGCCTGATGCGGGGCTCCATCCCAGGACCTTGGGATCATGACCTGAGCAGAAGACAGACGCTTAACCGACTGAGCCACCCAGGCGCCCCTTAAAATTTTTTTTATAAAGAATAGAGTAGGGGCACCTGGCTGGCTCAGTCAGTGGAACATGCAACTCTTGATCTCTGGGTTGTAAATTTGAACCCCACGTTGGGTGTAGGGATTACTTAAAAATAAAAAAATAAATCTTACAAAAAAAGAAAAAAAGAATAGAGTACTTTTAGAAGTCCATCTTACTATTATTATTTTATTTAAGAATGATCTCGGTTTCAGCATTCAGAGCTATTTGGCATGTTTCCCAAGCATTAAATACTTTCTTTAAATGTTTACAAATTTGTCATCAGTATTCACACCTTATCAAATTAATCTTTGTTGCCTATAAGCCAATATCTTTTAAACTTTCATCCCTGTTTTTCTTATATTATCTTACTCATTTACTGATTGACCTATTCCCCTTGTTCAGTTTCTAGTATTTTCTTTTATGCTCCCTTCTTTCCTGTCCTTCACCCTTAATAACTCTTTAGTATCTATCAGCTTTTGCCATGAAATTATTCTTTTCCTTGTACTTAAGTGTTTTTATTCACTTTTTGGTATTCACAGAAAAAGTTCTTGGTGCTGTTTAAATACTGAGAGTACACAGTGACTATCTTATAAATTCATGACCTGTATGATGGTGATTCATAATATTTTTTTATACAGTGTTTATCACTTTATTATATCCACCATCCCCCCAAGTAGGAGATCTCCATAGAGCAGTAGTTTACTTCTGCTTTAACCTTGCTCCATTTGTCTTATCTTCAAAATGGAGTCTTCATTTATAAGTATGGAATACTGAATAGGACTGTCAGCTCATTGTAAGTCATCTGCATTTTCAGCAAAGTAGGCTATCTGGAGTACTCTCACTTTCAGATTACTTAGATTGTCCTTAAGAGTGTACATTATCTATATTGGAATACAAGGTGGGAAAGGTCTGTTTCAAAACTTGTTTCTAGTGTCCAGATTTTAACACGCTTCATAATCAATATTGCCTTATGCTTCTTAGTGCCTTGGCTTCCTGGAAACAAAAAACATTTCCTCATTAAACCTCTGACCCCGCTGTCTGCTTGTAACCATTATTTCTGGGAAAAAATGGCCACTTAGACAACAGTAGGCATTTCTTTCATTTTGCCCAGTCTGCCAAGCTTCTTCAGTGAATTCTAGCTTCTTGACTTTCAACAGACTATTTTATCTGGGTTGCTATGGAAGGTACCATATGCTTTGGCTTTCACATGGAATAAATCTCTGATAATATTGCATAGGGAAAATCCTGGTGTGGATGAAAAGTGGTATATCTCCTTTATCTTGTTACTATTTCAGGTATTGTTTTTGCTGATGTTTCCCTCGTTAAAATGACAGTCTTCAGTTAAGCTTTTCTCTTGAAGTGATTTTCATCTTCTAAGAGTGTATGTGTTCATATGTTTTCCCATAGAAATAGTTTTATTGGGCGCCTGGGTGGCTCAGTTGGTTAAGCGACTGCCTTCGGCTCAGGTCATGATCCTGGAGTCCCTGGATCGAGTCCCGCATCGGGCTCTCTGCTCGGCAGGGAGCCTGCTTCTCCCTCTGACCCTCCCCCCTCTCATGTGTTCTCTCTCTCTCTCTCTCTCTCATTCTCTCTGTCTCAAATAAATAAAAATAAAATCTTAAAAAAAAAAAAAAGAAATAGTTTTATCTCTCTTCTGTGAGTTTAGCCTCTCACCTTTCCTGTCATTTTTTATATAGTTAATTTCTCTGCCTTTTAAAAAAAGAACTTTATTTTTAACTGTTTATTACAAGGATCCTTAATTGATGAGAATAGAGAATATATAGGGAATTCATTTCAGTTTTAAATAGAAAAACATGAGTAGTATATAATATACTAATTAGACGGATAAATATAGATTTATATGTATTGACAAGGAAAAATCTCAAGATATTTGGTCATAGGAAATATAGGATGTTATGTATAAGGATGTTATGTATAGCATAGCACAGTCTCATTTTTACTTGAAAAATATTATATATGTGAGTATAGAGGTTTAAGGAAGAGTCTAGACTATGCATCAAACTGTTAATAGTAGTAGTTTTCTATCATTTAGTGGTAGTAAAGGAAGGAAGAGGAAATTCACCTTTTATTTCATTCATTATTTTAATTGTTGGAATAGATATCAATTCTGTAACCAAAACTGTGAAAGACAAGATAAAAGCAAATTTGCAAATTTAAAAAATTGCAATATTTATTCCTTTTTTAGAATATTTTTGTTAACTTTAAATGATGAAGAGTATATTAATGCCCTATATAGTTACTCTCAAAATATATTATTGAGTAGTGAAGTTGCTTACAACTTTTTGTTGCTAAAAAAAATTTCCTGTATCATTATTTCTGGGGCAGGACAGAATAACATAATTTAATACTATTCTTTCTGGACAGAAGTAAAAGAATTCAGGAATCTCTCATCTCTACCTCTTTCTCTTCTTTCCTCCTTCCCTTCCTCTCTCTCTCTCTCTTCCTTTCTTCCCCTTCCTCTCTCCCCACCCTTCCCATGTCCTTGTCTTACCTCTTTCTCCTTCCTTTCTTCCCTTCATTCCTCCTGCTCACACACATACACACAGCTGTTTAAGAGGAAGATAGAAGGAAAAAAAGCATTTGAAAACAACAGGAGAATAGAATTTTGATATGCTTATTATTCCTATATTAACAGCCCACTCACATTCTTAAATCAATGCCAAGTATCTCAGTTGTTGTAAATAATCTACCTAAGTATGCTAAGTCTGAAATATGATTCTGTGAGGGAGCTCATCTGGTAGTATATAAATTAGCTCTCTAAGTCTTAAAACTTCCTCTGATTAGTAATAGCTATTAGATATGTCTGGTAAGTTTATTTTGAATCTTGATGAACTTCTCTAAGTGGGCTGACCATTTTCAGTTTTTTAAGGGTAGCTTGTTTGAAGCCCAAAATGGTATATGTCAAATGCTGTAGTATTTGTACTTCGGATTGCTATATTATTCCTTTCTCTTCTGTTCTTCCTTTTCTTCCTAAACAAAGTGCATCTTTCCACTTTTAGTGCACTCGGCAAATTATCTCTGAGAAGCTAGGCCGTGGATCGAGAACTGTGGACCTTGAACTTGAAGCTCAGATTGATATATTAAGAGATAACAAGAAAAAATATGAAAATATTTTAAGACTGGCTCAGACATTGTCAACCCAGCTTTTCCAGATGGTGCACACCCAAAGGCAACTTGGAGATGCATTTGCTGACCTGAGTTTGAAGTCACTAGAACTACATGTAAGATTATTTTAAATAGCTATTGGAGAGTGTGGAGGAGGAGAATGGCAATATTATTGTAAGATGTAATTTGTTACATTTCTGATTTGCTTAACTCTTAATAAATTTGGAATTGGTGTTCTTTTAAAATATTTCATGTAATTTTTAAGAAGGCCCAAATGACTGGAGATGTCAGCTAGAGGTTTCAGGGGAAGGGAGCTTGGTTAGAGGAAAGGAAAAGGAAAGTACTCAGCCTGCCTGAGTCTAGAAAAAATCATAGCTATGTGTATGTGAGCTTGGGTAGAAAGCAAAAAGCAAATTCAGGTACCTATTGAAAATCTCTTACCTATTCTCTACTATTTGTCTTGAACAAATAGTAACTTGCTTGACTGGATTCAAGATCTTTTACTGAAATCATTAATAGAAATTGTGAGTTTTAAAAATTAAGAATTTTAGGGTAATTATAAAATTTTTTTTTTGCATATATCTCTAAAATATTCAGCAAAGCATTCCTGAGAATTTCTTATGGTTTCTTAAGTGACTTCTTTGATGTCTTTTTTTTTTTTCCCCCCTCACCTGGAGCCAAAATCCTTTGCCTACAGACTTTCTAACTTGAAGACTTAGATAATTTAGAGCATTAAATTATTTGAAAATATCTAGAATCTTGGAAAAGAAAGTTTGGGTAGAGATGGTGATCTATCTCATAATAGTGAAGAATACTTAGATTCAATTCTAACTGAGTCACTAGATAGACAAAAAGAACTAATCTAATATTTGGGAAGCTGATTAATATAACAGCTGTAGTTATTGAGTGTCCACAATTTCAGTGTAATGGGCTGGGTGCTTTATAGCCATTGTATCATGTAATTTATCTAACAATACTGCAAGAAATGTTATCCCTATTTTATAGATGAGGAAACTGAAGCCAAGAGAGGTTAGGTAATATTTATAAGATCACCAAACAAATTAAAGGTAGAGCTGTGGGGCACTCAGGTAGCCCAGCAGGTTGAGCATATGACTCTTGCTTTTGGCTCAGGTCATGATCCCGATCAGAGTGCTGGGGTTGAGCTGGTGTCCAGGTGCTCTCAGCCTGGAGACTGCTTGTCCCTCACCCTCCCCCGCTGCTCCTCCCCCTGCTCATGCATGTACCTGTATGTGTGCTTGTGTGTGCTCTCTTTCTCTCTCTCTCTAATAAATAATCAAATCTTTTTTAATAAAAGGTAGAGCGGGACGCCTGGGTGGCTCAGTCAGTTAAGCATCTGCCTTTGGCTCAGGTCATGATCCCAGGGTCCTGGGATCGAGTCCCACATCGGGCTCCCTGCTCAGCGGGGAGCCTGCTTCTCCCTCTCTGTTGCTCCCCTTGCTTGTGTGTGCTCTACCTCTCTGTCTCTCTCTCTGACAAATAAATAAAATCTTTAAAAAAATAAATGAATAAAAAAGAGTAGAACTGAAAATCGTATCTATGTATAATTTATGTTTTATATATACAAACATACACATATTTGGTTTTGTTTTCATAGCCAAGGACATGTACAGACAGTGAGGCCAGGAGAGGGCAGCTCTGGGTGGGGCTCGCCTGTGCATGTGCACAGGGAGGAGCTACACCAGACTTGTCTGTGTTTCTCCATGATCTCTTGCTATCTCTTTAAGTGGAATCTTTAGAGAGAAAAATCCCCACAGTAAGGAAAGAGGTAGCCAGGGTATAGGGTCTGGGGAAGTGTTACAGCAGTGTTATCAGTGATGCTGCACTCAGTAGACCCTGCTACTTATAATAGTTAATACAGATTGGGGATTTACTATATGCCAGATACTGTTCTAAGTGGTTTATGTATGTACTAGCTCATTTAATGCTCAGTCTTAGCTAGTAGGTACTTTTATTATCTTCTAGATGTCAAATCCTTTTTTTTTTTTTTTAACAGAACTGAGAGGTTAATCCTCAGTATTCAAGTCCGTTAGACTCAGTTTTAATTTTTAAGTTTCTTATTTGAGCATCTCTAACCCTTTGTAAGGATTTGATAGTTAATGAGTTTTATTCCAATGAAAACATTTGCTTATTTTTTTAACAGAATACTTTTTTTAAAAGATTTTTATTTATTTGAGAGAGAGAGAGCAGAGTGAACGAGAGAGAACATGAGTGGGTGGGGGCAGAGGAGAGGGAGAAGCAGGCTCCCCGCTGAGCAGGGAGCAGGACGCAGGGTTTGATCCCAGGACCCCAGGGTCATGACCTGAGCCGAAGGCAGACGCTTAACCAACTGAGCCACCCAGGTGCCCCCGGAATACAACTTCTTATCTTGCAACTGCCATGTGGGTCCATTGGAAATCAAAGACACAGTATGGGATCTTAATGATCTTAAAACATTTTGCTGTTTCATCATCTTGGGAATTATTTCATCACTACTCATCTGTTATTTCCAACCATGTTAAAAATTACTAAAATGATAAAACAAAAGAATGCTGGCATCGCCTTAAAAAATAATGTAATAGAGGGCGCCTGGGTGGCTCAGTTGGTTAAGCGACTGCCTTCGGCTCAGGTCATGATCCTGGAGTCCCGGGATCGAGTCCCGCATCGGGCTCCCTGCTCGGCAGGGAGTCTGCTTCTCCCTCTGACCCTCCTCCCTCTCATGCTCTCTGTCTCTCATTCTCTCTGTCTCAAATAAATAAATAAAATCTTTAAAAAAATAATAATAATAATAATGTAATAGATAAATACTCTTTGTAGTCTTTTTTTTAATGTTTTTGCAATGTAGTTGAAAATTTAGAATTTTTCATTTTTTGCTCATATAATGGCAAAGAGAAGACAATACCAGAGGAAGATATTTCACAGGTATTAGAATCATAAGATGACTGCAGCGAGGCAGCAGTATTGACTCAACAATGATGGCAAAATAGATAATACAAGTGAAATCCCAGTCTGAGTCTTATGATGATATCCTAGATGAATTTTCTTAAATTCCAGAGTGAGTGAATTTTTAAGGACAGAAAGGAAATATGGTACTGTATTAGTCAAGTACTGTGGACAAACAGAACCAACAGGATGTGTAGAAATACAGAGGGATGTATTTTAAGAGATTGGTTCACAGGATTTTGGAGTCTTGGTACATGTAAAACCTGTGGGGTAGGCTGGCAGACTAGAGACTCAAGGAAGAGTTTGAGTGCAGAGGCAGACTGTTAGCAGAATTCCTTTTTGCTCCAAGGAATTCATTCAGTCTTTGTTCTGTTAAGGTTCAGTTGATTGGATGAGGCCCACTGCCATTGTGGAGGGCAGTCTGCTTTACTCACACTCCACCAATTTAAATATTAATCTCATTCAAAAAAACACCTGCACTGAAATATCCAGAATAATGTTTGACCAAAATCTGGATGTCATGGCCTAGCCAAGTTGACATGTAAAATTAATCATCACAGGTATTTTTATCTAGTCAGTCATTCAATAGGCATGAGTCCATCACGCAACAGTTTTCATTTTTTTTTAAGATTCTATTTATTCATTTATTAGAGAGCACGCGCACGCACACGCACACACACAGGCACGCACAAGTGAGGTGAGGGGCAGAGGGAGAGGGACAAGCAGAGTCCATGCTCAGCACAGGGCCTGACTCAGGGCTCGATCCCACCACCCTGAGATCATGACCTGAGCCGAAATCAAGAGTCAGACACTTAACCAACTGAGCCACCCAGGAGCCCCCATGCAACATTTTTGTCAAGAATTTGGACTATCCTATTTTGCTAAAAAGACATACTATATTCTTTTATGATGACTTATGCACCAAAATATACTTGATATAATTTGTTAGTGAACAAATGCTAAAGGCAAATGTGTACGCAAAAGTGATTTGAAGGAAATAATAATGTAAGAAATAGAAAATTTATTGGATTGAACATTCTAATCAGTGTTTATAAATATAAAAATAATGGTAAACTAGAACCTATTGGAGATTGTTTGAAATTTGGAATCAGTATTTACAGGATAGATGTTTTTGTATCAGGATTTTCCAGAGAAACAAAACCAATAGGAGATATATACATAATACACACACACATTTATTTTAAGGAATTGACTCCCACAGTTGTGGGGCTTGGCAAGTCTGAAATATGAAGGGTAGGTCAGTAGTCAAGAAACCGAGGCCAGATTTCTAATGTTACAGTGTTAAGGCAGAATTCTTTTCCAAGAAACCGTAGTCTTTTTGGCTCTGAAGGTCTTCAACTAATTGAATGAAGTCCACCCACATTCTGGAGGATAATCTCTTTAAAGTCAACTTTAAATCATATCTACAGTGTTTATCATTGCAGATGTTCATCACATCTACAAAATCTGTATCTTCATAGCAACATCTAGACTGGTGTTTGACCAAACAGCTGTCCACTTTAATCAAGTTGACACATAAAATTAACCATCACAGTCTACCCTTTGTCAGTTTAGCAGCACTTATACACCTATCCTTAAACTATACTTAATCTCCAAGTAAAGGCAATAGCAAAGTCTTACGTTCACCTAACATGACATGACTCGTCCTGCATGCTATCAAAGACAGATTAGCCTTTTCCCCAGAAGAGGATGCAAAGTCCTTGAGTGACATTCACTTTTTTCCTTGGTATCCTGTAAGTTAAATACTATGATGTAAAGTTAATAATATATCTTATGTTGTATGCCAAGGGGATAAGAGGGGGAAGAAAACAAAGTTATTTGCCTTATACATATACACACATATTGATAACAAAATAAGGAAGAAATACTCATAACAGCTATGGTCTTCATTTCTACAGATGGTCACAAGGTCTTAGTTAGCTTCTACTACCCATTCCATATTGCACTGGCTTTCAGCTAGCACCTCAGCTTGTCAGTTCTTTGCCTCGTGGGGTGACCCAAACCTTCATTCCTGAAGCGTCCAGGCCATTAGTAGTCCTGGCTGAAATGGGTTGATGTCGTTTTCCATTGACATTAATCACAGAGCATGGTAGGAGTACTAGGAGATGTCCTAAGAGGTTGCCTATATTCTAGGCATATTCTTCCTTAGCAGTCCAGTTTCCTTTCCCTTCGTCATCAGGATCAATCACATGTAAGCCAGCAAAGTAACTCTCTTCCTTGCCTGCTGATTTCTTTTTGAGAAAAAGTTGATAGTGCAATGATGAAGAGCTGTTGTCCACTTCATCCTGACATATTAACTGAGACTCATTGACAGTACTTAGCACAGGTATGGCACATAGTGGCACTGAATAAAGTATGATGGTTATGATAGCTGTTTTGGGATTGCGGCATTTAGGAGTTGAGGAAGAATTTAAAGATTAGCTCAGTTCTTTCATTTTCTAGAGAAACAACCAATAACGAGCAGTAGAAATGGCCAAGCTCCTGAAACTTTTTTGAATGCCTGTAATGTCAGGAACTCTAAGCAAGTTGTCTCACTCATTACACTTTCTATCAAACTTGTAAGAGAATTATCTTCATATTATTACTAAGAAATTGACACATAAAGAATTTAACAAAACAGATAAATCCAGTCAGTAGCAGAACAAGATAGGAACTCCCAAACTGTTTGAATCCCCAAATTTTACCATTTTATCACATGCCTCTGACTCCCAGTTCTGTTAAAGCATGGCACCTCACCTCACTAAATTGTTTTTCTCAATTTAGAAAGTAACATCTACATCAAGATTAGAAAAGTTCACATAACCCATATTATTGTCAATTATCAATTAGTACCTGTGAGTATAATTTTTTATTGCTCTGTATTGTTTAAATTAACCCACTTGTTATTAATTAGGTAATAATTTATAGTACTACAGCTGGATGTTTTAGATCTAGTCAGATGTTTCTGTTATTTTGTCCAAATATATAAGTTTAAGGGGAAATAGTGGTCATTCACATCTGGTAAATGTTGTAAATGATATAGGAGCTGCTAAAGAGAAAAAAAATCAAATGTTTTGAAACTGTTCTCTCTCTGTATAAAGCAAGCAAATATTAAGGAATTGTATTGGCCTTCCCTGTTCAGTGTCAGATTAGAACCACAGCCCTGTTCTTAATGTATATAGCCTTTGATTACTTTATATTTAGTTATTTAGTTTATTTGTAATTGTTAAAGCGGTTTATAATATATAAAATGTCCCTGTCCAACCAAAAATACTAAAAGAACTTACCAACTAAATGAAGTTTATGAATCATGTTTTACTTATTTTCAATGCCCAAAAAAGCATGTTTAATTATTTATGTGTTTCTTATAATGCATATACATATGTATATTCATTTCTTTCTAGTGTCCCAATTGTTTTATATCTTTTACTACTGTGTCTCTTGTACCTTACTATTAAAAAAAAAAGCTTTTTTATTCTAGCCAATTAAGTTTAAATTATATGTTAAAATCTTAAGTTTTCTATTTTCTTCACATAATTACAGGTAGGATTTATATTAATGAAAAGAACAGTGGTAGTTTACTCTTCCTGTCTGCTTTGAATTTAGGCCTGTTTTTTCAAATGGAAATAGTATTCCAAATTCTGCTATACAACTTTTCAACCTGCTGCTATTTCATCTTACTATGATATAGGTTTTTTTGTTTTTAGTAAAAGTAGCCTTCTAGATTGTATAGATCTCCCTTTGGCTAATTAGGACTTGTGGCATTTTCAGTGTTAATAATGTGAAATTGTGGTAAGTGAACAGTGTTGGGGCGCCTGGGTGGCTCAGTTGGTTGAGCGTCCAACTCTTGATTTTGGCTCAGGTCATGATCTTAGGGTCCTGGGATGGAGCCCCAGGTCAGGTTCCATGCTCAGCAGGCAGCTTGAGATTCTCTCTCCCCTTCTCCCTCTGCCCCTCACCTGACTTGTGCACGCGCGCGCGTTCTCTCTCAAATACAGAAATCTTTTTTATTTTTTTAAAGATTTTATTTATTTATTTGAGAGAGATCGAGCAAGAGAGAGCATGATTGGGGGTGTGGCAAAGGGAGAGGCAGACTCCCTTCTGAGTAGGGAGCCTGATGCAGGGTTCGATTCCAGGACTCCGGATTATGACCCGAGCCAGAGGCAGATAGATGCTCAACTGACTGAGCCACCCAAATGCCTCTCAAATACATAAATCTTAAAAAAAAAAAGTTACATGGATGTCTCTTAAATGGAAAATGTCCCTGTCCAACCAAAAATACTAAAACCCAGCACAATAATTTTACTTTCCTGTACTTACTAATTATTGGATATTTTATCACCTAGAAATTTAATTATATCTATAGCACCAGCATTAAACTTGCATTTTCTAAGATTTTATTTAATTTCATTTTACATTTTTTCAGCTGACATTAAGAAGTGTTTCATAACAAACTGCAGAATTCTTAAATTGAATGATACATCTTACAATAAGCTATGATCAAATTTTTTATTTGTTCGGATGTGTCCTGATAATCTGTTAAAGCTTTCCAGTCTTTCACTACTGAAAATTCAGAGTTAGTACTTGCCATTTCTGAAGGAGTCACATGTAATGTTTTCTAAGCCAAGACTCAGTTTATTCAGAGCAAATGAACTCGAACTGGTGTTGAGTGATCCTTCCCCAGCTGTGTACCTACGTAGACCTGAGCTTGGGAGTCAACTAGTCACTGACTTTACAAAAAAATGTGCGTTGTTAATATTTATACACCAAGGAGATTATGTCAAAACACAAAAATTGCAATCTGTCTTATGTCTGAAAGTTTTAGTCAATTGTTAACCTAATTTGGTTGTGAAAGTTGTAGTTTCTCTGATTAATAATCTGCTATATTTTTCTTAACAGCTGTGCTTACAGTATAATAAAAACAAAACATAGAAGTGAAAATATTCTTTCTAGTACAAAGTAGCTTAACTTTTTAAAATTATTTAATTCTAGCTATACATCTGAGCTGATGACAATTTTGGTTTATTAAACTTTTTTGGTAATTATATAGCTAGCTGTGATTTAGATTTGTTTATTTAAACATTAAAAGAAGATAACTTCTATAGCTAAATATTTTAAATCACGTATTTTCTAAATCAAATATTTTCCCATTAGTGATACATTTGAGATTTTTTTGGTCACATTCACTAATAAGGGGATATGTTAAGGTGATTTTTTTTGTTTTAGGAAGAATTTGGCTATAACGCAGATACCCAGAAGCTACTGGCTAAAAATGGAGAGACTCTTCTTGGAGCCATTAATTTTTTCATTGCCAGTGTGAACACTTTGGTGAATAAAACAATTGAAGATACATTAATGACTGTGAAACAATATGAAAGTGCCAGGTAGGTATACATTTTCATTATATTGTCTGCTTACAGATGGTACATAATTCAGTTAAGGTTTTAGGTTGCATATGGTAGAAATCAATTCTGGCTAACATGGGCAGAAAAAGAACACAGTAGAACATTATAGGATAGCCCATGGAACTAAGAGAAAGGCAGGAGAACAGATTCTAGAAACAAGCAGGAATCAAAAATCAAGATAATGCCTCAGAAGAATCCAATTAGGAATCTAATTAGGACCCTGATGCTGGGTACCTCTGGTACTTGATGTTATCACAGCTACATAAGTCATTTCCAAAAGGCCCCTGAATATTTTGCTTCATTGCCTAGAGAGTGTCTCACTGAGCCTTGGTCATGTACCCAACCCTGCCTGTTAGAGAATTAGGGAGGTGGAGGATCTCCTAGTTTCAGCTTCCTTAGAAAAGGACAGGGCCTTGTGTTCTACTAGGTAGTTACTAGATGCCCTCTATAGATACCTCTACTAGGTAGTTACTAGATGCCTCGTAAGCCTCTCTTCATTCTTATCACTGTTGCTTCCCAGTAGAAGCAGTACAATAGCCAGACTTCCAGTTTCACTTTCTCTTCAATATACAAGCTCATTTTTGCTTCCATGATTTTGTTTGTCGTTGTGGATATCAACAACCTAGCCTTCCACTTATCTATTTTATAATCAGCTTCAAACTCTTTCTTATTTTACCTTTTACATATTTTCATAGCTGTTTATAATGCAGTGTTTTCATACATTTTATACACACACACACACACTCATCATTAATTTCTCTATCATAACCATCCTGTTAGGTAAGCTAAGTACATTTTAGCAGATCAGCAGTAGCATTTTCAACTTTTGAGTCCAGGCCCAATTTTTCTCCCATTCATTCTATTCTGATTTACTTTGAGTTTTTTTTTCCTCTGAACACTTGAAATCCTTATTTCCTGTTATACTTTTTATAGCATAGTTGAGGATAAGTACAAACTATACCTTTTGGAAGTGTAACTTTATGTTTTGGCCCCTTACCCTAGTTTAATGATATGAGAAATGGCTGTGAAAACTCTAAACTGATCTAGTTTTTGTGTGCTTCTTCTTAAGTATGTATTCCCTTATGCTTCACATAAGTAAAAGCCCAAAACCTCTGGAAAGTTAACTTTTAATCTTTTCACAAGAAGAGATGCTTCTGTGTTTATAATTTTAGGTTTAGCATTAACATGTGGTTCTTAATGACTTGGAAATGAAGGTCAAGATAAATAGCTGTGGTTGTTTGGTCGGAGAAGGGTGGAGGTGGGGCTGTGTGCCCTATTTAGGTTTTGGACTTGGTTTTTTACTTTTCTTCATTGTTTGAATTATTTACTAACACAGTGTTAAAATCAGAAGGTGGAAAAAAATAAACAGAAGGAATCCATCAATAGGATATCCCTCAATTACATTGAAGGAATTTCTCAGTAAGATACCCTTCAATAGGACTCCCTTCAGTAACACTCTTAGTAATTGGTTCTCCAGTCTCTAAATCTTTTCGTGGACATTGTCTGTATTTTTCAAAAGAATATTCTGTGTATTTTTTATTTTTATAAATTTTATTTGGTTCTTTTCCACATCTGTTCCTTATTCATGATGTCCTAATTTGTTCATAATGAGTACTCTTTTCCTTTTATCTCTTTAATTCTTTTAAGCATTCTTATTTTCTAGTCTTTCAGATTGTTTTGTGGGTTTTGAAGATGCAAATTCTTTTGTTCCCAAATTCCCACCACCACTTCTTAGTCAAGAACTACATGAATCTAGTTTCTGTTTATGTACTTTGTAATTGTCCACCTATCCTGAAAATATCTCTAGTACCTAAAACATATTTTTGTTTAGTATATTTTAAAATATGTTTTATTTTAGCATATAATATCTTTTTGGCCATTATTTCTAAGGTGCTTTTAAAAAATATTAACCGATATTATGGGATGACTGACTGACTGGCTCAGTTCGTAGAGCATGCAACTCTTGATCTTGGGGTTGTGAGTTCAAGCCCCATGTTGGGCATATAGCTTACTTTAAAATAAAAAAAATTTTTTTCTTAAATATTAGCCTGTAGTAAAGAAGGACAAATTCATCTGATAAGTCACTGAACAATACATGAGTCATGTTTCAATTTGTGGAGAGAAGCCTCTGGCAGTTAAATGTTTGCTCATTTGGAGCCAATTTCAAAGCCAAAATGAGAGCCCATTGGCTTTCTACCTTTTACTTTTGATCATTCAGTCTCAAATTTGAACTGGATTTATCTCAAATTTTCATACCTTTTTAAAAAATTATGATGCACCTGGCTGGCTCAGTCGATGGAGCATGTGACTCGGGATCTCAGGGTTGTGAGCCCCACATTGGGTGTAGAGATTACTTAAAAATAACATCTTTAATAATAATTTTCACATCGTATATTGAGATATCTGACTTAAAGTACAATGTGATAAAAGATCTCAATCTAGGGGCTCAGTCGGTTGAGTGTCTGACTCTTGATTTGGGCTCAGGTCATGATCTTGGGGTCGTGAGATTGAGCCCCACATCAGGCTCCGTGTTCAGCAGGGAGTCTGCTTGAGATTCTTTCTCTCCCTCTTTTGCCCCTTCCCCTGCTTGAGCACGCACCCTCTCTTTCTCTCTCTCTCTCAAATAAATAAATAAAATATTTTTTAAAAATCTCAATCTGTCTAATACATGGGTTTATTTGAAACTTTTGAACAGAGTTATAAATCAGGTTATATGTACTTGGTAGCTGGTTATCAGGAAATCTTTAACAACCTCTGTGTATAGTTTAAAAACTAACGACAATAATGACCTCACCTCATAATTTATTCTCTTTCTATTGAAATTACAATGTGATTTTATTCATTAAGCTTAGCTTGGGGTTTGACTTTCCTATACTATTTATTGAAGTAACCGAGGGATTCACTATTGTAATACTAAAACATTGCCTGCAGAGGGATAACATTTAAAAAGAACCCCAGATTAAAAGTTTCTCAGTAACTGAATTTTTTTCTCTGTCAGAACCAGAATTTACTGACCTTTAGGGCATGGGTCAGCTATTTGATCAGCACAAAAAGTGGCAATTTACGCAAATGTCCGGTGGCCTTTTAATGCTCCCTATTATGCATTGTGTACAAGTATTTCCTAGCCCTGTGGTGCTCTGTGTATAGAAAATCTTGTAACGGCCCATTCAACACTTCTCCACAGCACCACCAACAAGGGAGTCAGTTGTGGTCAAGACTTTTCAGATGTGGACACCTGTTCTGTAGAAGTTTTACATAAGCCATAAAGTAACCAACTATGACTAACTTTACTGATACGGATTCAGTTCAGACTGGCAACCTTGAAGAGTTGCATTTTGAAAATTAGTGTGCTTCTCTTCCTGGTGGTAATGAGCACTGTTAGAGAAGCTCTTACGGAAAGTTTTACTTTGATACCATCTACAAACTCTGGATGTAAAAATTAAGGGATATAAGGTCAGTATTATAACTTTGATTATGTTTATATTAATCTTAACTGTTTAGAAATGTGCTCCGAGGCTGATGAAGGATGTTTGTCTTCACATTAAATCACCATATACCACTATTTTTGTTCTACTTTTTTTCTTTCATTTTTTGTTGTTTTTAGTATATTTACGTCTGGCTATCCCTCCTCTAATTTGGCTATTATAATAAACACTCTAAAGATACTAGTTATTACCAGGTATCCTAAGTACTCTATATTTTTTGTGGAGATTATTATTCTCATTTATAGATGAAAAACTGAAGCAGAAAGAGATAAAATAACTAGCTCAAGACATTAGAGCCAGCAAAGGTCAGAGTGGTCCTTCACTTTGCCCAGAGAACCCATGGTGTTTAACTTACTTGTTATCATTACCAAGTCAATCTTGCCTCCCAAATCTTTAATATCTGTCTCCCCTTCTTAGCCCCACTGCCATTGTCTTGATTCAGTGACTCATTTCTTTTTTGCCCATGGTCTTCTAATTGGTTTCCTTGTTTCTGTTTCTTAATCTACTCCAGTCCATCCTCCATTTCTTACTACTAGAGACGCCTTTCTATTCTGAACAAGTAGAACATGTCACTTTCTAGAGCAGAGTTCTTAAATGGCTTCCCATCACATCACTTGACCTACCAGATTAAATCCGATCCCTTTAGTGTGGCCTGTAGGCCCTGCTTAATGTCAGTCGTGCCTACCTGTCTGACTTTAATTCCTTCCACTGTCATGCTCCAACTTCAGGTTATGACATACTGAATTACTTCCCAAATGTATCGTGGTATCTTACAGATCTGTGCTTTTGTTCTTGCTTTTCTCTTCCTGGATTGCTCTATTTCCCTGCCACAGTCCACCTTGGAAGCTCTTATCATCCTTTAAAATTTAATTTTAGTGTTTTAATTCTGTTTTGATATACCTAATTAGGTAATTCTTCCTCTTGATTTTCACTCTCTCTTATTCTCCCTCCCTCATGGCAGTTACCATTACCTCATTTTGTTGTAGTTGTTTAAGAGTCTCTCTCCCTCTAGACTGCAGGTTTCTTGGAGATAAACTTTTATCTGTTCATCTTTATAGCTCTGGTTTCTAGCATAGTGCCTGGAACATAGAAGGGGCTAATTTAATATTTGTTGAATAAATCAGTGTATCAGTGAATGAATGATTCTCTTCTGGCCCTGAAAGATCAAGTTTGTTAAATTCAGTACAAGATAAAAATAAATTCTCAAGTCAGATTGGAATATAGTTTATGTTGTTTAAAATATTCTTAAAGGGTGCCTGGGTGGCTTAGTCAGTTGAGTATCTGACTCTTGGTTTCGGCTCAGGTCATGTTCCTCGGGGTCATGAGATCGAGCCCTGCGTTAGGCTCCACACTCAGCCAGGGGTCTGCTTGTATTTCTCTCCTTCTGCCTTCCCCCTCCCCCCCCCGCCCCACCTCATGTGCATGTGCTCTCTCTAAAAAGAATAAGTAAGTCTTTAAAATATTCTTAATTGCCAGAGTAAGAGATGTAGGTAGTACTTTAGATATTGAATAAAGAGCTTTAGTTCTAGGGCATAAGTTTTGTGATGCTGATTTTGACTAAATCAGAGGTCACATTGATCTTAACTGAGTACTGAATAGTAGAGACTGCTGGATAAGTCACTGTTTTATAATAAGCAGGTTGGTAGTGTACTTACACAGGTGCTGTGGTAGAGACATTATGAGGTGCAGTGTGATCATGGAGTGGTGGGGGGGTAACTATTTTAGTGGTAGGAGACTATTAGGGAGTAGGCATCTGAACGAGCACAAGGTGTTAAGTGCTCTGTCATAGATGCCATTGTCATGTTCTAAATACTAATATTATGGAAATCCATCCAGAGTTACTCTGTCCCATATGGTAGCCACTAGCCACATGTGTCTGTTGAGCCCTTGAAATGTGGTTAGCCTAAATTGAGATGTGATTAGATGTGTAATATATACAGTGGATTTCAGAGACTCATGAGTACTCCCCCAAAAAGTAAAATAGTTCATTAACAACCTTTTTACATTGATTACATGTTGCAATGATAATATTGTAGATATATTGGGTAAAATAAATATATTGTTTAAAAGGTAAAATTAATTTTTATAATTTTAATGTGACTACTAGAAAATTTTAAGTTACATATGTGACTTGCATTATGTTTCTGTTGTGCCTTGCTGGCTAGACTATACTTTCAGGACTGCTGACTCTCAGTGTAGCTTCGTTTTACCAGTTAAAGTATGTCATCCTAAAGTCTGCTGTCTTCATATGCTTTGCCTTATTGGTATTAGCCAGTTCCCATGTGAGATAGATCACTTGATCTTGTTGGCATTAGGTTTTGACATCTGTTTTTTTAAACTGGTTTTTAAATTTTGGAAATTCTGCTTGTCAGTTAATACTGTACTTTGGGAAAAATAGTTAATGGGATTAATAAGCAGCTCCCCCCCACCCGATGCTTGTATTAATAGCTCTTTGTATTAAAGAAATACATTATTTTAAAAGTATAAGGTGTAATATATGTATGAGAATTACCTGTTAATATATAACATGAGACTGTCGTATATTTCCACCTCACTTCCTGAACTTATTTCACTCTGTTTTTGTAATATGCTTCACTTACTTTGTTCTTTCCAGGATTGAATATGATGCATATCGCACTGATTTGGAAGAACTGAATCTTGGACCACGTGATGCCAACACTCTGCCAAAGATTGAGCAGTCACAGCATCTGTTTCAAGCACATAAGGAAAAATACGATAAAATGCGTAATGATGTTTCTATCAAGTTGAAATTTCTAGAAGAAAATAAGGTAAATTTAGTCTTTACCTTCTGAGATAAATTTTTATGGACTTTAAAATGATGTCACCCCAAAGAGAGATAAATAGAAAGATTTTGTTTCTGTTAGCTCTCTTTCATTACAGTTGCAGAATGGAATTCCACCAGTAATCAGTGTTTGAGTTTTTAGAAGAACCAAAAGTATATTTATCTTTCTGTTATAAAAGTCATAATCAACCCTACTGTACCAGTCCTTCACATGTAACAGTTGGAAAAAAATATTTGATGTTCAACTATTGACCTTCAGATTGGAGTTGGTATCAAATGTTTTTAAAAGTTACATACTTGGAGCACCTGGATGGTTCAGTCAGTGGAGTCAGCTGTTGATCTCAGGGTTGTGAGTTCAAGCCTGTACTGGGTATAGAGATTACTTTTAAAAAGTAAAATCTGAAAATTAAAAAATAAATAATAAAAAGTTACATAATGATAGATTCTGCTTTGAGTATTTTGAGACCTTTTTATTAATGATAGGTACAGACTTCAGAAAGGGAAGAACATTCTTCCTCGTAACTGGTAAATGAGGAATGACTAAAAGGTCCAGCTTAGAGCTGTAGTTAGCATACCCTAGAAGAAACAAGCCAAGAAATCAATTTTCCACATTATTTTTGTATAACATGAACCCATCTAAGGACTAGAACAGTGAGAGCTGAGATGGACCTGCTGTAGGCTTCTATTCTATTCAGAGACTAACAGGCTCCTGAGTTTTGGCTTAAGTAGAGGACAGGTTCCTGTGTTTAATTTTTTTTTTTTTAGATGTATTTATTTGAGAGAGCGTACATGCCAGAGCCCAGTGGGGAAGGAGAGAGGGAGAAAGAGAATCTCAAGCAGACTCCCCACTGAGCGTGGAGCCCGAACAAGGGCTCAGTCTCAAAACCCTGAGATCTTGACCTGAGCCAAATCAAGAGTCAGATGCCCAACCCAGGTGCCCCTGTGTTTAACATTTTTAATATAACATGCATACTCAGTTTTGTGAGGGGGATTACAGTTCTGGAAACAGGGAGAAGCCAATAGTGGGCACAGCACAGAGTAGGTGGAGTGGTTCAGTCTTGTGGAGATGGGGTCTTTCCACTGCATATTGGTGGTCTTCTTGTGATTTTCATATCCTCTGAAGTCACAATAGGTCTTCAAATCTACTTTCTTTAGGTGCCCTCTTAAAATTGTTCTTCACTTGTTGTTGTCTGTTGATATCCTCTTGTTTTCCTTAACCTTTTTTTAGAAACTCTTCTGGCTACCATAAAAGCTGCAGAGTAATACATTTCCTCGGGATCTACCAAGTCCTGCACTACCACTCACTTTTTTTAGCTACAGTGGGTAAAAAGTATTCACCAGAAACAATTACAAGGGCAGTAAAGGAAACTTCAGCAGAGTTATCAGACAGATTGCCCAGCATCATTCCAACAAGAACGCAGTGCAGCCTTTCAGCATTGATTAGCTGAACACGTAAGATGACATTCCTTTTAGTCCATTCATATGTATCTATGTAGATGTATCTCTCTACAGGTATATATGTAGGGAGAGATAGATCAGTTACATAGCTTAACATTTTAATAGATAGGAATATATCAATACTTAGATGTAGATGTATGTTTTAAACATAAAAATATTTTTGACATATTCCTCTATAATAGATCAGCACTATACAGGATAGTGCTAAGTGAGGTACGCTAGCTAGCATTTGAGAGGCTCTCTCCAAAGCTAATTTGAAGGGAAAGAAAGGAATTCACCTAATTTGGGGGTTCAGGACCTCTGCAAATAAAGAAATTGATTGTAGAAAATCCATAAAATGTTAATTGTATTCTTTTGGAATCTAATGGTATTGTGTACTCTTCTCTGGATAGTGAGATTATGGGTAATTTTTGTTTTCTTTATATGTTTCTATATTTTAGATGGTTGTATTGCCTTTATAAAAAAGGAGAGAAAGTGGGGCGCCTGCGTAGCTTAGTTGGTTAAGCGTCTGGCTCTTGATTTCAGCTCAGGTCATGATCTCATGGTGGTGAGATCGAGCTCCAGGTCGCATTCCACACTAAGTGTGGAGTCCGTTTAAGATTCTCTTTCTCACTCTCCCTCTGCCCCTCCCCCCGCAAAAAAGAAGAGAAAGTAATGTTGAAAGAATCAGTACCCCAAAGCAACTATGCTTATTGGTCCTTGCCAGGGTAAATAGGAAAATTACACAAGGATAAACAATGGCCATGTGATTGCTACATGTCTTACTCTAACTATTTTGGAAACTTAGGAGATAGCCAGATGTAGACATGAATCAGGGAAGGCACTTATTTGTCAGTTACTATGCATTTTACACATATTCTCTCACCTGTTCCTCATAACAATCTTCATACTTTAATTCTTTCAGTAAATATTATTGAATACTTTATATACTGGGAATATGTCAGGGAACAAAAAAGACAATCTCTGTCCTTTTGAGGCTGACATTCTTATCAATCAGATACACTCATCATCCATAGCTTACAGATGAGTGAGTTCGTTTTACATCATCTTCTGTGATCATATATGCCCTTTGCTTCTGATCTTTGGAACCTCTGTCTCCCTAATCTATCCACTGTAAAGTCGTTCCTCACTTATTAGGAAGAGTTGTATGACATACCTAGGCTCTTTCCCTTCATGTGTCCAGGAGAAGTTCTAGATTCTGGGAACATCAAAATCAGTATTTGAGCTGTGGAAAATAGACTGAAGAAATTATTTGGGGCCGGTCTATATCTAGTATCATTACTGCCTAAAGTAACCCTGTGTTGTATCTGGAAAACAGCTATCATGCTAATGTGAGAAATAGAAAGGTACAGAGGTGGCAGGGAGAAAAGAAATTGTGTACTTTCTCCTCTGCCCTTGCTTTGCCTCACTTGACTTATGCTGTGCTGTGCTCTGCTCTGCACTAGAGTTGAGCAGCATAGGCTAATGAATAGGCAAGGTAGACTGTGTCCTTTGTAAAAAATTCCAGATTAAGAGTGTGAAAACTTGGGTTCCAGACCCGCTCCTACCACCTGCTTACTTCATGATCTTGGATGGGACTCCAAACCTTTGTATTTTCTTCCAGAAAATGGGGGTAAATCATGCCTTGTGTTAAGTGAGTGAGAAAAACACACTGTCCTCTGTAAGGTATAAAGTACTGTTCACCAGTATTTATAGGATTCCTACTGTGTGCCAGGCCCTTTGCTAGGTGAAGGGGTGAAGGAGAAAGAAAATAAAGTTCATGATCTTAGGGAGTTACAAAAGCATAAGATGGGTTTGTTTTCTAGAAATTATCACCTTCACCCCTTCCCCTGGTGGCTTTTAAACTTAACCTGTATCCTGCCTACTTTGTGTCTTTTTTGCTGATACGAGCAGAAATTGACATTAGAAAAGATGTGGCAGGAGACATGAACTGTTTATTTCAACATATTAATTTGAAATACTAAATTTATATCATTTGGCATTAGGTAAGCAATACTTTCTCAGTAGTAAGTAAGGATAATGAATTGACCATTCAGGGAAGTCTTTTAAGATCCGTGGAAGTCTTTAAGATCCATGGAAGAGATAGGACTTCAGCCTAGCCTTGAAAGATCAGGAGGACAGGCCTAAGAGAAGTGGGAAGAGAACCTGCTTGGCAAGGGCAGTGGCCCACATGTACGAATAGAGGAATATTCATGTTTAGTAGAGAAGTAGACTACCATAATGGGACATAACCTTGACATGCTTTAAAGGAAAAGAGAATCAGAAAGGTAATTGGAAGCCACGTTGCATTGAGCCTTGAACACATAAAGATTGAATTGTGGCCTCAAAAAGGATGCATGCTGAGCAATGAGGGACCAGCCAGGTTATCTCTGTAAAGTTTCAGTGTCTGTCAGATGGCTCTCACATCCCAACTTTATCTAGTTGGCATCAGAGAATTTGTAAAGTTAGGGGGCGTCTGCGTGGTTCAGTCAGTTAAGTGTCTGCCTTCAGCTTAGGTTGTGATCCCAGGGTCCTGGGATCCAGCCCCACGTCGGGTTCTCTGCTCAGCGGAGCCTGCTTCTCCCTCTCCCTCTCCCTCTGCCTGCTGCTCTGCTTGCTTGTGCTTGCCCTCACTCTCTCTCTCTCTCTCTTTCTCTCTGTCAAATAAATAAATAAAATCTTCTTACACTATTGGTGGGAATGCAAGTTGATACACCCACTTTGGAAAACAGTGTGGAGGTTCCTCAAAAAATTAAAAATAGAGCTACCCTATGACCCAGCAATTGCACTCCTGGGTATTTACCCCAAAGACACAGATGTAGTGAAAAGAAGGGCCATATGCACCCCAATGTTCATAGCAGCAATGTCCGCAATAACCAAACTGTGGAAAGAGCCGAGATGCCCTTCAACAGATGAATGGATAAAGAAGATGTGGTCCATATATACAATGGAATATTACTCAGCCATCAGAAAAGATGAATATCCAACTTTTACATCAACATGGGTGGGACTGGAGGAGATTATGCTAAATGAAATAAGTGAAGCAGAGAAAGTCAATTATCATATGGTTTCACTTATTTGTGGAACATAAGGAATAGCATGGAGGACATTAGGAGAAGGAAGGGAAAAATGAAGGGGGGGAAATCAGAGGGTGAGATGAACCATGAGAGACTATGGACTCTGAGACACAAACTGAGGGTTTTAGAGGGGAGGGGTGTGGGGGGATGGGTTAGCCCGGTGATGGGTATTAAGGAGGGCACGTACTGCACGGAGCACTGGGTGTTGTACGAGAACAATGAATCATGGATCACTACATCAAAAACTAATGATGTGATGTATGGTGACTAACATAACATAATAAAATAAATTTAAAAAAGAAAATCTTAAAAAAAAAAGAATTTGTAAAGTTAGGAGTAACAGAAAAAAAAAATGACTTAAAAACATTCTTCGGGCACTATAGTTCAAAGGCAGAAAGAAAGTAGAAGCACACAAACCAGCAAGGAATCCTTTATAGCCAAATGAAATGATGAAGAGCCTGACCTAGGGTTGTTGCAGTAACAACAGAAGGGAAAGAATACCGTAATTTCAAGGCTGTGTGGCAGGGGTTGGAAATCAACAGAGGAAGCTAGTTTGGCTGGAAGGTTGTGAGGGATGAGGGATGGGTATTCGTTCCATTTAACCCAGTGTTTAGTTTGAGGCGATGACAAAATATTCACGTGGGAATAGTTGGTAGGAAGTTAATGATATGAGTTTGGAGTTTGGATGCGCAGGGTCAAGGCTTCAGAGATAAAGGCTTGGAAGTCATTGCCTTTTGAGAATAAAGAATAACATTGTTGTCACATCTTCTTTTGACCTTTCTTACTATAAAATTTTTTAAAATTTGCCTTTATTCTCAAGGATTTATGTTCTTAGAGAGTCTAGAGATAGTCTTTGTTTTCAGCTTTCCACAGTTGTCATTAACCTGAGTTTCAATTTGAACTCTGTAATCAGTGGTGTCTAAAATAAAATCTATAAAGAAACCCTGTTCTTTTTATCTTACTTAACTCTTCAAAACTGTAAAGAGGTAATACTGATCTCTGTTATTTTAAGCAATCAGTAGCTGTAATTTGGGTGAAGACTTAGATTCATGAGAAAACTTTTTTTTTATTGTTGAGCAACTTTTACTGTTTTATTTTTAATAGCTCTAACAAAGGGAGGAAAAAGCAAGCCTTTAGGCCTAGAAACTGTCATCCTTGTTTGCTTTCTTAGCAGTGTGATCAAATCTTGTTTTTTTCTTCTTCTGTTAAACTATAACTGAATTTGTACCTTAATATCTCTTTTATACGTAGTTGTCAGATAACCTTCTTAGCACTTGGATTTTAACAAAATATATACTCTTCCTATTTCTTAAATATTGTATATTGAATTTTTAAAAGCATAAGTTATTTGAAACATCGTTGAGTGTGCTAGTTTATAATTTGATAATGTCCTGAAGGCTACTGCTTTTTTTTTAAAGCTGTTTTTGCAGCTTTTGCGGGGAGGAAACTTTCTTCAGTTTCTCATTTCATGGCTTTTGGAGTGTCTTCCCATAGCAACACTTCTCTTCTAAAATGAGAGGCCAGATAACCAAACAACTAAAATGGTGCATAAAGTAAAAGCAAATAATCACTGAGTAAAGGACTAAGAACCATTCCAGTGACTGTTGTAATAAATTTTCATAGCCAAACATTGTGAGAATGTTTTGTTTGTTTCATTCTTAGAACTTTAAAAAAGACTTTTTTTTTTGAGAGAGAGATTGAAAGGTCGAGTCTTAGCTGTATTTTAGAAAATCAAAGTGTTATATGTCCTTAGTCTAGCCTTCCTTTCTGGCAAAACAGAGGAAATAGGTGTGTAAAATACACACATTCCTTTGTTTGTATATGCATTCATGCTGAGTGATAGTGCATATATCTCTTATTTGTCATTTACTCTTAATGGAGAAACTAGAATTCTTCTATTATGTGAAATCCATACTTTTATCCACCCACTCCTAAGATATATTGTGTTTACCTTTAACCTAAACAACTCTTACTCATCTCTGATATTCTCTTCCTTGTTTTACTAAACAGTTGAGTTGCATAGCAGTAAGAACGAATTAGGCTCTTCTAATGTTTCTCTTTTAATCATTATTTCTCCTTTTCGAGACCTTTGAGTAGTGTTACATGAGCTGTTTTGTGACTTAAGGCAGTTTATTTACCTTTTATTGTTCCTTTCATGGTTCAAAACAAAATATAGACTGCTTTAGTAAAGAGAAGAAAATAGATATTTCTGTTGTTTTGTAGACTTTGTGAGAAAGGTACCATGCCTCCTTTCACAGCCTTCATGATACCTAGCAATGTTGTTAAATATATAGTAGTTATTTTAGCAAATGTGTGCTTGCATTTCTTCCCAGGATTAGAGGCACACTGCAGGGAAGACAAAGAGATGGAAGAAAATGAGAGTCAGCCACGACAGGATAGAAGGGCAAATCCTGATTATGTCATTCTCTGCTTTAGTGAGGGCAGAGCGTGCTCTCAGAATGCCGCTATGGTCTGTAGTGCATACTGCGGCATGGAAAGAGGAAGCAGAAAATTAGAGAAAAAATATGCACATCAGTGTGAGCAATTCATGTTTATTTTTTCTAAACAACTTTTTATAGGGTTAGAATCACATAGAATATGAAAAAAGTAAGTGAAGATTAATATTTCCTTTAAGATAACTATAATTTAACTTGGGAGTGGTAAATCTCTTTTCAGGGCTACTAATGCGTTAGAGGGGAAAAACCTGAATGTATCAGAAGATTCAACAAAGCAGCTTAGGGTATAAATCAAAAGTAAGAATCTTGTTAATGCTATTATATTCTTATTTTAAGAAAGATGAAATATACTCTTACTTTAAGGTAATGTCAGTTAATCAGCTGTATCCATTAAATGAAGGGTTTTTTTCCTTTGTTATATTTCAGTGACTTGAGGATGACAGTGGGGACAGGAAAAGATGAGCCAGACTTGGGAATGTATCCTGCACACATATTTGATTAATATAGTTGGAATCTATCCTGGACACATGTTTGATTAATATACTTAATTTAAATAACCTTTTAAAAAAATAATAGTCATTTTGAATCAGATTGATAAAAAGACTTGTTTACACTCAACACTGTATTTCATATATAATCGTAATAATATTCCTGTATATTAGGACTTGTTTTCTAATATATTATTAATACACTATATTTTCTAATATATTTCAAACTTATTTCATATGTGTCTTATAATGAATTTAATTTTTCAGAAAACAATGCATGAACTAAAATGGGAAGGAGGAGAAAAAGGGAAGACACAGAATAAAACACCTAGAACAAAGTAAACATACTCATGTAATTTGAGTCAGCTATATACGTAGTTGTGATGATTCAGTGACTATGCAAATACATACTGTAATAGGAAATACTTGAAACCTAGTACATTTTTGTAAAAATAGGCTATAAATGTTTGGAAAAACTTGGAAGGCAGAGGTATTCTTTGTTTGCTAAAGCTTCTCTTTGAGAGGAAAAAAAGTACACCTCTGAATTTTAAAAATGGATATTTCCTGCCAAATTTTAAGAAGGATGTTAATTATTACTCTATATGTACAAGCACATACATTCTTAAAATCTTCTTCTCCGTTGTCAAAAGGACCCTAACTTCTTACTCTTGATACTTTTTAAATATTCATACCAATGACTTTACTATCATCTTTATTTCTATAACTGGAGGTACAAACAGTTCTCTTGGTATTTGCTCATAGGTCAAGTGAAATTAAGTTCCACAGGTAAAAGGACCATACTGGTTCTAAATAAAAAATTAACATTTATGGACTGAAATGTGGAAGTATGTGTAATAAGCAACCTCAACACTATGCCAAATATGATTACTTACATTTGGATTTTGTGAAACATTCCCTAACTCATGCACATTTACTTCCAGACTTAATTCCTGAGTATATTTCATCATATCATTTCAGGTTGTTATTGTTCTTTTTTTCATTCATTTAACAAACTTTTATCAGATATATACGTGTGCCAGGAAGTGTTCTAGATATTGGTGATACCCAGTGAGCAAAACCAAAAACAAATTCTACCCTCAAAGAGCTTGTAGACTAATAAAAGTAACAACAGTGATCAAATCACATCAAAATATATATATAAAATCTTGACTGTGACCAGTGCTCTCAAGGGGAGGTACACGGTTCATTAAGAGTGGCTAGGGCAGGCTACCATGAGAAAGTGATGTTGAGCATTAACTAGGTAAAGTGAGAAGCAAAGAGTATTCCAAGTAGAAGAAACAGCATGTGTAACAGCCCTGTGACAGAAAAGGGTGTGGTGTGCTCAGGGAATAAGTATGACTGGAACCAGTGCAACTAGAGCATAGAGAGATGACTGGGAGGCAAGCAAAGGCCAAACCATGCAGGCCTTATAGACTACATTAAGGAAAAGTTTATTTTAGTATCGGTAGGGACCCATTGAAAAAATTCTTGGCAAATGATAAGCTTAAAATATGGCGCATAGATCTTAGTTGGAACCTAAGAGTAAATATAGTAGTTTAGACAAGAGATGATGAGAGCTTGTTTAGGGTGGTGGTAATGGAAATGGAGTGAACTGAAGGTGTTGAGAGATATTTAAATAGTAAAACAAAAATACATATAAAAGACTAAGAGCAAATTGATGTATAATTAGCATCTTTAATTTTTTATTCCTTTATTCATCAAATATTCATCAGTTTTTTATGTGCCGGGGTTAAATAGTAGAAATACAATGTTCTTGCCATTATAGAGCTTATGGTCAAGTAAGAGAAATAGGCATTAACCAAATAATTACATAAATACAAACTATGACAAGTGTTGTAAAGGGGAAATTGAGGAGCCATGTGAGTATAAAAAGGGGACTTGGCTTGGTGTGGGGTTTTGTGGAAGTCTAGAGAAAGTGACATTGGGGCTAAGCTCCAGAAGGATGTAAAGGAGCTGACTAAAGGTGTGTGGAGGAAGCAGACTTTAAATGGAAGGAATAGAATATGCAAAAGCCAATTGAAGAGAGAGGGAGAGGGAGAAACTCTTAAGCAGGCTCCACGCCCAGTGGGGGAGCCCGACTTGGGGCTCAGTCTCACAACCCTGAGATCATGATCTGAGCAGAAATCAAGAGTCGACCACTTAACCAACTGAGCCACCCATGCACCCCTAGGTTTTTTTCTTTATTCCTCTTACACCTCATAACATTCTGGCTTTCTATTTGTATTTCTTCCTTTAAATTTTCAAGACATGCACTTTTCAAAGATTATTCAGTAAATTTTTTAAGGTGCTTGTTTTGGGCTATTATAATGCCTAATCCTAAAGAAATATTGTATAAAGGTATTATGACAAACTTCTTGCTGACAAGCAATATACAGTCTAATGGATGATATTTAGTAAAATGCTGAGTTAAGCATGAGAAAAAAGAAGTAGAGCATTTGATGAAGAAGAGCATTAACGTGGGTTCTTAGAACTACCTGCTAGGCTAGGTAGCATGACTTGAATAGAACCACACAAGAATGAGTAATATGAGCATTGGTGGAAAAGGTCAGAAAAAAAATTCTTAAAAAAACCCTAGAACAGGAGCGCCTGGGTGGCTCAGTCAGTTAAGCGTCTACCTTCTGCTCAGGTCATGATCCCAGGGTCCTGGAATCGAGCCCCGCATCAGGCTTCCTCCTCAGCGGAGAGCCTGCTTCTCCCTCTCCCTCTGCTGCTCCCCCTGCTTGTGTGCTCTTTCTCTCTCTGTCTGTCTCTCTCTGTCAAATAAATAAAATCTTTAAAAAACAAAACCCTAGAACATAGGGGCACCTGGGTGGCTCAGTCGGTTGAGCTTCCCACTCTTGGTTTAGGCTCTAGTCATGGTCTAGGGTTTTGGGATCAAGCCCTCCCTCAGGCTGTGTGCTCAGCGGGGCGGCTGCTTGAGATTCTCTCTCCCTCTTCCTCTGCCCCTCCCCACTGCACATGCGTGCACGGGCTCTCGCTCTCAAATAAATAATCTTAAAAGAAAGAAACCCTGGAACATATGTTTAAGTTAGCTGTACATTGTTGTTAAATGTTCTGTTCTCAGAGTGTAGTATAACTGCACATGGATTTTTTTAAGAAAAATAATGTTCTATCATAACAAATTTTGATGAAGCTTTTCCATTAAGTTTATAAACAGTTCTTAGGTACACAGGATCAGAATTTTTATAAGTTGTATAAGAGATTGAATTCTTAATCTTAAAAAAAAAAAAAAGGTAGTTTTCCAAGGTATGATACAGAACCATACTTAGGACAGAAAACTATTTTATGAATGTAAAGATGAGTGCAAACCGGCCGTTGGTTTAACTATAGGTTTTTGTTGTCCAGTGTCCAAAGGCCAGTGAGAACAGGGTCACCTAATAGATGAAAGGAAACATTCAGTTCCTTAACTATTCTTCTGTACCTAAATTAATTTTTGATTTTATTTTATTTAAGATTTTATTTATTTATTTGAGAAAGAGCATGGGGGGAGGGGCAGAGCCAGAGGGAGAAAGAGTCTTAAACAGACTCTGTGCTGAGCGCAGAGCCCAACTTGGGGCTTGATCTCAGGACCCTGAGATCCCGACCTGAGCCGAATGTGAAACCAAGGGTCGAACACTTAACCCACTGTGCCACCCAGGCGCCCCTGTACCTAAACTAATTTTTGTCTAGGAGCTTAAATGCTGTCTTGAATGATTTGTGGTACTTAGTATTTCCCCTAGCAACTTGAAAGTTTCTTTCTTCCCCTATTAGTTACCCTGCTGTCCATGGCTCTCTCCAGTAAGTAAAGCACATACCATACTGTGCTATGAATGAATGTCTATTAGTCTGTTTCTTTCCCTAGATGTAAGCTCCATGGGTGCATCTGTAGAGCATTCTCTTTCTCCAGCTAATGATTTGGTGAACACTGATCTTTGAGTAATCTGTATATGAAGGAGTTCTTTATAAGTATTTTGTATATCTATATGTATATCTATCTACTCTGTGATCTAGGTGATCATATACCAGTATACAGATGATGATACTGAGGTTCAGAGAGGTTGAATAATTTGCCCAGTCTCAAAACCAGACCAGGATTCACATCTAGATCTGTTTGACTCTACAGCCCTGCTTTTAATTGACGATGATGTTATAATGCTGCTCCGAGTAAGTTTCTTAAAATAGCAGAGGGAAAAGATGGTAGATAACCTTGGAAAACAGAAGCCATATTGGCCATATCGAAACCTGGAGCTATTGGAAGGAAGGGAGGCAGGGGAGGGAGCTAACACTATAAACCGTAGAACAAAAGGGCAATAGATATTTTTGCTAAAGAGGGAAAAAAACCTGTGCATTGAGAATTTTAACATGCCATTGGCTACAGAATTAGAAGACCTTAGCGCTGTTCTGAGACCTATTGCTACTGGAGCTTGTGTTTCATCGGTTATCTGCTTTTCAATATAGGACTGCCCTTTTTTCCCTCCTAAGATGCTTTTTTTTTAACCTGTTTGTCCATGATTTGTTGAAACCTATCCCAATGAGTCAGAAAAATAAAATCTGTGCTTCTACACTCCACTTGTAGTTCATATTTGTCTTTCCTTCTCTTACCCCCTTCCCAATGCCCACACCCATGTTTTTGATAGTGCCTTTTTCTCGGCTGGTAGTTGCTTTGACATGACAGGTATTTCCAAAGCTATTGCAAAGTAATAAAATTATACTTCACAAACCTAATAAAAGGCCAAGACAGATACACTTTTCTGTTTGTTATTTTTCTGGTTTCTTACTTACTAAAAAAAGATCAGTGATGGGCAGAGAAAGCATATAATTATACATTTTTAAATAATTGGCGGTAAAGAATGGAGTTAATTCTTTACATTTTAGTAATTGGAGACTTCTTACTAAACGATTTTAGGGGCGCCTGGGTGGCTCAGTTGGTGGAGCATGTGACTCTTGATCTTGGGGTTGTAAGTTCAAACGCCATGTTTGGTGTAAAGATTACTTAAAAATAAATTTTTTAAAAAAGAATGATTTTGTTTCAGCTTTTCCTCACATATTTAAGCCAAGCTACTACCTCAGTGTTGTTGTTCACTTAATATAAACCCTTATTTTATAGAATTATTGGGAGAACCAATAATTGCTTTGAAGAAACTTCACAATTACAAATATATTAAAACTAGTAACTCTTGGGGCGCCTGGATGGCTCAGTTGGTTAAGCATCTGCCTTCGGCTTAGGTCATGATCCCAGGGTCCTGGGATTGAGCCCCGAGTCAGGCTCCATGCTCAGCAGGGACTCTGCTTGAAATTCTCTCCCTTTGCCTCCCCTCCCCAAAATAAATAAATCAATCTTTTAAAAAAATGAAGGTATGTAATTAATCTAAATTTGATTTGGAAGAAAAGTTCATTTGGTAGAAATACAGTGTCTTTTTGTGATTTTGATGCCTGTGAAGTAATACTTTAAATTTTTCAGTCAGTTAACTTTGTAAATGGTATTTATCTTCTATTGATATATGCTGTGTAGGCAGGAGAAAGTTTTCAAGGTAACCCATTTGGCATCAACTCTCAGTCCTGCTCTTAAATTTCTCTTACCCAGTTTCTATTTAAAACCTCAGCTTGTCTCTTAGTAGTCAGTGTTGAAGTTTGTTTTGCCCTTTAACAATTAAAGTATTGTATGGCATATTTTAGGTCATTCACCAGATGTTGCTGTAGTGGTTTTGCTTATGTCTGAGCTGGGTTGCTCATTGTTTGGCAGATCTTTTTTTTTTTTTTAAATTTACTCCTGAGAATTGTTTTGGTTTTTGTGGTTTTTTTTAGATTTTATTTATTTATTTGAGAGAGAGAGAGCACATGAGAGGGGGGAGGGTCAGAGGGAGAAGCAGACTCCCTGCTGAGCAGGGAGCCCGATGCGGGACTCGATCCCGGGACTCCAGGATCATGACCTGAGCCGAAGGCAGTCGCCCAACCAACTGAGCCACCCAGGCGCCCTGTTTGGCAGATCTTTATGAAAGTTCTTTGTAATTGAGTTCACAATGATGTAGTGTATTTCTAAATTACTGTAATTGTTTCTGATGTTAGGTTTTGAAAATTTGTCAGATTTGTCATCATCCTGTTTCTCCCTGGAGTTGTTACCTCTATCTTTTTTTGCTCCTTTTTAAAATCTCTGCTTTTCTGTTGTATGTCACTTATCCTTATAACCACTTTAAATCGTTTCTAAGTTAGGACATTCATAAATAAATAGTTCAATATAAATTTTTTTCCTGCTCTGTAAGTATGGAAAGAGTTATCAAAGTTTAATATTGCATTATTCTTCGTAATTTTAGAAAGAATTAACTTTTATTTCACCTCCTCCAACCTTTGTGTTAGATCTTTGTCCCGAGGATATTTAAATGTAACTTTAGAGCCAACAACAAAATTAGGAAGGAGGCTAAAGCATATCTTCCATACATTTCTACCCTTCCTTTAAGTGCTCTGCCATACCTTTTTTGGTTTCAGACTTTGTTTAAAAGCTTTCCAAAGTGTGTATTGCCTTATGAGTAGAGAGTGAGGTTGGAATAGGTGAGAGAACATGGACCTGTCTTGGGAGAAGACATTCCACATCCCAGCCCATCTGCTTCCTAACTATCTAACCTCAGGCAAATTACTTAACTTTCTGAGTGTTTTATTAACTGTTAACATGGAGAGAACAGAAGCCTGTACAGAGTAGAGGTAAGGGTAACATATTTTCTCTCAGATGCTTCATAGGGCAGCTGGGTGGCTCAGTTGGTTAAGCCTCTGCCTTCGGCTCGAGTCATGATCCCTGGGTCCTGGGATGGAGTCCCAAGTTGAGCTCCCTGCTTGGTGGGGAGTCTGCTTGTCCATCTCCCTCTGCCCCTCCCCCTGCTTGTGCTTGCACTCTGTCTCTCTCTCAAATAAATAAATAAAAATCTAAAAAAACAGTGCTTCATAAAAGTGTCACCCACCATATCAAAATATAATCTACCAAAAATACTTGGCTGTTTTTTTAATTCTATGTGCACATCGCTTCTCATGATCTGATAACATAAATATAAACAAACGTAAGTCAAAAAAGTATAATGACCTAAAATATTTCCTCAAAACATTTTTGGCTTTTTGTACCTTTTCCTAAAAGTACAGTCTGACCTTTCCCCCACCTTACTTTCTTCGTCTCTCTTCCTAAGCCATTTCTGTTTGAGAAACTAGAATCTTTCCTAGATTGACCTTCACAAGGCCAAGTAGCCTAGTAAAGTGAACCTGATAAATAAGTCAAGTGACTTAAAATAACACTTTTAAGTCTCCTTAAAACTTCTTATGTATAGTGACAACAGTACAGTCAATACTAAGATTGCAAAAATTAGTTATCTTTAAAATTGTATTTGAAAAAAAATAAAAAATAAAATTGTATTTGCAACTGTTTTTCTAATATTACTTAATTGTTCTTAAACATCCTGGGGACTCTTTGTGGCTTCAGTCAGAACCGCGTTGACATTATATGAATACATATTGTAGTGCAAATTAGTTCATCAAAAATTTAAAGAAAATTAAGCAAAAATAGGTAGAAAAGCAAACGTTTTTAACTCATTTAGTACAGAAAGTATATTCATATTGATATTGATTTATTAATTTATTTTTATTTCCATTTACTTTTGGTAATGGTTAGTAATGGTTTGATTGTTTAAAAGATTGTTAGTTTACCATTCCTATTTAAATTTGCATCTGAGGGCACCTGGGTGGCTCAGTTGGTTAAGCCACTGCCTTTGGTTCAGGTCACGATCCCGGAGTCCTGGGATCGAGTCCCACATCGGGCTCCCTGTTGAGCAGGGAGGCTGCTTCTCCCTCTAACCCTCTCCCCTCTCATGCTGTTTCTCTCTCTCAAATAAATAAAATCTTTAAAAAAAAAAAGTAAATAAATAAATTTGCATCTGATTTTTAAGACATACTACCAAAACTAAAACTTGCACTCGGACAACACTTACATAATCAGTACTAATAGAAAAATGAGATACGTTATCTGTTTTGGCATAAAAAGGCTTCTGAGATTAAAGTAACAATGAAATTGTATACTTTATTTCCATAATTATAATTGAAAAGCTGTGAATCCCCAAAGGCTCTCTCTGTACCAGGGAACTGCTCTGGAGTGTGTGTATATTTTTAAAGGCTTACACATCAACCTTCTCACAATTACTGGGAGAATGTTTTTGCGAAAATGGGTATTGTGTCATTTTGTTGTGAAAACTAGAATTCAGTCTTAAAAAGCGCCCTCTTTCCTTGATTTCCCATGGATTAAGTTTCAGCGGGGTTGGGGAACATTTTGCATACAGGTAATGCACTGGGCTTGAGGCTTTGTTTAGTGGGCTACCAACCTTCAGCTACAAGAAGAGGCGTTTCTCTGTGTTGGGTTTGTCAGCAACCTCAAGGAGGTACGGAAACTGACTCATCAGTTGACATATGTGACATTTATGTTGACATTTGTGTTGACATTTGTAGGGTTAGCTAAAAATTGTGTGATGCTCTTCCCACTTTCTTTCCTACTGTAACTTTCAGACTGTTGTAACAGCTCTCTCCAGGTATAATACATGAACCAGACCCCCGTGCTCCGCTCTTGTCATCTCCTTTAATACTAAAACATTGAGGATTGAAATTCAAGTCAAAAATTCTTATGACCCAAAGAGCAATAAAATAATTGGCTAGAATCTATTTTTGAAAATTAGAATTTCACACTAAAAATAGAGAAACCCCTTAGTTGCTCTGTAACTCCAGGAACCGAGGATCATCCACAATTCAAAATAGAACAACAGAAAAGCTAAGTCATGCTTAGTAGGGCAAAGTGGAAAATTACTCTGTGACCCAGGTAGGTTACTAGTGCAAAAGCCTTAAAAAAAAATACCTCTAAATAGGTAAGAGTATTTAATTAATGGGCTGGTTCATAAACTTGTACATGAACTTCCAGTTGAATTTCATAAATCTCTAAAAGAGAAGCTAGTTTTTGTCCTTAAAAATAAATAGAAATAATAATGTTTTTCTATTGAAAGAGAGGCTTTCAACTGAAAGGCTTTTCGAGAGCCATTTGAGTTTCCAAATAGATAAACATAGATACATAGATATAGGTATAGATAGATAACACACACCTCTGTTTAGAAAGCAAGTTCTCAAAAACTTTTAATAGAAAGGAACTATAAAAATGATCTTACTCTCTTTCTTCACTATACTGCTATCCTGAACTCTGCCCAGTCTCAAACATAGTTACTCGCTCAGCATTTCCATGTGTCTGCCTGAAAGCCACGTCACATCTGTCCCAGACTGAGCTCTTGAGAGCCAGCTTGCCTTCCTCTACACTCAGCCCTCTCACAGCCTTTGCCATATCAGCCTATGGGAACTTTAGGCTTTCCGTTGCTCCGGGCAGAAGTCTTGGCATCTTTGTTCTTGATCTCTCGCGCCCCACAGCTCCACCTTCACAGTCCGTTGAGAATGCCTTCTCTTCTCTTACCACCCTCGTCCAGGCCACCATAGTCTCACTGGGTTATTGCTGTGGTATTCTAGTAGGTCTCCCTACTTCTACCCTTGTGTGTTTATTAAAGTAAATCAGATGTTATCATTTTTCTGCTCAGGGTCTTCCCCTGTCTTCTCATCTCACTCAGAAATGTAGCCACGGTCTCTATGATGACATCCGACATCCTGCATCCTCCAGCTCCCCATTATCTGTCTGACCACATCTCCTACCAGACCCCTACAACTCTGCCCCAGCCACACTGGCCTCCTTGCTGTTTCTCAAACACACCAAGCACAGCACCTGCCTCTGGACTCTTGTACTTGCTATTTCCTCCGTCCAGAATGTTGTTCTTCCAGCCTCATTAGAACACTTAAAAGTATCTTAAAGCACATCCCCTCACTTCCTTTGGGTCTTTAATCACATGTCACCTCAGACCAAGTCTACCTTTCCTATTTACATTGCCACGCCCTCTCCTATAAACGGATCTCATATTCCCCATTGCTGCTTAATTTTTTTGCGTAACACATGCCATCATCTAACATACTGTATATTTTACTTACCTTGTTTCTCTTTCTTCTCTCACTAGAATATAAGCTTCTTGAGAGCAGAGTTGTAGTTTTGTTGATTGCTTGCATTGCAGCCCCTAGACTAGTGCCTGACACTAGCAGACCCTTGGTAATATTTATTGAATGAATGAATGTAAATAACACTTTAGATGTGGTATTTTTTTTTCTCTGAATGTAAAGTGGGGATGACTGTAGTTCATTAGAACACTGTGAATAGTGCAGATCCTCAATGAAGTTATGATATAGACAGACTTTATCTTTCATAACCTTTCCCTTTTCTAATAACATAAAAATGTTAAGTATATTCAAAAGAATGTTTAACATAGAGGCAAAATATAAAGAGCAATGACAACAAAAAATAGCAGCCATGTTCCCACCACCCAGGTTAAGAAACAAAATCATCAGTATTTTTGAGGCCTCCTCTGTGCTTTCCCTTACCTCATCCTCCCTCTTCTCCTCCCTACAGAACCCCTCTTCTGAATTTTGTTTATTGTTCCTATTGGTTTTCTTTATAGTTTTGCCACGTGTGAATGTATCGTTCAGTTAGGCATATTTTTGAGCTTTATATAAATGGAATCCTACCAAGGGTGTTTTTCTGCAGCTTGCTGTTTCACTCTTATGTTCCTAAGGTTCATCCATGTTGATGCATGTGGGCTGCAGTTCATTTATTCTCACTCCTGTATAGTATCCCCTTTGCATGAAGAGACTGCAGTTTATTTATCCATTCTCCTGTAAATGCAAGTTTTGGGCTATTTCCTTGTTTTTTCATGGTAAAAACAGTGCTGCTATGATCGTAATTGTACCTGTCTCATAAAACACACGTGCGAGTTTTTCTAGGGTGTATTCTTATGAGTCAAATTGCTGTTCAGTAGGGTATATGCATCCTTCATTTTATGGATTAATGCCAAATTGTTTTCAAACGTAGTTGTACAAATTTGTACAACAATCAACAGTGCACGACAGTGTTAACTGTTTTAAGTTTTCTCAATGTAGAGGGTATAAAATGGCGTCCCAGTGTGGCCGGGGCACGGGCCCGCGAGAGCAGCCAGCTCCAGGGGTCCCAAATAGACCAGGCTTGGCCACTCGCCGCCAACAGAAAGAGATAGGCGGTGGTTAAAGGAGGAAAGAATTTCATTGCAGCCAACACATCTCAAAGACTGTCTCCAAAGTGCTGAAACTACTTCTGGGTTTATATAAGGAAACTTTGGGACAAAGGTGGGCAGGTACGTGCAGGTGGACAGGAAAGGTCAAGGCGATAGTTGTCGTGGGGTCAGTCACATGCAGTCTTGCGAGTTCACCGCAGTCCTTCTTGCCTGAGGGGGTAGTTTCGGTTCCCATCACAGGACGTTTTGCCTGACTTAAGAGATAAGCTAGGAAGAACTTAATCAATTAGAAGTTTTGAGGTCCTAGTGGAGGTAGCTGAAGCCCCTTTCATCAGGTTAGTTTTAATTTGCACTTCACTGTTTTCTAATGAGGCAGCATATCTTTTCAGATTTAATTGGCCATTCCTGTTTTCTCTTCTGTGAAATACCCATCCGTGTCATTTGCTCTTTTTAATTGGATTGCTTTTGTTTTGTCAGAGTTCTTCACATTTTCTAAATATATTATCCTTTGTCAGTACATGTAATGCAGATACATTTCCTCAGTTTGTAACTTGTCTTTTCACTATCTTTGGATGAATAGAAACTCTAAATTTTAATGAATTTAATTTCTCCGTCTTTTCCCTTATGGGTTTTTATCTTTGAAAAGTTGTTTCCTATCTGATGTGGTTTTGGAATATAGGTGAGCTTCAGTGGGGTGGAGTCCAGAGCCTACAACCAAGAAAGAATTGAGACATCTTTGGTGCAAAATGGTGGTTTATTAAAGCATGGGGACAGGACCTGTGAGCAGAAAGAGCTGCTGCACCTGGGTCGTGAAGAGTGGTGATTATATACTCAGGAGTTGAGGGAAGTAAGGAAAAGGGAGCTTTCAAAAGAACTTTCATAAGCTAAAGAGGACCGACCTACAAGATACCAGAGGCCTTGCCATTGTCAAGTTAAGGTTGTGTTCCCCTCTTGCTAGGTATCCTGGAAGAATGTCACTCGTGTCCGTCCCATCCAGGAGTGGAGGGGTGGGGTGGGGGGAGCTTGCAGGATGTCAGCTTATGCTTTGTCTTCAGCTAGGCTTCTGCTCCCTCATCATTTCTAAGGTCATCTGGGAACTTGTCCACCCTCTGTCAAAGCGTACTGCTCTTGGACCCCTCCTTTGACCAATCCCCGACAGCCTGTTTTCCAGAAGCTCTGAAACTCACACAGGCAGAGGTGACTGAGAAGAGCTCAGTTTCAGAAAACATTCTTATGTAAATAGGAATCAAATGAGAGCTAACCTGCAGTGTTTTATTTTACTTATTTTTCGCTAGTTATAATTTTAATTGACCAATGTCTTACAAGAAAGAGATTTTGGGGGGCATCTGGCTGGCTCAGAAGAGCATAGGACTCTTGCTCTCGGGGTTGTGAGTTTGAGCCCCACATTATGTGTAGAGGTTACTTAAATAAATAAAACTTAAAAAAAGAAAAAAGAAAAAGATTTGGTCCTGAAATCAAACCCCACACTCATGTAAGATGAACCCTGGTTATAACCTTAATTAGAATAATCTGACCTTTTCCTAGTAGATAATTACACAGGGTATCAATGTGTCATTTTAAAGCTTGTTTTAAATGTGATTGCAATGTGCAACTTTTCTGTTTGGACATAGAGAAAGGTCAATATGAATTAGTGGAATTAGTAGAAGTCTGTATTAAGAATGTTTTAAACAAATTTTTTATGTAATACTATTAATTTGAGTGGTGCTGACCAATGAATAATTTGGAAGAAGTGCCTCTGTGGTGCTTGAAAAATGTGTTTATTTTAGAAGCAGAGAATCGTGGGCCTATAAATCGACCCTTAAAAGTTCGATTGGGGCGCCTGGCTGGCCCATTTGGAGCGGGTGACTCTTGTTCTCAGGGTTGTAAGTTCGAGCCTCATGTTGGGTGTAGAGATGACTTAAAAATAAAATCTTAAAAAAAAAAAAAAGTTCTTCTGAGGTGATCCCTCGAGCAGAGGAATTCCTTCTGCAGCATCCCAGGCTGTTTTCTGCCCTTGGATTAAAGGCCATGTCAAGGCAGTCAGTGTTGATAAGCCAACTGTGCCCCTGCATCTTTTCAACAAAATTTATTTGCTTAGCACACACCTTTTTTTTTTTTTCATTGTGCTAAGATAAACTTCACATCAGTTTCTGTCTGCCTTTGGAAAGGAGAAAACTCTTGTCTTTCTTCTTTTACACTCATAGCACTTTTCAAACACCAGATGTGTGGGGTTTTTCCCCACACCAACTGATTCTCGATCCTGGACACCAGCTGGGTATTCTACAGTTCAATTCAGTTCTGACGCTGCCCCCACCCCCTCCACCTTCTGACACCAATCGCAAGTCAGGTTGTCACCAGTGCTTCTGACCATACATAAAAGGTTTCCACAACCCCCTCCTCAACTTGGATTGTATGCTAGAGTGTCTCACGGAACTCAAGAAAACCGTTTACTTACTAGGTTACCAGTTTATCACAAGGACTATTGAAGGATACAAATGAATAGCCAGATGAGGAAGCGCATAGGGGTCAAGGTCTATAAAGGTCCTGAGCACAAGAGCCTCTGTCCCCATGGATTTGGGGGTGCACCACTTTCCTAGCCTGTGGATGCATTCACCAACCCAGAAACTGTCCAGATCGCATACTTAAGGGATTTTATGGGGGCTTCATTACATAGGCACCATTGATGAAATCATTGACCCTTGGTGGATATTCAACCTGTAGCCACTGTCTCCTCCTTAGAGGTAGGCAGGTGGAGCTGAAATTCCCATCCTCTGATCACAGTTTAGTTCCCCTGACAACCAGCTCTTACCCTGGTTTTCTAGGAGCTTTCCAAAAATCTCATTAACATAAAGTCGGGTGTGGTTGAAAAGGGCTTTTTATTAAGAAGTCATTCCTTTCACCTTTATAGCACTGGGGCTGTTTCAGGAACAGGACAAGACACTAAATAATATAACAAAAGATGCTCCATTCACTCTTATCACTTAGGAAATAACAAGCGTTTTAGGTGCTTTGTGCCAGAAATGAGGATGAATGTATTTGTTATTCTAAATTACATTATCACAGTCTTCTTACAAGTTCCAAATCAGTTTCTAAATAAATGACATTTTATTTTACCAAGAAAAATCAATGTGGTTTGACCATCCAATAGGTAAACTTAGATTCCACTGAAATTGGATGAGTACTTACTGTGTGTCAGACAGTGTGCTAGGTAGTATCTCATGTCACTTAACCCTTACAGTGACACTACATATGCAGTTTGGGAATGGCATCCCTGATAAGTGGATAAAGACCTTGGCCAGTGAAGTTAGAAGCAACCTGTACCTGATGTCACAAAGAAAACTGGGAAGTGGTGCAACTAAGATTGGCACGCATGCCTCCTGATTCCAAAGCTCTTTCTGGCAGTTGCTGTAAAGGAACAATACTAATAACGGGAATATTTTACTGATGACCTAAATGAATAACAAATACAAATTTGGGGAGGCTGTAACCAGTATCAAACTATGCCTAATGCAATGGTCAGGTCTTCCTAGAACGTTGGAAGTAAAAGTCTTCAAAGATACTATATTACATTTACTCCAAAAATGCAGGTAGATTTTGGGACTAGTGAGTAGCATCTATGCCTCTCATTTGACTCTCTGTTCCCTAGCTGCTTTCTCTCTCCATTCCCTCATCTCGCAACCACCCGACTCCTAACCTCCCTAGGTACTTTCTCCTTTACTTATCACCCAGCTTAGCCTTTCCTCTTTCCAAGCCTATCCTCCCCCTTTTGATTTTCCTCCTTTTCACTGTGCTTTCTAAAACCCTTATTCATTGCTAGGAAAATGCATTCTTGACCTTTTTCATAGATGTATCCCTTGTCTTTTGTTGCATAACAAAGTACCCTAAACTTGGCGGCCTAGAACAGTAATGATTTATTATTTACCGCAATTGTGTGGGTTGGGTAGATGGGTTCTTCTGGTTTCACTTTCAGCTGGAAGGCCTGCTGAGCCCTGGGCATACCTGGGATGAAGGCCCTCTCTCCCTGTGGGCTTCTTGGAGGAAGGCTAGACTGCGCGTCCTCGAAAGGTGGCAGCAGTAGTCCAAGAGGGCATGCACTTGCTTATCAGGCCTCATTTTCTAATATTACATGGCCAAGCTCATTGCAGAAGACTCTCCAAGGGTATAGATAATACTGAGAAGAGTGATTCTTTGGGGCCATTATCGTAGCAGTCCAGTATAATCAAATATTTTGCTCACTTCCTAAATTGCCTTTTAGAAGCCTGCTTTCCCTAACATCCTGTTTCTTTAATGATTGCCCTTAGGTTGAGGTTCATCATCCTTTGAAATATCCCCTATATCTCAGAAGCAGAGGGCAGGGGAGTTGGAGTTCTCCTGTCCCAGTGTGGTTTTTTTTGAAGATTTTATTTATTTATTTGACAGAGAGAGACACAGCAAGAGAGGGAACACAAGCAGGGGGAGTGGGAGAGGGAGAAGCAGGCTTCCTGTGGAGCAGGGAGTCCGATGCGGAGCTCGATCCCAGGACCCTGGGATCATGACCTGAGCCAAAGGCAGTCGCCCAACGACTGAGCCACCCAGGCGCCCCCCAGTGTTCTTCTCCAATACTTCTTGAAAAAACTTATTCTCCCCAGAAGTGCTCTTTTTTTTTTTAACGTTAACCCAGTGTACTTTTACTACGCATTTATCATACTAATTTTCTGCTGCCGTGTGCCTTAATCCCTAGTACAGTGCCTGATACATGGTGTTAAATGTTTCGTGGTCCTTATTGTACCTGCTACCAGAGGTTTTCATTATAAAGGCCTTAATGTCTGGCCTTAATGTCTGACCAGGTAAATTTAAGATACACCCCTTTTAGTTCATTCAGACATTTTTTAGTTTTCATTGTTTATTGCTATGTGGTCCTTTTAAACTATATCCCTGCTAGAATTTTTTTTCCTCTTTATCAGAAGAAAAAAAAAAAATGTCTTTTGTTTTAAACAACTTTGAAGTAAATCCCAATGCCAGATGCCCTAAGGGTCTGAGAGTTAGCCTGACCTCAAGGCTTGAGATACTCATTTCCTGGGATGTCAATACTTATTGTTGTTTCTGGTCTCCCTTCTCTCTTTCCCCACCCCCTGAGGATAGAAACTCTTGAGGGAAGGGATTTTTTTCTATTTTCCTAAGAACAGTGTATGGTACTGTATTTAATGTATGACTTTTTAATTTCCCTAAAGGGAATAGATCGGTTTAAGAAGCTGTGTATTCTGTTAACCATATTCAAACACCACTGAGGGCATTAATTAAAAATATTACTAAATCCCCCCAGTGGGGTGGGGTGTGTGTGTGTGTGTGTGTGTGTGTGTGTGTGTGTGTGTGTGTGTGTGTGTGAAATACTTGGTCTTTATTAAAACAGCTTTTCCTGATGAGAGCTACACTATTTAGTGAGGACATGTGATAGGTCACCTTATATTTCATTGCCATTGGTGTTAACGCTTGGTCTTGTGACCCTGCCCTGTTTGCAGGTTAAAGTGCTGCACAATCAGCTGGTCCTTTTCCACAATGCCATTGCCGCTTACTTTGCCGGGAATCAGAAGCAACTTGAACAGACACTTAAACAGTTCCATATCAAATTGAAAACCCCTGGAGTGGACGCCCCATCTTGGCTTGAAGAACAGTAAAATCACACCCGGGGGGAAAAAAAAAAAAGAAAAGTCACGTCATTATATTTCTAAACCTAATAAGAATTAAGCAGAGTTGGGTTAAGATTAGGGAACTGGTGACCACAACCATTGTAGTGATTCTTGCACAAACAGCTTTAATTTTTCCCTTTTTCATACTTTAACAACTGAACTGTTAAATTTGATGGGAAGGTGGGTGATTTTAATGTAAACATAATTTCTATGATCTGAACACGATAATTTTCCTTTTTGAGAAATCCTTTTGTATTGTGAGGGTTGATGGCTATTTCTGTAGTTTGAAAACATCTAATATAGATTTGCACTGACCAGATATAAAAATTCAAGGTTTTTGGTCCTGGAAAGAGGGCCAGTTGTAGCTTTTCCAAAGGGAGGTTTACATGATTTGTATCAACATCAGATATTTTATATATGAATATATTAAACATCTTTAAGATATTCATTTTCATGTATTGTCTTAAAGAAAAAAGAAACTATTTTGCAGAGTAAAATTATATGGTGTTCCTGCAGCATCCACACAGAGGCGGCAGCTCTAATGAATGACTGATTGGCTTGTGGAGTTGTGGCAGATACCTTTTTAAAAATGATTCTGTACTATTGTAATTTTGTTTAAACTTTTTTTTTTTTTTTTTAAGACGCAGGAATCACACTGTCATTTCTGTGAGGCTTTTGAGCTTAAGAGTTTGCATCACCCAAAGTCATTGGGCGGTTATGTTAGCAATTTCTTATGATTCATAATGAAACCTGCTTAAGAGAATTTTTTTTGGCAGGTGGACTTGGGAATAGAAACTCTTGATGGTTTCTAGAGTAGAAATCTGTGCTTAGAAAGCGAGTTTTGGAGTAAATTCCATTTTGACAGAAGTGAATTCCTAGACAGCTTTCATTGACTTCCATATGTAACAATACCAGTTAAGCCTTAAATCACAGATATGTGCCTTCTCAGATACAGTAATTCTCATTCAACCAATGTACATAATCCATAAAGAAGCCCCTTTCAGATAATGTTTGGTGTGTCTCTTCCTTCCTTGGAAAGGAACACTGTGTATCAGTGTTGGGTTTCTTTGTATTCCTTAAATCGCGTTTCAGGTTTATGGTAAAATCAACTTTTGAATTTGCTCTTTGGTTTTTCTTCATTCCTTTTGTGGAATGAGAAGATTGAGGAATTTTTCTTCATTTGAGTAATGGAAAGGTAATCTGGGACAGTGTGGTGGTAACAAGAAAAGGGGATTGGAAAGGCCAGTACTGTTTTAGTTGCTCAGCACTGTTGGTTTTGTGTTATGTGGTTGACCTATCCGCTGTGTGGTTCTATCAGTAATGTAAGCCTTTTAAGTATAAGTTCTCTTGATTTTTGTCATAGACGTAAATTAATATGTCTTCATTTCTTTTGTGTTGAAATGAAGTACTAAAAAAATTACTGTTATACATGAACTTTGTGAACTGTAAGATTTGTTATATATGTTCAGATGCCTTTTAGCTGGCTTTTTAATTAATATGCCTGTTTTCAGTGCTTAATATGTACAATGTAATGTGATTGTAAATCATAAACCTATTTTAAATCATTCCTTCCTGTATATTTGTACTCTGACAGAGCCTTATTTTATTCTTCCAGCAGACTTACTACTTGTGATAGTTCCTGTACATTCCCCAGAATGTGCCTCTGGTGTGAATTTTGTATTCTTATTAAAAGTATTTGCTGCACTACCTTGTTTCTATGGCTCTTCATAATTTAAGAAGCAACTATCTGGAAATTCTGAAGACATATGATTTGTCTTTTCCTGACTTTAAGAACAGTACCAAAAAATGGTGCTTCTGTCATTTATAACAGCTTTTTCTCAGTAAGTTATTCTTTTTCCTCAATTGGAGTCTCCCTTGGGAGTGGAACACATCCACGCTTAGCACATATTGGTAACAATTTTAGTAGCTAAGGAGTTAAACAGTTTCAGGGACTGATGATTTTTTAGAATAAACTAAAAATATCAGTGATTGAGTAGTGGGTACATGTGCAAAAGAAAGAATTAACGTTATTAGCCAGTTGGTATATTTACTTTGTTAGGAAAGTAATTTATATTCATTGTAGAAAAAAGTTAGAAGATAATTTCAAAAAACTGAAGATAAAATAACTTCCCAAGTCAGTAAGTACTGCATGGAACCACCTAACTCTCCCCTGAAGTTACAGATTTTAGTTACCGATTATTTATATTATAAAGGTCTAGTTTGAATATCCTTTAACATGCACACCTTCATCTTTGTACTCTACCTAGTTATTTCCTTAGGTTAGAGTCTTAGAAATGAAAATGAGCCCTCAAAGTAGATACACACTTTTAAGATTTTGCTAAGCAGTGCTGGTGGCTTTCAAGAAAGATTTTGCCAGGGGTGACTGGCTGGTTCAGTGGGTAGAATGAGTGACTCCTGATCTCAGGGTCGTCAAGGCCCACATTGGGGCGTGGAGCCTACCAAAAAGAAAAATAAGAGTTTATTTGAACAAAAATGGACTCAAATCGGGCAACGCCAAATTAAAAATGATTAGAATCCCTCCACCAATAAGAGCTAGGGGAGAGACTTTTTAGAGACGTAGAAGCAAAGTGAGGAAAATACTTGATTAGCTATAGCTTAAGCAATTGCCTTATTTGGGAAGGACTTGTTGGCTGTTTGTGATTTGTTGTCTTTGGGTTTTGATTTAACCTTGAGGCATTTCAGGCTTGCATTTTGGTTTGTTTATGTAGGATACTAAGTCTTTAAAGCCACCTCAGTCTAATGGCCCCCTTGTTTAATTAATAACCCCAAAGCTTCTAAATCTTAGGGCCCAGGAAGGACCTGGGCTTGCAGAAGCAATTTAGCTAAAATCTATAGACTTTAAGAACCATCTTTTCCATATTCAAAGTACACTGCGCTGATGGTGTTACCAAAGCTTATCCCATAAGAGTGAAACTAGAAGCTTCCTTAGAGATGATCTGTTTAAGGTCCTTTTTTACAGGTAAAGACATGAAGGCCCAAAAATATATTAAACTGGCTTAGCCAGCCTCTGTTACCAAATGTAATGCCAGGTAAGTTATTTGCAACTAAATGTATGGTTTCCCCCTTTAAATCCTGCCCTTTCGACTGTACAATTAAATCAATGTGGCAAAAGTCATTTCTTCTCCTCAAGTACAATGTGTATTAAATGTCTTTTCAGTTGAAAAAATAATCCATTCACCCCTAAATGGATTCATAGTAGGCACATTTCAAATATATATGATACATTTCAATCCACTGATCTTAAAGTATTCTGAAAAAGAAATGTGAACCTGGAAAGTGCTATATAAAGTAAAATTAGCATATTGGAAAGGCTGAAGATAAGTGTCTTTTAATCATGGAACTGTTAATTTGAAGAAAAATGTATCTACCTCAAAATGTGCACAGTCTCCTTTTTCCTTCACTGGATGTGAAAAATAAAAGCAAATTATCTAAATTAATAGTTCAGTGAACATTTGTATATAATTTGTACTAATTTTTGTGAAATACCAAGAATGCCTGTATTTTGTAATAATATTTCAAAATATCTTTTGCCAGGTAGCTCTTTTCTTGAAACTTTCGGTTGCCTGAGAGACTTGAGACCCTGTAAGATCCTTCATCACTCAGCTCTAATCAAATTTAGACATTTAAGAAATCTGATTCCCCCTGTAAGATTGCAAACTTTTATATTGGCTCAGACAACTTCCAGTTGTGAATAAGCTATTTTCTGATCAAAAGGCCAGTTATATTTTGCATTTTCCAAGACATTGAAAATTCTACTTCGGAAACCAGTATTGCACTGTATGTTAACTAAAATTTAAATTTAAAAAAAAGGGGGGCACCTGGGTGACTCGGTTGGTTAAGCATCTAACTCTTGATTTCCGCTCAGGTCATGATTATCAAGCTTCCCTCCTGCCTCCACCCCCACCCTGAACGTGTCCTCTCTTTTAAATGAATAAATAAAATCTTCCAAAAAAAAGAAAGAAAAGAGGGGCGCCTGGGTAACTCAGTCAGTTAAGCATCTGCCTTCAGCTCAGGTCATGATCCCAGGGTCCTGGGATGGAGCCCTGCATCATTGAGGCTCCCCGCCCAGCAGGGAAGCCTGCTTCTCCCTCTCCCTCTCCCTCTCCCTCTGCCCCTGCTCGTGCTCTCTTGCTCTCTCTCTCTCACTCTGTCTCTCAAATAAATAAAATCTTAAAAAAAAAGAAAAGAAAAGCTTTTCCAAGGGCCACAGGTCCTTTACTATTGTTACAAAATAGCAAAACCTATGAAAGAATGGCGATGCAAACAACTTTTCTCTTTTGAGGACTTTCATTAAACTCTGTGTTCCCACTTGAAGGTTTCCTGCTCAACAGGTTTCCTGGCATAAATGGACCTTTATAATAAATTGCCAAGTGGTTGTCCTAATGTACAGAGAACTATGAAGTTTGGCTTTGTGTTGTGAAATAAAAGTTAACTCTTAGTAGTTTATGTAAATTAACTGAGAACCATTAGTTATTCTAGTGGTAACTCTGATATGGGAAGAGGAGACTATCCATATGAAGAAGGGAAATTAGACCCAGTCTGAGAATTGGGACTCTATATCTGTGCAGTTAATTGGATTAATATCTTATCAGAGCTGGGAATTTCAATGACATTTTTACAAAATGAAACTTCCATAAAAAAACTTTTTTTTTTTTTTTGGTTTGTTTGGGCCCAATCTAGGCTTTGCCACAAGCATTCTCTGTCAAAGAATGAGCTTTCTGCAACTATGGTTTATCATGAATTGTTGATTCATAAGGACGATGAAAGGGACGAAATACCATTTTGTTGATCTTAGACAAAAGTAACTTTATGTGACTTAGACTTTGATACCACTTTGCTTCTGAGAAGCAAAGGTGTATGTGTTTTTACTGTAGGGATGGAATGTATACCATGCCGGCACGGGGGCACATAAGGACAAAAAATGGAAACCATATTAGTCTTCACTATATTTTGGAGCTTTAATTATAGAAGTTCTAAAGAAAATGCAAGCTCTCACTGTAAAAAGAAGAAAAAAAATTTTCAACGACTGGAAGGTTTTATGGGGTAAGGAGAGGACAGGTAACTTTAACCCTGTTGGCCTTGCTGAAAAGTTTCCAAAATCATGAAATTTTTAGAATAACAACATGCTCAGATTATTTATATAATGTGACTTTACTTTTGACTTCCCCCTAAATGATTTCTAATTCTATATTAGGAAGCTCTTTATGAAAAACTACCTAAAGTTTTAGGCAGATAATTACAATTCTTTCCTTTGAGGAGTGTATACTTATGGCTAGACTCTAAGCTCTTGAGGAAGACACAGTGCATGCTTTCTTATTCACCCTGTATCCCCAACTCCATGCATAATTTTTTTTTTTAAGATTTTTTTTATTTACTTGTCAGAGAGCACAAGCAGGGGAAGCAGCAGGTGGAGGGAGAGGGAGAAGCAGGCTTCCCGTGGAGCAGGGAGCCCGATACGGGGCTCGATCCCAGGACCCTGGGATCATGACCTGAGCCGAAGGCCGACGCTTAACTATCTGAGCCACCCAGGCACCCCCAGAAAAATCACCATTTTGCAGTCCCCACTGACATATTGATTCACACGGGAATCACCACTGGATGCTAAAATCATTAGCAATTGAAGAAAAAACAGATTATATCATAATACCAAAGTATGACCTTATATATTACTCAATTTGAAAAGGGAAAAAGTACCATTAATAAAAGATATGTGCTGGAGCACCTGGCTGGCTCAGTTGGTAGAGCGTACAACGCTTGCTTTTGGGGTTGTAAGTTCGAGACCCACGTTGGGTGTAGAGATTACTTAAAAATAAAATCTTTAAAAAAAAAAATACAAGATTTGTGCTTACCATCCAACTCAAGTGATCAAAGTTTGGATCACTAATAACCTGATAATCATGTGCCTCCAGATAAAAGGCAATATAAATTACACAACATCACTCATGAGATACTCCTGCTGGAATACTCCTGTTTATCCTGAATCTACTCAAGGCTTTTTGCCTTTATTTCCAGTGTATAGGAAATACAGGGGGTTAGGGGCGCCTGGGTGGCTCAGTTGGTTAAGCGTCTGCCTTCAGCTCAGGTCATGGTCCCTGGGTCCTGGGATCAAGCCCTGCGTTGGGCTCCCTGCTCAGCGGGGAGTCTGCTTCTTCTACTGCCTCTGCTGTTCCCCCCCACCCCCTGCTTGTGCTCTCTGGCTCTCTCTCTCTCTGTCAAATAAGTAAATAAAATCTTTTTAAAAGAAAATACAGGGCGTTAAAATACAAGTTTAAATGACACCATGAGAAATCAATTGGACAAATCCAGAATCTGGGACATTCTACAAGATAATTAGCTTGGTTTCTCCAAAATGTCAGCCACAAAAGAAAAAATATTTTAGAAATACTGTTATAAAATAAAAGAGACTTTAGATCACAGTTCAAAAAATAACTATATAAAACGTTTGAGGAACAACTGAACAATTCGAATGGGTGTTTGATGATAACAGGGACTTTCTGTTAGTTTTTTTAGGTATGTTATTCTATTGTGGTAACCTAGGCAAATGGCCTTGCAGGAGTTGCATGCCTAAAGTATTTAAAGGTGAAATGGCATGATGCCTGCAATTTACTTTTAAATGGTTCAGCAAAAATACATACATTCATATGTACTCACATATATGGAAAGAAAGCTGGAGAGAGAGAAAAGGAAGGAGAGAGATGTCTTAAATATGGCAGTCTGTTAGCAATTGAAATAGGTGGGTGTGTGGGGTTTCTTTGTACTAGTCTTTTAACTCTTCCCTTTTGGAATTTTTCATAATAAAAAAATTTTTTATTAGGATATTTTGTCCAGAAGGGGTTTCCCCTCTTGCTGGTACCAGGGTGGCCATCAGGGGGCTTTTTTTTTTTTTTTTTTGTCAAGCCAATGATGCCACTGGCTTTACTCCTGCAAATAACAGAATTCCTTGTCTAGCATGTGAAAGAAACTGGTTTGTACTTGGACACACAGAAATGCCAGAAAGTATAAGGTTGAACAATTTTCTGTTAGGAAGAATTATAGAAACAGGGCAACTGAAGAAGCAAAACTAGTTGAGGATATAAAACTAGTTAGAAAAAGAAATCACGTAGAAAAATGCATTTCACTAAACTAGATTTTTTTCTCTCCTTTTTCTCCTCAACTTCCTAAATAGCTACTTGAAACTGTAAGAGAAGTTAAGCTCCCAAATAAAACACTTTAACTTAATACTAATGGTTTCTTCTGCCTCAATGTTTTCCCCTCTTCTCATAAAGAAGCATTTATTACTCTATTCCATACTACTAGTCTGGATTTCTTAAAAATTAGACTGCTTAAAAAAAACTGTACATTGGTAATTTTTAATAACTTATTTTCAATCTGAAAAGATATTTTATGAGCTGGCCAAATTTTCCCTAATGCACACTTCTTAAATTGATAACATAGCTTAAATCTTTAAAAAATTCCCCAAATAAATAATGGATGTTTACATTGTTCTCAAATTCTCTGTTTCCTGTTCCCTCACCCCTACCTTAGGTCAGAACAAGGAAAATGTTGTGGACTAAAATCTTCGAACTAGTTTACATCAATAATAGCAGCAAGAAGCCCAGATGATGTTTTGGGGTTTTTTTAAGATTTTATTTATTTATTTGACAGTGACACAGCAAGAGAGGGAACACAAGCAGGGGGAGTAGGAGAGGGAGAGGGAGAAGCAGGCTTCCTGCTGAGCAGGGAGCCCGATGCGGGGCTCGATCTCAGGACCCTAGGATCATGACCTGAGCCAAAGGCAGACGCTTAACGACTGAGCCACCCAGGCACCCCCCCAGATGATGTTTTGAGAATTGAGTTTTTACCATGGTAATGGTTACTATTTAATCACTGGTACAATCAAGTGAGTTGAAAAAAAAATCTGTGAATTTAAACAGTCATGAGTATTTGCTGAATGACCAGTCTGCTTGCCCATGTTGACTTTTTCTTACCTGATTCCACTAACACCTCAAGAGGTCCAGATGGTCCCTGAAGTGGGTCTAACAATTTCTTCTTCACTGGTGTTGGCCAACCATTGACAAGAGCAGACCTCTGATTCATCATTTAGATTTCCTATGGGGTGGTCTTTAAAAAAAAAAAAAAAAAATCTGTTCTTATATTCTCTAAACATTATCTAAAAAGGCTCCCTATATTTTCTTTGTAAAGTTCAGTTATCATCTTCCTTCAATTAAGCCAGCCATAAACTTAGAGAAATTAGTTAGAAATTGCAAATGAACAGCTACAAGTCTAATTATGTACATACATATACATATATACATATATATACACGTGTGGTGTGTGTGTGTGTGTGTGTCTGTTTAGAGAGAGAGAGACCTTGCCTAAACTCCCAAGAGAAGGGAAAGTATAAAAGCTTCATAGCAGGCTCTGGTCTTAACTTGCCTCTTTGTCCTTTAAAAAAAAAAAAATACAATGACACAGTAAGAGGTCGTTGTGCTGTCTTTGGCTTTTCAAGCTTTTGGAGTCACTATTTGTGCTCATGACTAGAGCAATGAAAACAAGTCTTTTTTCCCCAAGACACAAGTAGCTTCAGTTCAAGCCACTCCAGACTTCCTTGCCAGTGACCTCAACAGTGACCTTGACTTATTCTAGGAAGAGTTCTTTCTGTTGAGTCCATTTAGCTCATTTTTATGTGAATTTCTGTTCACTCCCAGTGGACTGAGATCACCCGATTAAGAAAACGTCATGATTCATTAAATTTCTAGTGTGCTGACTTTTCATTATTTTAATATGTCTTTTCCTTACAGTAGCCTCTTTGGAATCTTGTACACCTAGCCTACAGAAGTGGCTTACCCAAGCAGTGACCGAGCCAGACCGCCGGCTTCCCCGGGAACACTGAGTCTCTTGTCATTTGAAATTGGGAGGAGAGGATCCAAGCTACATTCTCAGTCCTCTGTATCAGATTTCGGAAGTGAGAACTCAATCCCAATCAGTCTTCTTCCCAAACCGTGTCAAAGCTGGAGGTGTTTTTTATTCGGTCTCCGGCTGTATGGCTTCCTGTCAACCATCATCATGTCTTCTGAAGTGTTTCACTTGACTGGCCCATGTGCACTTCCAGTTCACCATAAAATGGTGTGATGTCTGGCCATTCTCTTCACGTGCCCTTACCTACTGCTTCAAAGAGCTTGAGTCTCTTCTGGTGGATTCCCTTCTGGATTCTAGAAGCCTCTTGAGGGCAGAACCATTCTGAGCGTTTGTGTAGCTCTCCCTGTGCCTTGCACACGAAAGGCATTCAGTATTGTCAATAATGAGGATTCTCATTGCTGGAGCCTCCAACTTTGAAGGATGAGGCCCCCTGGGTGCCATCTGCTGGTGATGAGGACCAAGTTTAGTTGGCAGACACCATGACTAACAACCATTGTCAGAGTCCTAATGGTACCTACTACAAGATATGAAGATTAATACAACAGCCCTGCCCTCAAACTTTCTGATTTAATGGGGAGAAAGTCTATGCAAATCCTGGGATTGAATGGTGTGGGGAGGGCAGGGACCAGTATGCTGAACATGCTATTTGCAGTTGAGTGTGCAAGCAGCCAGCCTTCAGCTCCAAATTGGAATGTCTTGTGCGTAGGTGCGTGTGTGCTGGGTGCAGAAGAGTGCAGTTTACCACCCTGCCATCACAGCTCGGTCATTGGAAATGGTCTAATCTAAACCTCACATAAATCAAATCCTAAATATTAGTACAGTATTATTTCTTTGTAGGCTTTGAATCTTAACCCTTCTTTTCCAGACCAGTCATTTAAAAAAAAGCTCAATTCCTTTTTACCAACTAGCCCTAGAGTGTGTTTGGACAAAGAGGCAGAATTTATCTGTATCTTCCAGGTTATCAGGGGAGAATTGTTGGTCAGAAGATTTAGCAGTTTAATATATGACCTTACGGTGTGACCATCTGAACGTCAACCTGTGTGCTCCCATTTTTGAGAAGGAAAAAATTTAATAAATTATTAACTAGCTACCTAGCGTTCAAACGTGTGAGTTATAAGTAGGCATCACCAGGACTGGGGTGCATGAGTGTTTCATGGTCACAAGGAAGGGGGGTTGAATCTGCAAAAGTAGCTTTCTGGGAATTTGAATATGATTCTGGTAAAGTCCTTTATTGCAGTTTCGATTATCGCAGCCTGATGAAGAAGAAATCAGCTTATTTTCATAGGGAAGGGAAGACACATGCAAAAAAAAACCTTTGTTGGTAATCTCAAGAGCTTTGGCTAAAGTAGAACATGTGACTTTTATTAAAAACCCGGATGCCACGGCACCTGGCTGGTTCAGTTAGTGGAGCGTGAAACTCTTGATCTTGGGGTCGTGAGTTCGAGCCCCACGTTGGGTGCAGAGGTTACTTTAAAAATTAATTTTAAAAAATTTATTAAAAATCTGGATGCCAATAAAAATTTGGGAGTGAGTCATAATCTTCGTTGCTCCCCCTTATCTTTTGTGCTCCCCACCCCCATCTCTGCTCCAGCCTTCTGAATTAGCCCCTCTGATGTCTTTATGGTGACTACCCAGCCTATCATACAGGACAAAGGTCTTTGAGCCATCAAGTGACTTCTGTAGACTCTGTACCATGAGCATGAGGATCACAAGGGGCCCACTTTTTTATCAGCTCCCGTTCAGTGAGGCTGTTGGGGTAGAATTCCTTCCTCTGCCCTCCCTTCCAGTAGACAAGGTTTAACCTGATTATACCCAGCAGGCAAAAAGGCACCCTTGGAAATTAGTCTCCTTATTGAGACTGACCGTGAAGAGGGCATGCTTGTAAAGGAAAGAATGCAAAGCTAGAAAATATGTTCTAATCTTTGATAAGGGGTAGGGGGTGAAGAGGGGAAATGAAGATGTGTGAACATCTAGCATTTTTTCTGCTTTCCCTTATTTATACTCCTTTCAAAGTTACAAATGTGTCATTGTGACCCCAAACTTGGGGTAAATAAGAATCCACAGTGAGATGGTATTCAATTTTCCCTGGGACGAGAAATTGTCCCTTTGGGGGATGGGGGGTGGGGGGGGACAATTTCCAGCATAAAGATAATTCCATTGTACAGTGTAAATTAGAGTCCTGTGTTCAGTTGTGTGCTTGCCCTACATCCCCTCTCCCCCTGTGTAAAACAGACACCGGAGAGACATTGCCCATCAATCACCCCACAGGAAGCACGACACAATTTGAAACTCAAAAATTCAGAAATTCTCATACCTGTTCCTTCAACAAAGGGATGCAGTGGGGAGAGAACCCAGTGTTTTACTTCAGAAATCAGCAACATTTCAAGCAAAATGAAGAGTAATTTGCTCTTTTCTGGAGCCTGGTCCTATAGAGAAATAATGTAGATGTTCTACTCCATGTTATGGCTTAATATACAATTTAACACACAAAAGTTGATCATATGTACAAAAACACCAGATAAAGGGAACTTAGAAATGTGAGGGTAATGTCTTTCATTTATTTTAAACTACAGGTGGCTGAATGTTTGGTATCACCTCTCTGAGTTAGATTCAATACAGTAGCCTCTTTCTTCAGGAGGGAGCCAGCAGTTAGGAGTGAAGATGAAAAGAGAAGTCCAGGGTTTAACCCCAGTGCAGCCCTGTTCAGAGTTAGCCTGGTCAGGCCCACAAAGGGATACAAACTGTGAGCTAATTGTGATGCTGAGTGTTTTCGCAGGGATCCTCTTTGTGGCCAAGGCCCATCAAAACTTGAATAATGGTGTTATTACCACAAGGCTTACCCTCTTTCTCCAAAAATGGTCCATTTGAATTATTTCTATGTATCTGGCTTGAGAAATACTAAGATGCTAATTGTTACGCGCTGGTGTGATGATTTCCTATCTTACGGAAAGTATTTGCCTTCTTATTAAAAATAGAAGCTTAGTGCAAAAGTATTTGTTCATAACTGGTCCTTAAACTAAGTACAAACTCAATTTCCAAGAGGAGTAAAAAGGGCTTTACAAATTGCTAAGTCACCAACATGTCCTTTTGCCCACCTTTATATGCCCTACAAAGTCTTGTACAAGACGTGCATATATTATTTCCCCAGGGAAACACACACACACACACACACACACACACACACACACACACATCCCACCACCAGCACCACCAGCACCAGCACCACATACCAATATTGTTGATTCACTGGGTTTCTGTTTGCTGACTGCCTGTCCTGTGTTATGGTTTCAAATTGCTGTTTGCTCCGCTAACTTCTTCAGAGGGTAAACCATTTGAAACCGTTAAAACCAGGAGCAAAAGAAATTGGCATCTGACATCCTCTTTAACTTAATTCCTCTAAGGGAGACTCACATACTTGTTTTGATTATGGGTGGGGCAAAGAAGGGATACACTTTCATATTATATTTTAAAGGTATTTTTCTCCTCAAAATTTGAATGTTATAACAGCCAGACCCTACATTGATCATTAATACTGATCAGTTCTCTAAGCACTGTATCGATTGTAAACTAAAAAAAAAAAAAAAAAAAAGCCTAGCTGAGGATTTTCTGGGTAAGAACCTCAGTGATTTTACAGTATTTCTCTTACCTCAGTCTCCACTTCCATCCCTGCCTCCAAAACATACATGCACACACAGGCACACACACACCTTAAAAGGGAGCAAATGAACATTGGGCTCTAAGGAAGCATAGACAGCAGGAGAAAGAGGTCATCGACTGTCTAATTGTCTCATTCTTATAATTTGGTAAGGATTGCCTGTAATCTCTCTTACCCTCAAAGAAATCAGGCACTGCTGTTGACGAAGTACCTGTATTTACTTCTGGCCAGGGAAATGCCTGTTGATGCTACCATGGATATCAACATCACATGCATCCCATGTGAAAGCACTTTCTTTTTTTTTTCTTCTTTTCTTTTTTTTTAAGTAGCCTCCACACCCAGCATGAAGCCCAAAACAGGGCTTGAACTCACACCCCTGAGATCAAGACCTGAGCTAAGATCAAGAGTCAGATACTTAGACGATTGAGCTACCCAGGTGCCCCTACCTGTGAAAGCATTTTCTATTTTTAATTTTCAGAAATCACTACTTAGCACCCAGAAAAAAAGTTTCTCCCTCTTAATGGTTGGAGCCTAGTTATTATTTACTATGCTTAAAGGCAACTTACTATTTCCATTTCTTAGCCTGCAAAAAGAAAACATCATTATCTCGGCTCAAAGTTGTTTAGAAAATAACAGCAATCCAGTGTCTGCATTTTGTCAATAAGATACTTGATGTGAATTTGCATTCATGGTGACAACAACAATTCTGTTGCTCTTATGTATTTTACACCTTCAACCTTTGAAGGGAACAAGGAGGTCTAGCAATTTCTCTTAGAAATGGCTGTTATTAGAAGGAGTGGTGAGTCTTTGCTTTTGTCTGCCAAGCCTGTTTAACTACAGAGTTGGTAGTTGGTTTCTTTTGCAGTTTCCAATTTTAAGAGCAAAGACACAGCCTATAGTCTAAATACTGAACAACTGATCTCATCAGATATGTTTTAAGAAGAACAAAGATTAAGTAAGTCTCAGTCTGTATCACTGAGAGAAAGGGTTTTAAAAATCAGTTTGATGCCTCAATCCTATGCTAGAGGGGACTTATTTCAGGGTGTCCACTGCGGTTCCTTAGTGGTCCATGAAGTCAGCTCATGCATTAGACTTCTTCCTTACGCAAATAAGCCTGTTTTATTTATTTATTTATTTTAAGATTTTTTTATTTTTTTTATTTGACAGAGAGAGTACAAACAGGGAGTGACAGGGAGAGGGAGAAGCAGGCTCCCCACTGAGCGGGGAGCCCGATGTAGGGCTCGATGCGGGGCTCGATCCCAGGACCCTAAGATCATGACCCAAGCTGAAGGCAGACGCTTAGCCGACTGAGCCCCCCAGGCGCCCCACAAATAAACCTCTTTTAGAACCGTAAGGTATTTTTTAGGGTGGATTCTGCAATTTGATTTATTTTGGTTTGAAGGTTTTGTTGAGGAGCTCCTAATGACAGATTCCAATACAAAATGTTGATATAGAGGAAACCACCAGCTTCTCAGGGCTGAGGAAGGGAAGCCCGAAGAGAGAAAATGAACTGGGCAAAGGAAAAAGAGCAATCTGGAAAGTACAGTCTGGGGAGAGGGAAGACGCGCTGCAGACCGAGAAGTTCTTCGGCAGGGGTTGGAGCTGGGACCTGTGGAGGCCATGGCCGGGGCCACATGAAGCTACGAGCACGCTCCAGAGAGGTTCGGCTTTCTGGGAGAAGTGCACGCTGGCCACCCTGCCCTCTGCTCCGGCACCCCTGAGGTTGGCAGCTTCCAGCCACAAATTCTGGGGCTGGGCTGATTTTGGGCACACTTGGCTTCAGGAGTCTTGCTGGCCTTCCTCCCAGACAGAGCTGCTGAGGTTTCTGGGATACAGACAAGCAGCCCACCTTACCTCCCAAGCACAAGGTCCGGGGAGACCAGGGTGTGGTTAACAATCAGCGTATTAGTGGACGAAGAACAAAGTGTCCTCTAGATTCCCTGCCTTAGATTCACATCCATGGAGACATTGATTTTCTTTCAGAGTTGTGCTCTGTGCTACTCAACTACTTTTTGGCCGCCTAATAGGCACAACATATCAAATAAGAGCCAAAGATGAAGGCTGATACGTTCAGGGCCCACACACAATGCTGCGTGAGTGCAGCAGAACAGTTCAGACCGCAGGAGGGGAAGGTAAAATGCAGCCAGTGTCCGATGGATGATCACCACTTTCTTCCCGTAGGCACGTGTGTGAACCTACGGATGCTTTTGAACAGGTAGGTAATGTGATGAAATTAGACTTTCGAAAACACTGGCCTGACAGTGGAATCAGGGAGAAGAGCAGAGAAGGAGAAAGGACACCAAGGCAGTGGACACAGGAGCCCAATTTAACTTCTCTAAACTAAAAAATACAGATTGGTGGGTTTCTAGGGTTGGTGTGAGAATCACATGTGGTTCCTGACACATGGCCAACAGCAAAATTTATATCAGCTCCCCCATCCTCTAATTGGGGTGAGTGGATGTGGATATAAAGTACAGATGTTAGAGATGAGACTTGTGGAAAGAGCAACAAATTCAGTGAATACTTAGATATAAGGAATTCAGAAGAGAAGAAGAACCAGAGGAAAGCCGGGATTTCAAATTTTAAAAATCTAGTCTTTTTTTTTTTTTTTTAAGATTTTATTTACTTATTTGTTAGAGAGCACAAGAGCACAAGCAGGGGCAGCAGCAGGCTCTCTGCGGAGCAAGCAAGCAGTCCGAATTTGGGACTCGATCCCAAGACCCTGGAATCATGACCTGAGCCAAAGGCAGACGCTTAACCAACTGAGCAGGCATCCCTAAAAATCAGGTCTTAAGTAAGAGGTACAGGTAGGATAAGTGCTAGTTTTAAGAGAAAGATGAGTTGACCCTTGGACATTGAATTTGGACCTGAGATATTACAGAGACAATATGGATTTGAGAGTCACTGACCTAGAGGTGAAGTCAGAAGTGGATTTGCCTTGGAGCTCAAGTTTTCCTGCCCCTCACTCTCCTAGACACTTCCAAGGACATACACTTACTGTTGTGTTTATAAGTTACTGATTTTCTTTAAAAAGCTCCCTCAAGAGTTATATAAGCTTCAGGCCCTATAAAATCTGGACCTTTACAGGTTCAAGTCAGAAGACAGAACCCATGGGATAATGGGAGACAGAGTTGGAAGAATCCAGTTACTGTCCTCAAAGGACAAAGGGGGTCAGCAGAGGAGGCCAGAGGGGCAGAGAGAAGGTCTGTAGGCCAGCATGCAGCAGGGAGATCAAAAAGACTTGAGGTTGATGACGGGTCACTGGATTTAACTGTTCAAAAAAGTGGCTGATTTGAAAACATGTACTGAGTACAGTGTGGGGGAAGCCCAGGTTGGGGGGAGCGTATTGATGAGCGGGAAGTGTGCAGTGAATGTAGACCCTTCATCTGGCCAGCCCTCCATAAAAGAAAAGGAGAGGATACCATTCCGCTCCTCAGTTTTGAAATTGTTCATTCAACTTTTGCCTATGCAGTCCATATTCCTTTGGGATTAATATTAACTCCCTGAGCATGGATCTGGCTTTCTCTTTTATTACATTTCCCACTCCTTGAGATTTTCTCTGGTCTTGGTTGGATCTACTCCTCATGTGTAGTGTAAGCCTGGTCAATGGCTAAGAAACGGGCTGTTGGCTGGCATGGATTTTGTTTTTTGTTTTTGTTTTGCTTTGTTTTTGCCCTAATAGCTTCACTTTTTCCATCCACATGGAGAATGAGTTGTGGGAATTCAGGGGTTGAAGACCAGGGTGGAGAGACCGAAGTCATCAGGCACCAGAGAGAGGCTGGAAAACTGTGGTCTGTTATCTGTTAACCAAGTCAAAGGTAAGGATGACTTCATCCCCACCCAGGGCGCCTCTCCACCCCTTCAGCTGATTTCCGACCGGCTGGTTTGCCCAGGAAAGGTTTTCTTTGACTATGTCTCTCGCTGCCTGGCTTCACAAGTTACTTTGAAAAAAAAGATGCGATTAAACTGTTCCCCGGTTTCTTCCTGTGAGGAGTCTTTCCCAGACAGCGTCCGTTCATGCGATCTGACTTGCAGTGGACTTTTTTTTTTCTTTGCTTTGCTTAAATATAGCTGAAAGACCTTTGTTACCATCATCATTGAAGAGATTAAAAAAAAAAAACGCAACAAACCTACAGGTTTGCAGGACCCAGGGAGGAGGTGACCTTCGGGTAGCTCGCGCTCGGCTGGGATTCGGCTGTAAGGGCTGGGACAGTGCACCCCAATGTTGCCCCAGTGCTCTCGGGAGAAACAAGCGTGGGGCAGAGGGTGGCCTGGCGCGCGCGCCTGTGTGTGTGCGTGTGCGTGTGCGCGCGCGCGCGCGGAGGGCGTGCGTGCAGGAGTGTGCGTGTGCGCAAGGAAGGGTGGCGGGGAGGTTGCGGCAGAGGCTGTTTTGTGGAAAGCACTTGCAGGTTCGGAACCGGCTTGGCGCCTCCCCTTGCGGGTTACACGAGGACACCTGGCTCTTCTTCACGCTCGTACTTCTCTGTTTCCCGCCAGCCCTACTTCCTCGAGCGCCTTCGGGTGCGGGGAGCAGCGTGCCGGGTGGCGGCTTGCAGGCCCCCGGGGCCCCGGGAAGGTGAAGATGAGCGCCGCGGCCCCGACGTTGGCGCTCGGAGGGTGGGAGGAGGGAAGCGGCCGAGCAGGAAAGGGCGTGCTGCCCTTTGCGGCAGGCGCTGGGAGCGGGCTCCTCTGCAGCATTGTTACCTGAGGCAGCGGCTGAGCCCCGCCCCGCGTCGCCCTCCCCCTCGCGGTCCCGAGCAGCCCGGGCTGCCGAGACCCGGGAAGCGGCGTTGGCGCTGGGAGACAGCGGTGGGGAGCCAGGAGCACGCGGGGAGAGCGCGGGCCGCGGGTGAGTGGGAGCCGGGCGGCCGAGGCCGGGGCGATCGCCGCTCGGGGGCCCCGGGAGCCGGACACTCCCCGGCTCCCGAGGGCCAAGTGCGGGGATCAGCCTGGACCCCGGGCTGCGGCGCCAAGTCTCGGCTGCTGCCTTCGAGCCACAGTGGGAAGGGCTGGGGAGGTTTGCGCGCTCCCTCCACACCCACTCGAGTGACTTTGGTGCCTGCACTGCCCAGGCTGCAGAGGACAGCGATCGGTCTGTTGAGGCCAAGACGCGCGGGTCTGGACCCGCGTCTGGAGAACGAGTTAGGTCACGGGCCGCCGCCCGGCTGGACCAGGGTCGGCTAGTTTAGCTCTAGCTGCTAAGATTTTTGGATAAACCGCGCCCCCACTTGATCCCCGCCCGGCCTAAGAGCGCGCCACTGGCCAGCGGGGAGCCAAGACTTGCCGCTCCAGAAAGTGGGTGCGGGGTTGGCGAGGACTGCGTCGGGGTGATGCGGACCGAGGACAGGGCGGCTCTTGCTCTCGCACACTGGTCCTGGCCGTTCGAAGTTCAGATTAGAAGTTTCGCCGTCAGCTTGTAGAAGTTTGGGGAGGGAGCGGGTGGGCTAGTAGATTAGCTCCAGCCGCCGCGGTGCCGGTAGCTCGGGGACTGCGGGCTCTCCGGTTTTATCCTCCGACCAAACACCAGGAGTCTCCCCTCTACATTTTTTTTTTTTTTTTTTTGCCGGCTCTTCACGGCTCCTATCCGCTGATCCGCAGTGCGGCCTTGAGGCTTTCTCCCCCGCGCCTGGGACCCAGACCCCGGACAGCGGGGAGGTTGTCTCCGCGAAGGTTCGAGGCCTGGGAAGAGCCCGGGTTGGCGAACCAGGAGATCCCCTCTTTCGCTTCCAAGTACTGAGACACCTTCCCTCTTTAGGGGGAACCGACCCGGCTTCTGGAGCTCTGTGCGGCTGCTGGGCGGAGGGGCGGGTACCCTGGGAACGGCGCCGGGCCGGGAGGAGGGGGGCGGACCCTAAGCTCGGTCCTCCGGGAGAGGGGGCGGGGCCGGGCGACCCCCCCCCCCCGGCCCGCCCAGACCCGCCCGCCCAAGGGGCCCCGGGAAGGACGAGCGTGTGCGGCGGCCGCTCCAGTCGATTCTGTTCGAGGACTGGAGGACGCTCGGCGCTCCCGGGAGGCGGAGGGCCCAGTCCTTCCCGGGCGTCGGCCCTTTCGGCCCCGCTGGTTCCCGCACGGCCAGCAGCGGCCTCTCCGCCGAGCGCGCCCTCGCCCCGCCGCTGCAGCCGCCCTGGAGCCTGCGCTGCCGTGTGGACGTCTATCTCGGCTGCGCACCGGCGTCCGCTCCCCCACCGCCACTCCTGCCGCGGCGCAGATAAGGACGCGGCTGGCGGCTCGCGCGCGCCCGCGGGACCTCCCACTCGCGTCGCTCCTGGGGATTGGGGCGGACGCGGCGGCCCCCGAGCCCCCTGCGCAGCCGAGCCGGGGCCGTTTTGGTGAGTGGCTGGGGCGGGACACAGGACCCGGGGCTGGGGGGCGGAAGGACGCGGTGGATCGCTGGCCAGTGCAAAGACCTTGGAAAGCTACTGTGTGTTCAGACTTCTGGAAAGAAATCGTGGCCCCCGGTGCCCCCACGCCGAATTTCTTCAGGACCTGGTAGTCAAACATCTGTTTGCACAAAAGTTGCCCCTAGTGTTCGGCCGTCTGTGACCCCCCTCTCCTGACCCACAGTTGTCTTCCTGGAATGAGTAGCGAGCGCTTCCTTCCCTCTCTCTGGAGCATCCTTGGGCGCTCCTTTGCTTTTTTTTCTTGGTTTGGGGACCTTGAGAGAAACGGAAAATGCACATTCAGAAACAAGCGTTCTTTCTCTGCTCTCTGGGTGTTGCGCTCGGGGGCATCTGTGAAGTGTTTATGTTGTGCTGCAGATTAAACACGCTGACTGGAGACAGTCAGGGGTTCTTTGGCTGCAGCCTGCGGTGCCAAGGTGAAGCGCTGGATGTGCCCAGCTCTGGTTCGACTGTGTGGTTGACATTCTGGGTTGAATAATCAAGAAAGGTTTTGAAAGATAGGCGGTCGGGGAGGGGCCTTTCCCCAATGAATTAGTGGAGGGCAAAAATTCCGTATTTTAGAATCGCCTGTACTCTCCCCGCCCTTTTTTCTCCCGCAGATAAAAGGGCTGTGTGTTCCCCTGTCTGCTCTCCAAACCTGGCCTGCTCTGCCCCCGTTTGTCATTAGAAGGGTGTGGGCCAGCCCTTCCTGCTCCCACCTCATCTGTGACACAAGTCAGAAATGAAGGGGAAAGGTTTTCTGGCGGATTTTCCTTGGCGTTTACTTTTGATTATTGTTGACCTAGAGGGTGAGTGAGCAGCTGAGCTACCGGGCCCCACTAACCCTCTTTCAGGAAAACGCTGAGCTCTGAACTGACTTTCAGGAACATGTTTTCCTCCGAAATATACTGTGAAATGAAACACATATTCTCTCTTCTTCCCTCCCGCTCACGCCCTTCATGTTTCTGACACCAAGAGCAAAGCAATGCTGGCTGTTGGGCTAGCGGGGCTTCTTTGAAGACCTTTATGAACATTCGCATTCTAAGACTTTTTGCTTGCCGATCAGCTAAAGGCTAAAGACATGGCCCCAGCATCCTCCTATTAAAAATTCACATAGTTAAAAGATGCTGTGTTGAGCTATAGCCTTTCTAGAGGGTCCATCACTCAGACACCCCTGATGGCTCATGATCAGCACTCAGCAGGCTTGAAGAGTTCTCATCTTCAGAGCCTTACAGTGACAGCTCTACATTTTACTCAGGGCTGAACCTTTGTCAGCCTTAGCAGCTGTCCTCCCTGCTGCTGAGGTCCCCAACCTGTAGGTGAGATGTTAAATACAAACCTGTCTCTGTCTGCCCTGGGGAGATTGATGGGTGACATTTTCCAGACAGAGCCAAGGCTAATTCCATTGTCCCTCCTGGCAGTTGGCAGCTGTGAGAAACAGCAGTGTTTTCAGGGCTGTGGCATTACCTGTGTGCTAGCACACTTGGAGAGTATGCGTTTGCGTCTTTACTGTGGACCATCCCCTAGTAAATCAAATGCTCTTTGTGTATCCTCTGTTTTCATATGTTATGAGACTCTGGAAAGGGTTAGAATGTCTGTCTGCACTCTCTTTTTCCTGTGTCTCTTTGACATTGGAAATCCTGCCCAAAGGGAAAGCCCTATCAAAGCCCTATTGAAGCCGGTAGTAAAAGCATTAGCATCTTAGCTAATCATTGCTGGAGAATTTATTCATTAGGAGCTGTTGGGGGCCTAGGATCCTTATTTGTTAGCCTGGGAAAAAATTAGCCAGACAACATACCAGTAACAGTGTTGTAAATTTTATTTTGTTCTTTCAACTTTTAAAAATAACTGCTTTCTCTAGATGGGTCAGTGGTTAGAATTATGCCAGCGCCTAACTAACACATGCCACTTTTTACTTTGACAAGCCTTTATCTTGTCCTTCTTCTGTGCAATGCACAATACTCAAAAAGACTTGCATCCTTTGGAGCTTTGGTGATAGAAACTAGTGCTGGTGCACAACCTGAGTGTATGGGCTTTCTCACTCTTTAGTATCTCTGTACTTGCTGTATGAGGAGGTTTAATGGCACATCTGTGGATGGACTTATGCTGCACTGAGTTATTGCTTTCTAGGATGGAGACTTTTTAAGGTTATCGCCATTCTTAGCAGGAATAATCTGTAAACGAGTCAGCCTATCTGTAGTTGGAGGTGACTTGGAGGATTAACAACTCTTCAATACATGAGATAGTTTATGTACAGAAGTATTTTAAACTATGCAAGGGTAAACTGCCAAGATTACCTGTGCAGTCTTGAAAAACAAAGAGTTCAAATGTAACTATAAACTGTAATTGACAATGAGTCATTGCTTAAGGGGTGCCAACTATGAAAACAGCCTGGTTATGCCCCTAATGGTAATTATGAAAACTCCTTTTAAAAGCCAGTTGCATCTCAAGTGAGCTGTAAGTTGGCTTGGATAAATCATTTCGGTTTTACTTTCTAAAAAATTACTTAGTGATGATGGCTACACAACACTGCAAATGTACTTAATGTCACTGATACACAATTATAAATGGTTAAAATGGTAAAAAAAAGAAAAATCCAGTTAGTAGCTGGCAGTGCTATCTTCTACCTGTATATAGTTTTCAAAAGTTAAATATTCAAATGTTTCATAAAAAATTTGTGCTTATAATTTATTTATTTATTTATGGGGGGGCAGAGAGAGAATCTTAAGCAGGCTCCACCACCCCTAGCACAGAGCTGGACGTGGGGCTTGATCTCACAACCCAGTGATCATGACCTGAGCTGAAATCAAGAATCGGATGCTAACTGACTGAGCCACCCAGGCGCCCCTGTTCTTATAATTTAGAGATAATATAATATATAATCACTGCGTATTGAAGAAGGACAAACTTAGTAACTTAGAAAGCAAAGAATGGGACTGTTAAAGTCATTTTTCTACCAGCCAGGAACAACTTAGCATTTTATCCATAAACCCAATACGTATTTTAAAGAAAATATAACACCTGTGAAAGTAAAGAGAAATCATATATACACATGACACTGGTTATTGTTAGTAATAACGAACTATGTACCAGGCATCTTAGTACATGTATTAGCTCGTTCATTCTTATGCAAAGCAATGAAACAATGTATCTTTATAGTATACATAAGGATGCTGAGACATAGGTTCAACAGCCTACCTCACCTCAGATTGCACATCTAAGTAGTAGCAAACCTGAAATCTGAGGAAAAAACAGTCTATTTCTAGAGTCTCCACTCTTATTCCCAAGGCAATCCTGTCTTTTATACATGGTTCTGTGTAAGGCATTTCATAATATTTGAATTAGTGCTATCAGACAGTTTACTCCTGCACAACCCAGTATTATTTGACCACTGTGTGTCTGTAAGTGTGAGCTTCAACAGTGATGCTGTAAAAGGGTAATTACACTCAGAAGTCCAGTGTAAAAAAGCCTCTCCATGTGACCTGGAGGAAACAGTCCCCTTTTTACACTCCTACATAGTTGGGGAGCTCACTTCATCGCCTGCATGGAGTCCCTTCTACGTCTTCCGTTAATCTGGCCTTACATCTAAAGAAATGTGGTTGTTTTGACCTCTGTTTTCACATCAGGTCCATAACAACTCAGGACCAAAAACAAACATTTAAAGGCCAATAAAAACACAAGCCACCAATATAACTCAGTGACTGTGTGGATAAGGGATAGACCTGTGGCAGGTATGATGCGAGCAGCATATACTTGTGTGTATGTGTCTTCTCTGCTAATAGTATCACAGAAGAAGCTGAAGAGGTAGGCATGAAGTTCTGATTGTTTCTGAAGAGTGGCTTAATGAGAATCTAAAATGATAGCATTGGCAGCAATGAGAGAGGTCATGGAATGGATCCCAACCTCCTAGTTTTACAAAGGGCAAAACAGAAGTCTGGGAAGGTGAAGTGACTTGTCTACAATGTAAGCAGTAGGGGCGCCCTGGTGGCTCAGTGGGTTAAGCGTCTGCCTTCGACTCAGGTCATGATCCTGAAGTCCTGGGATCGAGCCCCACATCGGACTCCCTGCTCAGCAGAGTCTGCTTCTCCCTCTTACCCTCCCCACCTCGTGCTCTCCCTCTTTCACTCTCTCTCTCAAATAAATAAATAAAATGTAAGCAGTAAAGTTTGATTTAGAGCTACAACCTTTAATCTAAACATCTAATGTTCTTTTCTCTGTTGGCGGGGAGGCCACATCACCAAATGGAGCAGGAACATGGTGGCTCTGACTCTAGGGGAATGAGTTTGGTCGCTATTTTATCATTTCCAAATGCCCTGCCACTTCCATGCAAGGCAAAGGGTACCCTTTGACCAAGTGATTGGTAGGGGACATGTCCGTACAGGAGAAAGGCAGGGTCATCCACTAATACCTAATGCTTCAGCCATTTGGGTAATTTCCCTAGGGGTTGGGTATCCATTGCCCAAAGAAAATGAGCCAGTTAGTGAACAAGTAGTTTATTCATAAACTGAGCAATACTTGCTGAACCTATAGCAGGTTCTCAGTCAATATGTGTTTTATTGATTAATGGAAGGTTTCCAAGTTGGGTTTGTTGGCTGCTCCTTTGGCAGCATTTCCAAGCAGTAAAATTTTGTTTGGTTCACATTTAGAAAAATATCAGTCCCATTTTTTGCTCTTTTGGATGTGTTTCCTCTCATTGATTGTAATACCCAGCCACTCCAGGAGGACTGGCACGAGGCTCTGAAGGGAAGAGCTAGCATTCAGATGTTTTCCTGTACCGATTTCAAGTTGTTTTATCTCTGTAGGTTTGGAAGATGACACACAGCACAGTTGCCTTTTTCTCTGGCAGCTGACCAGCGAGTGAAAAAGTATGACACAAGTTTGATGTTTGTGTCTGCTTCCCCAAGGCCAAGAAATTATCTCCTTAGAAGGCAACAGTACTATGCATGTTATGAATTGTGTCTCCTTGGTCAGCGATAAAGAAAATGGGACTACCACTGCGGCAGCTGGATTCATGATCGGGCAGACAGCACCACCACCCCCTCCTCCTCCTCCTCCCCCCCCTCCACCATGTCCATATGCAGGGGAGGGATTTCCTCCCTCTCCTCCTCCTCCCCACCCACCGCCGCTCCCCGGGGGGCCTCCGCTCCCGCCTCCCCCTCCAGGACTACCCCCAGCTTCTCCCATGAATGGCTACAGCCACCTTGGTAAGAAAAAGCGGATGAGAAGCTTTTTTTGGAAGACCATTCCAGAGGAGCAAGTTCGCGGCAAAACCAACATCTGGACTTTGGCCGCCAGGCAGCAGCATCACTACCAAATTGATACAAAGACCATCGAGGAACTCTTTGGGCAGCAAGAAGATACTACTACCAAGTCTTCCCTTTCTAGGAGAGGAGGGACTTTAAATTCATCCTTCAGGGATGCTAGGGAAGAGGTAAGATCGGATCGGGGAGGGATAATCCTCCACACGCTGCATTGTTTTGTGTTTGGAAGGGTGTGTACGTTTCAGAACTTGCTAAAGCACTAAGTAAGATAATGTGTGTGTGCTCTGGAAATGATAGAAAGGGCCTTACATGATGAGCCTGAGCTGACTAGCAGAAAAGTGTAAGAAGCATGCATGCCACATCCTCCCAGACATCCCGGTGGATTATGACCTCACGCTGAGAACATGCTATGTGGGGCCATCGTTCTTTGGCCTCTCAGCACTGCCCTGTCTCCAGCAACATCTGCTGCGGTTTCCCCTGGTGGAGCAGTTCTGCCGAGGTCCATGTTATTAGTCTCTGTCGAAACAAAAACCTGAGTTCCTGAACTCAGCTAAGTGAGATTAACTGGAACTTTCTGAGACAAAATGTCCTTTGTTAAAGACACCCTTAACTAATATGCATCCTGAAGATTTTATCCCTATTTTTCCCTCTAGTTTTCCTTCCCTAAGTGTTAGGAGAGAGCCTTCATTCCTCTAAAGTGTGGCCATTGTGGAATAGAGATTTCCAGAGAGTTCAAAGCATAAAGCTAGTTTTAGGATTTTCTAGCAAGCATATTGCCAGTTAGCAATAAATGTCTTACACTGAGAACAAAGTAAAGCTGGCAGGTTATAAGAAGTTCACTGAAAGCATGGCTTCAGAGCTACCAATTACCATATATTATAGAAACTGAGTCAAAAATTGCATTTGAAAGTACTCTGTTTAGAAACAAAGTAAATTGAGAAACCTCTGCTTGCTAGCAGAAGTACTGAGGAAACTAGAGATTGAAAGGAAAGAATGTTGCCCACCAAAAAGAAAAAGTGGAGGGGGGGCAACAAGTGTATCATTTTTTAAATCTATTCTACAGAAGCAGAGAATATAGGTCAAAGATGGAGTGACTCAGGTAAGAAAGTGGTCAGGGCTCGGGGATGAGGTAGCAGCTCTCTGCATAATTGAATTCTCAAGCCCACACTATTGACCTCTTTTCTCTGCCTCAGGAGCAGGGGGGTCCTTGAAATTGGTGGTATGGTCCCCTTTTGAAATAGCCAAGAGTCTGTGAACTATAAAATGCGGAGAATGCTGGGATTAGAATTAAGTGTGAACTGTGAAATAAATCTGAGAGGAAGTCTTCAGGACAACCCCTCGGCCCTACCCTGCTGAACTTGGACTTTTCCTGTTCTTCCCTTTCTGCGGAGCCCTTTTATTTCTTAGCGGATCCTTTCAATATTGGAAGGAGCAAAAAGTCACTTCCTTAGTATCCTGGCCTTCGCCCCAGCTTCCAGCAGAGACCCCTTGCTGTACAGTAGGGCGTTTCTCACCATTGTTTCCTAGTTCTCCCTACTTCATTTCAAGAATTTTGAAGGAAAGAGTGGATGGGTACAGTGGGAAATTGAGTGCACCTCTCAAGGAACCACCCATAACAACCAGAAGGGGGTCTAGCTTACCATGCTACTAGGGAGGCAGCTACCAGGTTAGAATGCGTGGCCTCCTTTATAGATTGGAGACGCTTATTTTGGCGAACGATAATTCAAGGGGCTACAAGGAGCTTGCAGCGTTATGTCTGCTAATTCAAAAGCAGGTAAGAAGCACTCAGAGAGGGAGGGAAGTAGCAGGGGGTGTGGCCTCTTGCCCCAACTACAGCCGAAGCAGAAATGTCCATGTCTAGGCCACATCTGAGTTTCAGGAATAAAAAGAGTCTTCCCCTCATCTCCCTCTACCCCCTCACCCTAGATAAGTCTTTACTTTTTTTTTTTTTCCTTTCACTTAAAAAATACCTGGAACCATAATTATTATTTTTAATTGTGATAAAATACACGTTACATTTACCATCTTAACCGTTTGTAAATGTACTGGTCAGTGTCATGAAGAGCACTCACATCGTCCTACGGTCATCACCACCATGCACCCACTGAAATCTCCCTGTCCTGCAAAATTGCAACTCTGGACCCACTCAGTCATAACTCCCCACTCCCTCCTTCCCTCAGCCCCTGCCAACCACCCTTCTACTTTCTGCCTCTAAGAATTTAACCACTCTATGTGCCTTATGTAAGTGGAATCATATAGTATTTGTCTTTTTGTGACTGGGGCATTTCAGTTTGCATAATGTCATTAAGGTTCACCCATGTAGTATGTGTCAGAATTTTTTTTTTTTAAAGATTTTATTTATTTATTTGAGAGAGAATGAGAGAGAGCACATGAGAGGGGGGAGGGTCAGAGGGAGAAGCAGACTCCCTGCTGAGCAGGGAGCCCGATGCGGGACTCGATCCCGGGACTCCAGGATCATGACCTGAGCCGAAGGCAGTTGCTTAACCGACTGAGCCACCCAGGCGCCCAGTATGTGTCAGAATTTTAAGACTGAATGATATTCCATTGTATATTTGTACCACATTTTGTTGATCTAGTCATCCATCGACGGATATTTGGGCTGCCTCCACCTTTTGGCTGTTGTGAATGTGGGTGTGTGAATATTTTTAACACTTACAGGTCCTAATCTGAGAGAAGCTGCTAGAAAGAAAAATTAAATCACCATGACTGTGTGTCATAAGATAATCTAACTTTTCAACGCTTTAGTACTCAGGTAGGATAAATAGGTTAGGTGGATGGATTTAAGTGTATATTAGGCAATATTGTCACATAACAGGGGTTATCCAGAATTATTTTCAATTTCTCATGCTATCTCCAACATGGCTAGAAGTATTTTATATATATATATATTTTTTTTTTTTTTTTTTTCGGTAAAAGAATACAGTACATGCTATTTTCTTCCCTCATTAGACTTTCTTCTAAGAAAATTACAACTCAGCAGAGTGATAGTTTCACAAGGTCCGGTAATAAGTCTTCAGTTTACTCAGAAGGAGTAAATGGAATCCAGGGTTGAAAGCACTAGTTCTCACCACCTGTCTGCGTGGAGTGGAGAATACACTAAACAGCATGTTTGGCAGAGGGACCCATCCTGAGCCTGAACACAGGCCATAATTCCAGAGGTTCAAACATGTCAGGGATCAGATAATGTCCCCTTGAAATACAATAACCTCCTGCAGAAATGGCCTGCCATTATGCGGTTGGCTCCTACTTTAAAGGGCTTATAAAGCATTACAAATTAGTTTTATTATATTCCAGACAAAGAAGTTGCTGGAAGATAAGGAAGAGCTGGGTTCAGGAATGGCTGAATTTAGGAAGAACAACACTCAAAAAAGTAAATTAGAACATTTAGTAAGGGGGAAGGGAGGAAAGGTTGTGAAATATTACAATCCTTGTGTTTTTGTTACCTAAAAATTAACTTGAGGAGGCTACAAATGTTACAATAGTAATTAAACCGTAATAAAGTAATCAGAAATAACAAAAATACATTACTGGGGATAATAATAAAAAGAGCTCTTTGTGGAGTTCAGTGACCTCATCCCTGAGAAGTTCCCTGTCTGTCCCCACTGCTCCCCAACCCCCTCAGAGTATTGCTCACACTGGTGGGTTGGGTCTGTACTTGTCTCCCTCTAGAATCTGAAATGTTCTTAAAGGGTGGGACAGTCTTAGCCAGTTGGTATCCTCCAAAGTAAATTAAAGGTAATTGAGCTGACAGAACTGAACCAAGGGGGCAAAGGGAGTACTTATCAGTATGATAGATCAATATGATCAAAACTGGGATTGACAAAACACAAGATGAATGAGGCCTGAGGATGTATTATAAAACAAGGTGACTACAGTTGATAGCACTGTGTTGGATAATTGAAATTTGCTAAGAGAGTAGAACTTAAATGCTCTCACTGAAAAGGAGGAAACCAAGATAACATGAGGTGAGGGGAGGAGAATCCTTCCACCATGTTTACATATAGCAAATAAGCACGATGCACACCTTAAATATCTTACAATTTTATTTGTTAATTATACCTCAATAAAAGTGAAATAAAAAAGGAAAAAGAAAACACGTGAGATCGTTCAATATAATGTCTGTTTACAATTAACAATAATACTATATAAGAAATAACTAAAATTGCTTATTAGGAAAAGAGAGAGGAAAAAAGGAAGGATGGAAGGAAGATTGCTTTTATAAATTTCTGAGAAATAATATTCTCCCACACTAATTCAGGTTATCGGTTATTCTTTCTCAACTTTTGTTATGTTCTCAATATGTTCTAGAATTCTGGGCATGCTCAATCCAGAACTACAGAACTAGATGAGTATTTGAAATACATTTGAAAGAAAAAAAAAAAAAACCAACTGGGTTTTTATTTTTTTCCCCCAAACCTACGCTGGAACATTTCCCAATTGGCAGCCAACCAAAAATAAAAAGAAAATGAAAATGGGAAAAAAAAAATCAAAAAACATCAAAACCCAAAAGCTATGTCTATATAAGAGGATACGGGAAAATTTTTTAAGTTTTGCTTTTCCGAATTTGATGTAACATTGAAATAAGCACTACTTAGTCGTACTTAAGCAGTCCAGGAAGCCCTCTTTGGCATATTGAAACAAAAGTGGTTTAACAATTTCTTCTTCTATCTTGAGGACATGATGCTAAGTGAAATAAATCAGTTGCAGAAGGACAAATACTGTATGATTCCATTGATGTGAGGCTCCCCAGAATAGTCACATTCTTAGAGACGGAAAGTAGAAGGTGGTTGACAGGGGCTGAAGGAAGGAGGGAATGGGGAGTTATGACTTAATGGGTACAGAGTTGCAATTTTGCAAGAGGGCGAGAGTTCTGTGGGTGCATGGTGATGACGGTTGTACCATAGTGTGAGTGCTCTTCATGACACTGACCATTTACAAATGGTTCAGGAAGGGGGTTCCTGGCTGGCTCAGTTGGTAGCATATGCGACTCTTGATCTCGGGGTCATGAGTTGGAGCCCTACGTTGGGGGTAGGGATTACTTTACCAAAAAATGGTCGGGGTGCCTGGGTGGCTCAGTCGGTTAAGCGTCTGCCTTCAGCTCAGGTCATGGTCCCAGGGTCCTGGGATCGAGCCCCACATCGGGCTCCCTGCTCCGCGGGAAGCCTGCTTCTCCCTCTCCCACTCCCCCTGCTTGTGTTCCCTCTCTCGCTGTGTCTCTCTCTGTCAAATAAATAAATAACATCTGTAAACAAACAAAACGGTTAAGATGGTAAATGTTAACGTGTATTTTACCACAACTAAAATGCAAAAGCTGTTTCTTCCTTGGAAGAATATGGGAGGCAGATTGTGTAGGGGATTGCTCATAGATGAATGTACAGGAATTGTAGAAGAAACGAGGAGCACTTAGAGTTGTGGTGGAGCCAGCCACAGCCTCTCCCAAGTGCTGTGGTCTCGGTGCTTCAGAGGGAGGCAGAAGGACCCTGGCCAGCCTCGCAGTCTGTGGGGACCCTGTTTCTCTAGCAGCGCCCGCCTCACATCCTAGTGGGAAGTCCTCAGTCGAGCATATGGCCTTGTATTTCATTCCCTCGTTCTCCAGGGCTGGTGTAACTCTTCAGTGGGCCTTTGATGGGAAAGCCTGTGAGCTCTACAGTAACCTGGCTGTTGTGACAGGCCCTGACTTCAGTGGGGATCCTGCCCCCCTATCCTGCGGTGCCCAGAAAAGTAGATTTTTGTGGATTGGAATTGGGGGGCAGGGAGGGAGCCAGGTTAGTTCATCCTTGTTCCTGAGGCTGGCTTTTGCAGCCTGCTCTGGATGATTCCAGAACACCGCCCAGTCCCCCATGCAGGGGTTCCTGAATTGCCCTGCTTTGAGATGGCAAGCATTTGGGGAGTAAGATAAGCTAATTTGCATGTGAAACGATAACCCGCTTTAAAAAACTTTAACAAACACAGTGTTACGCTGCTTTAGAAGGATCGAGTGTGACAGCCTGTGAGGAGGAGCCCGCTCGTGCACTAGGCAAATCTGAGGATGCCAGGAGAAGAGTGGGACTGTCCCTGGAATGCTGTCAGTTTTCCTGCTGTTTGGATGAGGCTCTGGGCTTTGTTTGCCCTGGAAGGTGCTCGGGGATGGCCAGCCCAGGTTTTTCCTTCGGAGTATTGCTGAATTCTCTTAAATTTCTTTTTAAGATTTTATTTATTTATTTTTTTGTCAGAGAAAGCGCGAGAACAAGCAGGGGGAGCGGCAGGCAGAGGGAAGGGGGGAAGCAGGCTCCCCACTGAGCAGGGAGCCTGATGCAGATGCGGGGCTCTGCGGGGGGCTCGATCCCAGGACCCTGGGATCATGACCTGAGCTGAAGGCAGACGCTTAACCGACTGAGCCACCCAGGCGCCCCTGTCTTAAATTGGTGGCCAGTTTCTGAAGCTTTGCTTCAAGCGGTGGAGGCAGCCGCTACCCCAGGCTGTGGCTTCTCCCCTGTGTCAAGGGCATGATGGCAGCTCCTGAAGGCTGTCTCAGCTGTGAGAACATGATTTCTATCCATCATCCCACACAGACAGCCCTGGAATCACTAGGGGACTTGGCCAGGCCCTGTGGATGGCTTTCTATAGATCTGCCCCCATTCCTTGAGTGGATACCAGCCCGAGGCTGGTGGGAGAACATTGCCGCTTGTCTATACCCTAGCAATATTAAAACTCACAGGAACTAGAGAAGGAACCCGAGAGACCCAGGCTAGCATTTCAGGACCCGTGTTGCTTTGGGAAACGGATAATATGACATCGCTGAGGCTTGGTTTCCTTATCTGTCAAATAGGAATAATAAGAGTGATTTCTCCATCACTTTTCCAGGGGCACCAAGTGTCAGGGGGTTAGGAGTGGAGCTTGGAGTTGGGGGCAGGAGAGGGTGCTGCCATCCAGGGTCAAATGGAGCAAGAGGTGGTGATTTAATGCAAGAATAGAAAAGAAGTTTTTTCCTCATTCTGGGTAGAAGTGAGTGCCAAGGAAGTTCTTTGGATATGTATATCGCTATATCAATATACATGTTCTTACTTGTGGCTTTTTAATTGATGAATTATACACTTGTTTTCTGTTGTACTAAATTTAGATTCCTCTGTTTCCTATGAGCTTTCCATTTTAAAGGGTGTTAGGTTTGACAGGTTTTGTTCTCTCCCTGTCTTCTCCCCTCCGTTCACACTGAACTTGAACTGCATCCCTGGGTAGGATTCCAATAAGGAGCCTGCCCTGTTTGCTTGTGAGTTTATTTTATGGCTGGTAGGTGATTGCACGAACATGAAATAGACCTCTAGGATAGTAAATAATGTGATTGTTTAAGATTAACCTTCAAAAGAAGACAGCCATACTCTTGTAAAAATTTAACCTTATAGCCAGGAAGTGCCATTAAATTTGGTTAACAGTTCTTACTGCAGCTTATAAACTTACAAGCAGGCCTAGAGAACAGGAACTTAATCTGAAACCTGATTCGCTTTTGTTCACAAATGAATCACATACATTTGGAAAGGAAGAGAATCATAACAACATTCCTGTTTTAGCTAGTCTCCCTTTACCAAAAAACAGATGAGAAAAAACCTGTGGCAGTTTTAAGGTGATCTTTCCTCCATGCATCTTGGATGTTCCCTTCCAGAGAAATGGCTTCTGTATGTATGTTTGTATTTATTTATTTATTTATTAAGATTTTATTTATTTGAGAGAGTGAGAATGAGAGAGAGAGCACAAGGGGGTAAGGGGTAGAGGAAAAAGCAGACTCCCTGCTGAGCAGGGAGCCCAATGCTGGGCTCATTCCTGGAACCCTGGGGTCATGACCTGAGCTGAAGGCAGACTCTTAATCGACTGAGCCACCCAGACGCCCCGGCTTCTGTATTTAATAACAACATCCTCCCCACCCCCTGCCCAAAAAAGTTTCTGTCTAATTTCTAGTCTGATAAAACCCTGCCCAGTTACTAATTTTGAACAGGTAAAACCTATTGCAGCCCAAATCTGGGTTTTGACAGTATATTAGAATGGTACCATATTTCATTAAATCGAAGCTGCTGTGCATTGTCAGATACATCCTGATTGTAGAGATGTTAATATGCATCTTAGACTTGGTGAAATACAGCACAAGAGTTTTCCTTTTTAAATTCCAAGTAAATTGGGCGCCTGGGTGGCTCAGTCGTTAAGCGTCTGCCTTCGGCTCAGGTCATGATCCCAGGGTCCTGGGATCGAGCCCCCCATCGGGCTCCCTGCTCCGCGGGAAGCCTGCTTCTCCCTCTCCCACTCCCCCTGCTTGTGTTCCCTCTCTCGCTGTGTCTCTCTCTGTCAAATAAATAAAATCTTTAAAAATAAATAAATAAATAAATTCCAAGTAAATAAAACGTAGAAAACTTTCTTACCTCCCCCTGAAGCACGATATATGAAGGACATATATTCTTTCTCAGTGAAAAGAAATTTATCTTTTAGAAAAAAATTAATTTTATTACATTTCTTAAAATAACAGTACTGGTCCTTCTACATCCCTAAAACAGAGCTTGGGACTCTGCAATATCTTGAGTTATTTTTTTGCTTTCTTAGTTCAACTCTCATATAATCTAGCTATGCTAACACACCTGTTTTTCAAATTTGGGCTTTTAAATGAAGGCTATATTATTCTAAGACGAAATAGCTAAAGTAAAAAAATTTTAATAAACGTTGTTCATTAAAAATTATGTAAGGTTAGGGGCACCTAGGTGGCTCAGTTCGTTAAGTATCTGACTCTTGGTTTCAGCTCAGGTCATGATGTCAGGGTCTTGAAATCGAGCCTGGAGTCAGGCTCTGCCCTGAACATGGAGCCTTCTTAGGATTCTCTCTCTCCCTCTGCCCCTCCCCCAGCTCATGCATACACACCTTCTCTCTCTCTCAAAAAAAAAAAAGTTACATAAGATTAAAATAGATATGTATAATTATTATAGTTAAGTAAATAGATCATTGCAGGAAGTTTGGGGAGATGATAATATTTTAATATTTGCAAAACTGTGTTAGGTATATCGATTAATAACCAGATTTACATATTGGAAGTTATTCTCTTGTAAATTAGTGTTGTATTTTGATAGGTTTTAATTCTCTTCTTCCCTCCAAGTCTTCTAATTTGTAATAGCCTTATGTGTGTCTGTTTTTTTCCAGATTACTGTCTTGGATGCAAAACGGAGCATGAACATTGGGATATTTCTTAAGCAATTTAAGAAGTAAGGTTTTTGCACGCATTTGCAACTTTAGGCATATCCACGCTGTCAGCATCAGTCTGTGGGTGTGGCTGAGCTGAAAATTCAGCTCCTAATATGAGCAAAAGCCATTCCTCATCCCTACCTATCCTCCTCCGGCACATGGCGTGATGAGTGTGCAAGCGCCTGTCGCTCTCTGCTGTTTTCCTGCGTGAAAGCATACCCTGCCTGAAGGCTTGAAGTACAGGCAGAGTTGCCTCAGAGTGTCTGCTCAAGCCTGTCATGCCAGGGAATTTATAAATTCATCTGTAATGTTGCCCCTCAGTGGAGGGTGGACTGGTCAGAAGACAGTGGTGAAATGCCAGTATTCTAAAGTGGAAAGGAGAGGCTCTCCAGAGTTCCATGTGACCAAAGGGGATTGCTTTTCTTCTCCCAGAGAAGACTCCCATGGTTGCTGCCACTTTCAGCTTTTCTGGGATGCCCAAGGATGGGCTTCTGGGTGAACGGGCCTCCAGGTGATGTGTCAGGATCCCCACTTTCCCTGGCCCTGGGGCTCCTGTGATCACTGACAAAGCACATCCCCCAGACTGGGAAGAAGGTGGGGTGGAAAAAGGGTAGAGGTGATTTGTTTTAGTTTCCACTGACTTGTGTTTCTTTGGCACTCCAACAAACATAAAGTGGAATCTAATTAATTGTCTTTTCAAGGTCTCCTCAGTCCATTGTAGAAGATATTCATCAAGGAAAGAGTGAACATTATGGATCAGAGACCTTGCGAGAATTTCTTAAGCTTTTGCCGGAGTCAGAGGAGGTAAGGAATTTGGCACAGGAGTTTTAGATGTTAGGAGCAATGATCAAAGCTCAATATTTTTCAGAGTGTCAAAACTCACATGGGAAGGGCACTCTGCTACCCAAAGCCAGAGTCTTCCCACATACAAGTAAAAAAGTGACCTAGTATAAATTGTGGAGTTAGGGAACCTAGGTTTAAATTGGAGCTGTCCCCTTGCTTGGGCAAATTTCCTAACTCCAGTGAACTTAGTGTCCACACCTGTATAGTGAGGGTGTGGGTGCCTGCCTCACCGGATTGCCAGGAGGCTGAAACCCTAGTTATGCATCAAGGATGGTACCTGGCACATGGGACCTCAATAAACTTCGGTTTCCTTTTCCATTACCAATGATGGTTTTTGCCGAGGCTGCACCCAGGTTATTTTATAAATATGTATACTTTTTATACATAACAATAAAAGGAAACCGCTTCTGGATAAAATGCTCTAAAATTTTGGAGAGGTAGGTAAACTGTTAAGAAACGTTGTGTCTGGAATTGACTTAAAGGTGAAAATTGCTGTGATAGCCATGTAGTACCGCAATATAGGTATTGATCTTTTTTTTTTGGACTGAATTAACTGAACCGTTGAATGGTTGGGAGCTTGATAGGAAAAAAAAAACATCGGAAAAACAATTTTATAAAGCTTTGTAAAATTGTGGGGCGCCTGGGTGGCTCAGTCGTTAAGCATCTGCCTTCAGCTCAGGTCATGACCCCAGGGTCCTGGGATCGAGCCCCACATCAGGCTCCCTGCTCAGTGGGAGGCCTGCTTCTCCCTCTCCCACTCCCCCTGCTTGTGTTCCCTCTCTCGCTGTGTCTCTCTCTGTCAAATAAATAAATAAAATCTTAAAAAAAAAAAACCTTATAAAATTGTAATATTGCCTTTTATTTCTGAAGAAGGGGGCCCTGAAAAAATTCAGTAAGAAATTACATGAATATATGTGCTTGTGAACATTTGAATAATGTAGAATCTTACAGTTAAGTTATCCTTTTACCCACACTGCTGGTTCCTCTCTTCCCCATCCCACTCCTCTTCCCACACAGAATTTATGGAATTTGACTTTAGTGCCATAAATAACAAGAGGGGAATATATCTGTACTTTTTCTTTTATGTCAATCAGTGATAAACTTGCAATGCCAACTCAAGGGTCTTACTAGGGAACTTGAGTATTCTGGATGTATTTGAGGAGCTGAGCCTCTCTCTATGTCAGGTTTTCTGTTTGCAAATTAAGTGTAATTTACCTAAGCCAAGATTAATTACCAGCATTTATTAATGATAGTAAAGGGTCCTAAAGTCTTGAGGGAAACGTACATCAAATCCTAATTTACCCTGGATCTTATACACTGAACAGTCCCTTAGTCTTTTTTAATGTAGAGAATGAGAGTTTCAAAAATCTTTAATTAGGATGGGTAGGGTTTAATTAATTTGGATTTTAAAAAGATTGAGTTGTTGAAATCTTATTCCTCTTTGGGCTTTTTTTTTTTAAAGATTTTATTTATGTGGGGCTCAATCCCGGGACCCTGGGATCATGACCTGAACCGAAGGCAGACGCTTAAGGACTGAGCCACCAGGCGGCCTGTGAAAAGCTCTAAATTTCTAACTAAAGGGAGGCTAGGCGGGGGAGAAGCTGCCAGCTTCATACCATGGTAAAGAGGTGGGACAGTGAGGCCGGGTTTTCCTAATATCTTCATTTCTAATTTTAAATTCAGAGGTGATTGGAGAACGCAAAGGCTGTGGGAGACTCGGGGATTTTTCAGAGAAGCAACTTAGCTGTCAAGCCTCCCATGATGTTGAGTTGTGTGTGCGGGGGGGCATAATTCAAAGGGGGGATGTTAAGGGCAAGATGACTGAAACCCACCTGAGCACTGTCCGGCGGCCAGAGGCATTCACTCTCCCCCAGACAGTTAGCCGGTCCCGGAGACAGTGTCCTGCTGGGATGAGATGGAGCCCTGAGACCCTGCGCTGCGTCCCAGCCACTGAGCCAGGCACAGCTGCCTCTCCTGTCACCCTCCTGCTGCAGGGTCATCCTCAGCCTGAATATCCGACGAGCTTGGTCACACTTCTTCTTGTTTACATTACCAGCTCTGGGCTTCAGTTCACCACACCCTCCACACTCAGCTGGGAGCTTCCTTCAGCAGGAACACCCTGACAGTCCCCAGGGCTTCTTGGCGCCCCTCCCGAAACCACTGTGGGGATCTGTGCTAGCAGAGGGTGTCTCGGTGCGGGCCAAAGCCACCTCATGACAGATGCCTGCTGCAAAGGCCCCCTGACCTTGCCACGAGCGCCACGTGGCCCCTGGCACCGCCTGGATCAGGGCCGGCCCCTGAGTCTTGGGTAGAGGGTGGAGGATGGGGATGAGGCCAAGCAGGAGCCAGGGCCAAGTGAGAGAGGTTTCGGAATGTGGCAGAAATATGTTAATAAATGCACAAGTGTCTGCGTAACTGCATGTTGCTAAGCCTGTGGTGTAATGTTCTGTGCTCATTTTTAGCACAGGAAGGGACTAAACATCTATGGAGTGTTGTCCCTGTGTTGCAGGCCCTGGGCAGGGCAGAATCCAGCCGAGCGAGATAATGTGTTCAAGTGTGTAGCCCAGTGCCTGGCACGTAGAAAGTCACTCAGTCATAGCTCTGATGATTTGGGGTGCCTTTTGCATTGAGTCCTCCCAGCCACATCGTCAGATACTCCTTATGGTACAGATGGAAACAGGCTTACACAGGTTCGCTAGAACTCCTCTCACGTGTCCCTCCTGGTCGATAGGCCAGAGAGGAAGGTGGATTTGCACATGATTCGTCTGACCCCAGAACAGTTCCTTCTGCTGCACCCCCACTGCATCCCTTTGAGGAAGGAAGGGCAAAGGTTCTCAAAACCCCACCTCGCACTGCGCGGCCTTCCTCCCAGCCTTTTCATCACTCCTGCTGCAGAGCAGAGCGCCGGCGTGAGTGTCGCTGGAGTGATACCGTAATCTTATCAGCATGTTGAAAAATAGGAGCGGAAACAGCCCTTTTTGGTCGTGCGTTCTCAGCTGACAAGCCAGCAGAAGGTTAATTTGTTTTCAGGATTTCTCTGCCCTTCCCCACAAATCACTGATCTGGCGTGTTTGTTCATCTTGCTTTCAACTCACACTTAAAACTTGCAGAGGAAGAAGACAGACCCAGAAATAAAAGCCCTGGGAGGGGGTTCTTTGCCCTGAAAAGTATTCCTGTGGTCAGAGAGGGACAAGGGAGAGGTTGGCATAGGAGCCGGGTGGATGGTGGAAGGGAGCCCCGACGCAGCCCACGAGCCCTTCCTCCGTTGGGGCTGGGGCCCCATCCCTGCATCACTGTCAGGGATAGAGGGCTGGAAGGTGGTAGAAGTTTTCTGTTCTCTCTGGCAGCTGGTTGGTGGCCGCCTCTGACATTTTTATCACCTCATCCCAACCTTCTATGCCAACTCTGCCCCTGGGGGGTTGGGTGGGGAGAATGACCGGGAGGAAGCCCCAGGGTCTTCCCTTGGGGTGAGTCTGTTGGTGGGAAATCTTGCTATTTCCAGGCCATGTGAGTGGAATTAGATGGGATGAAGGAGGTCTGTCTGCCCTTTGGAATGTATGAGTCTTAAAGAGCATGCTGTTTGCTATTAGGACAGAAACTGGGCACAGCCAGGTCGTAATGAGAGTCACTTGGCTCAGCCAACAAAATTATGCCTAACAATGTGTGATAAATGCTTTTTGATGATGACGAGAATGCACAATAATTATAGGGTTTGTTCACCTCTCTTTTTTTTACCTCCTTACCACTGTGAAGGTACCATAATCCTTCTTAATGAACACAAGTCTCATTTTGAAATGGAATTAAGAACTGTATACATGGCATTTAAATTAAATACTATCTTTCCATCACCATTCTCTTGAACTCCATAAACATTTTTAGCTCTTTATATAAGTGAAGGAGATTAATCATTGTTCAGTTACAGTTGAGCACATGTTTAATGGAAATATCTACCAAGTTTATTTAGCATGACCTATTCTATATGCTTTAGTCAGAAAATTGTGCTGTTATTTTCAGAAGCTTTGCACATGCTGCATAGATGGTCTTATAAAAGGTACAACCTCACTCTGCCCCTTTCCATATATAGTGAATTGCTAAACTCTAGTTCAGAAGGGATCAGGATTCATCCTATGGTTTTCTCTGTTCAGCAGCCAGGCACCGATTTGGGTTTAGCTAAACCAAAAATTCCATCTGCCCTTAAATTGAGTATGACTAAAAATAGTAAATTCAGTTTAGGGCCCTAAAGGTAGGGGAAGTAATGCAATTCTATAAATGGCTGTTTTCTGCCCATTTAAAAAAAAATGTAGTCTTAAGCATCAGACTTAAGTCTTGGGTATGCATCTGCACTGTGACATTTTGTATTTTCAGGTAGTTGATATAGATACTTCAGATCTTTGCAAATATTCCCTCCTCTGTTTTTGAACTATCATTTCCTATTTTCAAGACACTGAAAAGTCATGTTATTTTTATGGGCACCCGCCATAATCCTGGGGATGGAAGACAGTAAGCTTTATAAAGGTAATGAAAGGTGGTAAGTGCTCATTGGCAAGAGTTAGCTGCAGAGGTAGGCTGTCTACTCGTAGTCCCAAGGTTCGATTTACCATAAAGTGTTTTAATTGGAAGACGCTCTATGCCAGTGGATGTAGAAAAGTTTCTGCCATTGGGCCAGTCCAGTTCTCTGTGTGAGGGAGGCACTGATTTGCTCTGATGCAGTTTGAGAACTTTCTCTTTGCTTCCATCCCCACCTGCTAGCTGTTTGGCTATATTCCTGTGTCAGAACTCTTTCATTTCTCTTGGCTATGGTTGAAGGAATAACTTTTAGTTGAGTTTAATTTTTTACAAGAGTAATACATGTTCATTGTAAACATTTTAGGAAATAAAAATGAGCAGCAGAAGAAAATAATAGTCTCTGTAATCCTATCACCTCGTGCGGGTGGGGCCTTCTAGTCTTTTTCCCCACACCTGTGGTGTGTGCATGGAGGGTGGGCCGGGGAGGGGGGGGCGGGTATAGTGGACGCTTCTTTTAAAATTTCTAGGAATGGGATCTGACCATACATCCTGTTTTATTACCTGATCTTTTTCATAGGCGGAGGTCTTGACATTGACCCATCAGCTGCTTGAGCCATTTTCCTTTTTCTCTGCCACTGGAGAGCCAGTGTGTCCACGCCTCAGCACACAGTAGCCCCTTGCTGTAAGGCTATTCTGTGTGGAGGGGGACTTGGCCAGAGAAAGGTCTGTTAGCCCTCCCCCAGTCTGAGAACTTTATGTCCAAACTACCCAAAATATTAAGATTTTTTTCATTAGGGACCTAGAGGACCATGTTATAATGACGACCCAGTGTCCTCTTTCTTCTCCCAGTGATCTCCCTTCCAGATTATAACTTACAGAAAATTCTCATCCTTAGAACCAACCCTTTGGTAACCTCCCTGAGGAGTCCTGTGGCTCCAGTTCTCTGGTTTGATGGAGGTTATTTATACCCACACACATGACACAGCTCTTCTCCCTCTCATTTGTTTGGTTTTTCTTCTTTCAAAAAACATAGTAGATGCGATGATTTCCTTCTCTGTCTTTTCTTGGGTCTACATTTTTATTAATTTGAATTTAGCACTGGAATCTTACTTTCTTACAGGGATTCTAAGAGGACATTTAAAATAATGTTACATTTTAATCACAAGTTATTTTTTTTCTCTACCCTCTTTTCTGTTTGGCTTTTAGATAAAGAAATTGAAAACATTTAGTGGAGATGTGTCCAAGCTGTCCCTGGCGGACTCCTTTCTACACTACTTGATTCAGGTGCCAAAGTAAGGATCGTCCATCACAGCTCTTTACAGAGGAAAGTTTTAAAATCAGTGACCTCAAACGCTACAGTTTTACTTTTTATTTTTCAGCTATTCACTTCGGATTGAAGCCATGGTGCTAAAGAAGGAATTTTTACCTTCTTGTTCTTCTCTGTACACAGACATAACAATTCTGAGAACTGCTACAAAAGGTAAGTGAACACATGATGCTTCATGGAATTTGTTTTTATTAACCTTAGTGGTAGCACTTTAATTTTTATTCTTTTTTGTAAGCATTCTTCTCCTGATTTTTGAAATTAATTTATTTTTTAATTCCAGTATAGTTAACACACAGTGTTATCTTAGTCTCAGGTGTACAATATAGTGACTCAACAGTTTGACCCAGCACTCAGTGCTCATCAAGGGAAGTGCGCTCTTCATCCCCATCACCTGTTTCCCCCAGCCTCCCATCCACCTCGCCTCTGGTAACCACCAGTTTGTTCTCTGGAGTTAAGCCTGGTTTTTTGTCTGTCTTAAATTCCACATAGGAGCAAAATCATATAGAATTTGTCTTTCTCTGACTGACTTATTTCACTTAGCATTATACCGTCTAGATCCATCCATATTGCTGCAAATGGCAAGATTTCATTCTTTTTTATGGCTGAATATTGTTCCATTGTGTATCTACACCACATCTTCTTTATCCATCCATCTATTGATGGACACTTGGGTTGCTTCCATATTTTGGCTACTGTAAATAATGCCCCAATAAACATAGGGGTGCATGTATCCCCTTGAGTTAGTGTTTTCATATATTTTGAGTAAATACCCAGTAATGGAATTACTGGATCATGTGGTAATTCTATTTTTAATTTTTTTTTTTTTTAAGATTTTATTTATTTATTTGAGACAGAGAGAATGAGAGAGAGAGCACATGAGATGGGGGAGGGTCAGAGGGAGAAGCAGACTCCCTGCCGAGCAGGGAGCCCGATGCGGGACTCGATCCAGGGACTCCGGGATCATGACCTGAGCCGAAGGCAGTCGCTTAACCAACTGAGCCACCCAGGCGCCCTATTTTTAATTTTTTGAGAAACTGTTTTCCATAGTGGCTGTACTAGTTTGGCAGCAGTTTCTTAAAAAAAAAAAAACAAAAGTATTCAATTGAAATGAGAAATGCAAAGTCCTAAATCTGATACACCCTAAAAAGGGAAAAGAGATATTACCTAGGATGACAATTAAGGCTTATTTCCATTTACTTTCCTCCTTAATTAATCGATTAATTGACCAATTAATTAATTAGTATATTATCTTCCCATAAAAGAAGATTTCTTTCATCCCAAGCGTCAGAGTAGACCTTGCTGGTTGCAGCTCGCTCTTGCTCCTCTCCTAGGTCAGCTTTCCGGATGCATGCAGTGTGTGTAGTATCTGTGTGTGTGTGTGTGTGCGTGTGTGCATGCGCACGCTCAAAACCTGGGCACTTAGGCCAGCTGCATCCTTCCTCCAACCTCTGGCCTCTGGTGTCCAGGGCCTGCTTTTCCAGCATCGTCCCTCCTTCCTCCTGACTCTTCCTGGGCATCTTCAGTGTGACCTTCTGCAGGTTCCTGATGGTTCTGCTCTGTGTCTTCTCCCACTTGCTTCCCCTCAAGACTCTAATTCCTGGTGGGCTGTTTACATTTGAGAGGGGCGAGTGGGTCATCTCCATTTCTTTGAATGACTTGCTTGCCCAGCTTGGGCAGACTCCTCAGAGTTGCTCTCCTGTCTCCTTCCATAGTGCTGGAGTTTTATCCTCAGGCGTTTCGGACGCTGAGCAAGCAGGCCTAGCACACTTGTGGGCGCTCCTCATCGCCAAGGCAGAGTCTCTGGCGTTCCCCAACCCTCACATTTTCCAGGGTTTTCAGCGCCAGCCTGATTTCCTCTGCGTGGTTTTCTGGATTTCTAGTTATTGCAGAGCTGTTGATTCGTATTTGATTTTCCTGTTTAGTTGCTCTGGCCCGTGTTGAGACAAAGTTTTGCTCTTCAGCCCATCGTATTTTCTTCAGTTTAGAGAGGAGACTAAGAATTAAGGGCAATTTTTCTTCTTTCAATAGGGAGGCCTTTTAACATTTCTTCCTACACACACCAGGGCTATTGCAGCAACTTTGGAAGGGCCATCCCTCCTGTTCACGTTGAGATGGAATAGTTTTTGTATTGAGCCATACAAATTCATGGGCATGGTGGAAACGTTTCTTATCTGGTTAACCTTCAAATACTGGCCTTCTTAGATAACATAATGCAGGCAGTGATCCAAATGTAATTTTTTGAAAGTAATACCACACTTAATGGAGAATATGAACTTAAAAAAATCGTGGGTAGCTTTTTATTATCTATATATACTATAATTTTAATAATCATCAAAATTCACTTTTAGCTTTTGAAATACATTAACAATTTTTAACATTGTTAATTTGCATAGATGTGTGTACAAGAGCTTCTATGTTTAAAGAACTAGTTTAAAGATATATTACAATGATAAGCTCCTTTACAACCTTTAAGCCAATCCAAATGAAATGTATAGTTTTGAATAAAATGGACAGAGTCTCTGGGTGCCTGGCCCCTAAGGGTTAGTGCTTTGCAAGTTATTTACATGTCATCCCAGCCTGTTTATTTTTTATCTCCTCATGGCTCGTGGACTAAGCAAAATGTTGCTCTCTGTTAGTTTTCATATTCTATAAATATAATCTCAAAGGCTAGTGGAGATAGAGGAAAAAAAATAAAGAATGGCTGACAAAAAGCTTGCTCCTATAACACAGTGTGCTGCTTTTCATAAGGCCTTTGCATTTTCCACTCCTTGAAAATTTTCCTTATTGAAGTATTTTGTGATATATTGAAGCATCATACATATTGATTCCCAGTTAAACACTAGGACACAGATTGCCCGTAGCAAATGGCGCATTAGATATACCACAGAATGTGCTGCTTGATCTGTTTTTTCCTGTCTTAATATGGGGTTTAGGGTCAGAGCTTGCTTCAGGCCCTCTTGAACTCAGATGTGGCAGCTGTCTTTGTGCCTTTACGCTGAAGGTACCATGGTGTGTTCTTTTTTGACAGAGCTGATGTTGTGTGAGGAGCTACATTCAATATTACACTTGGTGCTACAGGCGGGGAATATCATGAATGCAGTAAGTAAAATTCAAAAAAATTATAATGTTGTGTTTCTAAGTTTATTTGTCCGCCCAAAGGTATATGTATATATTTTTTCTTTTGATTTGTCTTCTTTAGGGAGGGTATGCTGGCAATGCAGTAGGATTTAAACTGTCTTCTTTGCTCAAATTGGCAGACACAAAAGCAAACAAACCTGGGATGAATCTTCTGCACTTTGTTGCACAGGTAGGTGGAAGTGGTGAATTCAGAGAGAGAGAGAATGAGCGTGAATCCTCCCTGGAGGTGGGGAGGTTTTTCCCAGGTATTAGGTGGCATCACACAGAGATAGGAAAGGACATGGTGGGCTCCAAGAAGGTTCTATTTGCAGAAGCACTCTGCAGATTCCTGAGGATAAGAGGGAAGTGGAGGGGTTGGGGGAGGCAGGGGTCAGGGTTGGTGAAGCCCGGTTAGGAAGGATCCACATCCTAAACACTGAGGAATTTGGATTCATGCTTTAGCAGTGGGGAGCCAATGGAAGTTTGTGCACAGCAAAATGGCCTGACCAGGGTGGCTTTGTTTTTAGGAAAATAAGGCAATATGGAGGATGAGCTGGAGTGAAGAGAGAACTAGAAATGGGGCACCTCTTGGCAGAAGTTGGCTCTCTGATCGTTTGGCGAGAGCTGAGAATCAAGAGTCATGGCCACAGGGATGGAGAGCAGAGGCCTGGGTGCTGAAACATTCCCAGCGTTGGGTTGACTAGATTTGTGACTGGTTATGTGTAGAGTGAGGGAGCCAGGGCAATGAAAAAAATCACTTCCATTTGTTTCCCTTTGTGAACTGTAAGTCAGGGTGCCTTGCCACAAACACAGGCCTTGGGGTCTGCACCCTGTTCATCACCTCCGTTTCTGACTGGGGCTTTGGGATACCAAAACAACCAGTTACAAAATGAAAAATCGGCCAACGACAGTTGTCTTTTGTTAAATTATCTCAAATTATGGATTGTAGCACTTTGTTTTCTCTTCACTGGATCACATTTGTTGTTTTGACAGCAATCACATAGACGTAGCTCTAAGCTGGGGAGGAAGCTGGGCTGGTTTCCATTGTGAGCTTCAGAACAGGACAGAACTGGGATTTTGACATGTCCTTTATTAGCTGTACTTCCTCAGACAAGTTACTTAAATGTTAAGACCCTCAATTTCTTCCTCTAATCACGGGGCTAGTGATCCTTTAAAACAGGTACCCAAGAGGGCTGACGGGGATAATTCCATAAAGTGCTTACTTCAGTGTTTGGCCCATAGTAAGTTCTCCATAAATAACACACACAGTTATTACTACATTCTTCAGAAGACAAAGGATATGTTGAACTCAGGACTCACTTAAAATTTAATTTTCAGGGCACTGAAACCAGAAAATGTGTTCCTTATCCCATGTGCCTTACAGCTAGTCTTCCAGCAGTCCCTTTAGATCCATGGAGCCAGGTGCTCTGTGTAACTTGGTTCCAGCCCATGGGGGGGACGTTTCCAGAGTTGGTAATTGCACCCTTCATATCCACCCTCCTTGTATCCCCTGAACAGGTGAAGAATCCAAATGCCTCTATGGCTTTTGCACCTTCTGATTAAACTCAGTTTGCAAACTGGTTTAACAGCTGAAGGCATCTCGGTCATTTAAAGGCATACTCGTAGGAATGGGTGGTATTTAAGCAGGATATATTGGATTCTCTCAGAAACAATGGGCCATGCTAAGCCACCACCCACTTCCATTGAGTTTGTGTGCCCATGAATTGTATTTCACATCAGGATCGGTTGCTCTGGGAAGTTATATATATCTTGAGAGTAGGGGAGTTCTGGTAAATCTTACTAAGAATATAAGAGTTCATGTTTTAGTGAATTGCTTTGAATATATCAAGCATAAAAACAAGAACTTTAAGGTTCCTTCCAGCCTTGGGATAATTGTTTCCTTCCAGTTTTATACATACAGTAGAGAATATTCTGTTTTTATTCTAGGAAGCCCAAAAGAAAGATGCCATTCTTCTAAACTTTTCTGAAAAATTGCATCACGTTCAGGAGGCTGCTAGGTGAGCAAAGAAGACTGAAAGTGAATTCTGAGAATTCAGTTTTTTTTTTTTTTCAATTACTTTTTAGATTTATTTATTTATTTGAAAGAGAGAGGGCACGAGCAGGGGATAGGGGGAGAGGGAGAAGCAGACCAGAGAGCCAGATGTGGGGCTCGATCCCAGGACTCTGAGATCATGACCTGAGCTGGAGGCAGACGTATAACCAACTGAGCCTCCCAGGCGCCCCTAAACTACTTTTAATGAAACTGGTGAATATTTTATAACTTTTAGAAAGTTTTGTCCTGTTGAATTTTCAGACCTTCCTTTTATTTGCTTACAGATGTGTGTGTGTGTACCTTTGGAATTTGGGGGTTTTGAAAAATTAGTCTTTATTTTTAATCTAAAAAACTCTATTGCAGTCTTTTCTAATGAATATCATCAGTGTAAAAACAATATGGATTGAGAACTTCAAATCCCTCCACACCCAAAAGATAGAGCTCAAACAACACAGCTTATTACCTTGGGAGTTGGTATATATCAGTCAAACTTCCAGGGCCATTTCCTTGTAGAATCTAACATGTTACATTTATTTTCTATTGCAGTAGAAGAAGGTGGAACCATACCAAGGGTTGTGAAAGGATTTTGTTTTAAGTTAGTCACTCAACTTACAGAGAAAGTATCTACCAAACATAAAGCTGTGTTTATATCACTTTAATTTGCTTCTGATCCCAGTATAGATGTGCATTTTAATGTGGCTATAATCTGTATACGCGAGCTATTTTGAGTTCCATGTTTTTTAAGTTTACAGTACATATCCACGTATCCAGTGGTATATGTTCAATAACCGGCTTCCCTGGAAAGAGGTCCTGATTTGTAGCATTTGCTGATCTCCATGGTGTAAATACTGCTCCCGTGGCAGGTGGCCTCACTGAGGGAGGAGTTGGGAGGGGTGCCCACACCCACAGTGGCCTCTTGCAGGCTGGCTCCAGTGAACCACTTCAAGTCCTACACTTGCTATCTGAGTGATTATATCTGATTAGGATGGCTATGAACCCTGTGCATAAATACATGAACCAAAGCTTTTCAAGCCAAACCCTGTCATTGGCCAGTGTCTCAGTATTATTGACTGTGAACATCTAACCACAGATTACATGTCTTCCCCAAAGTGAGCTTATAAGGCCGAAGCTGTGAACAGTTCATAGTTCCCATTTACAGATTTTTGGATTATTCCCCCCAAACAGTGAGCATCTTATAAGATATAAACTGTTCTGGTTTTGAATTTCTAAAAGAAATTCGTGTGGGAATATTTTTTCCTCTGACTAGTATAGAAATGTTACTAAGAGGTATGTATAGAGAGAAATAACCATTACGTTTTTGAGTTGACATTTGCAGTCAGAATCAGCTGGGGAAGTTTAGCTAGATACCGTCTTAGAAAATAAAGTTTGTTTATCTGAGATGGAAGGTGAAGTGTCCTGTGAAGTACAAACATCACAGATGGGTGCCAACAACCAATGAAGGTGGAAAACTTCACTGCATAAAGAAATGTCAGAATTCACAGTGGACGCATGAAAGCATCCTAGCATATGAGTTTGCTAAGTGAATTCCACCTGGATTTTAGGTTTCACCTACTCACTCTACCTAGTGACAGAAGTATCCACTCCTGCTCTCCTAATCTTGATTTGACATATGTAACAAAAGCCTTGCAAACAGCCCCGCCATTTCTTTGCAGAATTGTTAGCCATGTGTTAGTTCTCTCTACCATACTGAGGGCTTACTCTGGCTGTCCGTGGCAACATGAGGTCTGCTTAGTGTCTCCTCATTGCCCTGAATGCCTACACCGCCTGGCTTTGCGTGAGTTAGAGCTTTTATATTTGTGCCGGAGGAGAGGGGAAATATCTGAGGCCTTTTGGCTTTTATTTTGTAATGCTTCTTGCATAAAGGTGTTCAGACCCACTTTATGAACAGCTTTACAATTCTCATGGGTTCGTTATCTCACCAGTAAGGACAAAGGTACACAGCCATCTCTCTTTAAACCAGTGTGTCTCTAGGAAGACATGGAGTCTTAAAAAAACGGGCGGAAACTCTAAGTGTGGTAAATGTCATTGCAGAAGCTCTGCCGTCCATGTCTAGGTTTGACCCACAGTTGGTCTTGTTTGATGTACCTCCATGACACATGGCTTCCCTGTACCACATGCCCACTCTCCCCTTTCTGCTTGTAGATTATCTCTGGATAACACGGAGGCAGAACTGCACTCGCTCTTTAACAGGACGAGATCTCTGAGGGAAAACATTCAGCGGGATGGTGAACTTTGTCAGCAGATGGAAGATTTCCTTCAGGTTCGTGGGTGATTGGAGTCCGTCTCTCTCTTTTTGGCTTCCAGCAGCACCTGCCAGGGCTGGTTCAGTCCGCACGGCTTTGGGGAGGTAGCAGGTTCCCACTCATATTCTCCTCCCCGGGTCGATGAAAGGAACTTTGTATTTCAGTGCCCATTCTTTGCGGGGTTGGTTTTCTCGCAGGGGCCGTCGAATGTGGCCCTAACCAAGGGCTGGCCTCCGTTTATCGCCACGGGATTGACATCATCATACCAACCTGTAGCGAACTGGTATCAGCCTAGGGAGCGAACGCTTGGCAGCTTATGCCTGGCCGCTCAGGTTTTGCTTCTCAACCATGGTGTAGGAGTTTCTGCCTCCTAATCAAACCTTTGGACGACAGAACGAAGTTCCACAGAAATCGTAGACACCTGAGAACTCGGGCTGTTGTTTCTTCACTTGTTTTTATTGAAGAAACAAGCTACGTTTTGACATGTTTTATGATGAGAGGGGGAGCACACGAGAGTTGTGCCTATCAACACCCCAAATACATCAGCCCACAGGGTGTGTCAGGTGCTGCTCTGAATAACATCAACAAGAAAACAGCAGAGTGGACATGTTTGTGTCAGCTCACTGTGACTCACTAATCACATAGTCTAACATGCTTCTTTTTTTACAAATAAGGAAGATAAAACAAAACAAAACAGTGGCAGCTTTTCATGCTTTCAATCTTCAGGGGAAGTGGCATGCTACCTTAAATATCAGTGCTTCGAGCCTCGCAAGGTATGGGGGGGTGTGGCGGGGCTGCCCTTGGTGCCAGGATCAGTGTGCTCCAAAGGTTGTACGTTGACTTGTAATTAAGCTACAGCAAGCAAATATTCTATGTCTCAGCTCCCATCGGCAAACATTTTGTTTGGCTCTGGTGGGAGTTTATTTTTCTGATTAAACATGTGCTCTGTATTTTCTTTCAACTGTAACCAAACAGATATTCTCTTTTACATGCACAGATTTTTCTCAAAGTGAAACAACAAAGCAAACACCACCACAGAAACACCTAGCAGTAGGTAAGAAAGTACTCCGCAGTAAGCACATGCAGACAAATGAGGGAAAGTCAGAAACTGAGGGAGAAGGCCCATCCCACAGTGAGATGAGAATTCTGGATGTCTCCTTCCCTGGCTCTTAAATTAAACATTAATATTTTATGCTATACATAGCAGTGCAGAAAGGCGTATGATGAAAAACAGCTCTGTCTCAGCTGTACCCCTGGACTGCTCTTTCAAGGAGACCTTGTTTTAACTCTAAATGCTTCTTTCTAGTAGTCATTTTTATCTGGGTAAATAAAATGTTCCCACACAGCTATTTATTTTTCTTTTTTATATTCAATTTCTTTTTAAATAGCGGACGGGGTGTAATTCTGTAATGTAGGGTAGGGCCAGGCCATGAAGGGTTTTGAATGCCTATCTGAAAACATGGGACTGTGCTCTTAGCCATGGGGAAAGATGGAAGTTGTTTGAGGAGAAAAAAGACAAGAACACAGTTTTGTAAATTCGTTTCAGTATTCTGACCATCTGGGCAAGAAATAACGAATAAATTGGTTTGGAACTTGGGTCTGGAGCAGGCAGGTGAGATGTGAAAAGTTGAATTTGCTAGCACAACTGCTCATGTCTTGTCAATTATACTCGGCCAGTGTAGCTTTGGACTTTGTCATTTGGGGTCCTAACTGTGCAGAAAACTAACTCTTGGCAAAGAAAAACCCTCTGAGCTGGGTGATTTTCCACACCCATATTCAGAATGTTTCACTTTCTGGAGTCCTCAGGATGACTGCAGTGCGTGTAAGTTTTTCCTTCCTGGTTCTGTCTCCATCCCCATGGGATCTAGTGATGAGACAAGGGAGGCGGGGCTAAGCTCCCATGTAGGTTCTTGTCAAGAGTCCTATTTTTCTGCAGTTGAGTTATTTTTGGCTGGAATCCACCTTTCCCCTGTGGAAGAATGACAGGCAAACATTTATCCTTTCATGAATACCCTTCTCCCCATAAAGAATAATAGAGCATGAATGCACACAGTGCCTTGGGCTACTGACTCAGATGGTTACTTTCTCTGGTATTCGGTTTCCTAAATGGTTTTGGTTTCTTACTACCTCTTGAATATGTTTGGTGTAAGAAAAGGACTTTTAAGGGGGTAAGTGTGTTAGAGTGCGTGGGAGGTGATGAGTCTTCTCAGAATTGCTCTTCACTCTCCAGACATGTCTTAGCAGCAATTCCACTCCTTGAGGGTGCACAACCCATAACGTCACATTTCCAAGGCCTGTCCCTCCACTCAAAGGAAGTTTCTCAAATGTAAGCCTTTTTAAAAACATGATATGTGTGATTTATCAAGTAATGTACTTCATGCGTTCCTTCTTCATATGAAAAACCAACTGAGCCACCCAGGTGCCCCAATGCCTGAATCTATAGAGGCACTGGAGAGTTTGTCCTGGAAGGATTAGGAGAAAGTGAAGATGTGAAGAAGATGGGCTTGTATAGGGCAGTAGTTATTAACCATGGGGGCTCCTCAGAATCTCCTGGGGGGTTGTAACAAAATATTAGTGGTAGTTGCACCTCAGACATACTGAAGTGCGTGGGTGATGTCCAAGCACGGACTGTAGACAGTGCTTCCTAGCTGACTTGGCTAAGCACCCTGGTTAAGAAGCCTTGGCTGGGGCGTTTGTCTGGGCACCGGGGTTTCCGTCCTGTGGGGGTGACACTGACCCTGATACAGATCATTTGAGATGAGGTTTAAACTCCCTCTCAACAGCACAGCTCGTCAGTACAAGGGACTTCTGACATCCTGAAGTGAACCCTTGGCCAGTATAAGACTCACTTTTAAGAGAAGGAAGAACAGATGCAGAGTGAGTTTTCCTCAATAAAACCAACTTTACACCTGTGTCATTTTTCAGTGACATTGAAGGTGACCGTTGTGTGGCCTTCTGTAGATTAAAGCTCTCTAGTCTCTTTGGTGGCCTGCACGCCTCCCACAGAAGTTCATCTTGCTTCCCCGGGGCTTTGTTTGGGTTGAAATATTTGCCTTTTGGCTCTGAGCGCGTTGGACTTGCCGTCACCCTTCCCCTTTCCCGAGACCTGAAGTTGAACCCGGGAGCACAGACGGCGCGCAGAGCGCCTCCTCAGCTGCCTGTTGCCTTCAGCGTGTGCTTGTGTGTTCTCCCTCAGTTTGCTGTGGAAAAGCTGACAGAACTGGAGCGCTGGAAACAAGAGCTCCAGGACGAGGCCCACACCCTTATAGATTTTTTCTGCGAAGACAAAGAAACCATGAAACTGGATGAGTGCCTTCAGATATTTAGAGACTTCTGTATCAAATTCAACAGAGCCGTTCAGGTATGGCTGATGGCATCACCGGGTTTTCTGAGTGGTGTGGCTTTTTCTGTTTTCCTCTTCCAGACCCAGCCCTCTGCCCTTGGCAGCAAGATGGTTCAGTGTCTGCACGGTTTCAGGGAAGCGTGGCGCAGGCAGCGTTGCCAGGCTCTCGGTTGGGATTCCGCGGGCCCGGGGCTCTGCCGTCCCAGCCCCGAGCGCCTCCCCGTGCCCCGGGGGCCTAGCCCTGGCCGCCTCAGCTGCTGTGCTGCTCACACCCACACTTGTTCCACACCCTGAAGCGCTCTGTTAGGTTTATTTATGAGGGCAGCCATGATATTAACAAATCTCTTTGACGGTCCTGAATGTCTCCCCCCCATCCCCCCACCCCAGGAAAGAATTTCCTCTTTCGGGGAACGCTTTGTTGCTGTGGGATGATTGCAAGGCCTTCTCTCGCCTGTTTCAAGCACCATGGCCATGGCCAGGCGGTTGGCACCACGGGGACCGTGTCATCCTCGGCCAGAGCCGGCTTCGAAATTCTCAAGTAGTTAGGAGTCCGCTGCTGTCTGAGCGATACAGCGGCGTTTCCCGCCCTTCAACCTCCAGTTCCAGGCATCTCTGAGTTCAGTGTGGGAGCCAGAGAGCTCTGGGTCGCTTGGCTTTGCAAGTCCGACTCTCATCTGTCAATGAAAAACAAAACAACATCCCTTCACTTCAGGTGGTGATGAGGAACTAAATACTTGTGCGTGATCCCTCTCCCTGTATTTAAAAGCAGGTTTGCCCATAGCTGAATTTCTCTGAGGGACTGGTCAGGTTTCCCTCCGGCCCTGAGGAGGCCAGAGTGACTGGAGTTCTCAACCCCTCTTTTCTCTCTCCAGCTAAGAGAAGGAGGCTAAGCCTGCGGCCACGTTTCCTCTCCCTTGTCCAAGCGGTGAGCTCAGCAGTGGGAGGTGGTGGTGGGTGGTAGAGGCCAAATTGGCTCTTTCCGAGGCTCTCACTCCCTGTCAGAATTCTGCAGGCCCAAGAGGCCACCTGTGTGATTGTCTCGGCCCAGCTGTCCCGAGCGCCAGGAGCTGGCCCCACCCCCACCCCAGGCAGCCTTGGAGGAGAGGGCCCGGGGGACCTGGGACACTGGCGAGGCCAGGCCAGAGTAGAAGGAGGGGCCACGCGTCCCCAGCCAGAGTCTTACAGAAACTTGGAAGGGAAATCCACCATTTGAGGAAATTGACTTTCGAATAAAAAGTGCTATCAATAACAGATTAGGGTTGTGAGATCCACACATTTAGATGACACAAATATATGTTTTTTAAAGATTTTTTATTAGAGTGTGCGCACGCGTGCACGCACGCGAGAGCACGCATGCGCAGGAGTGGGGGGGGCAGAGGGAGAAGCGGATTACCCCCTAGCTTAGCAGGGAGCCTGATGTGGGACTCGATCCCAGAACCCGGAGATTACGACCTGGGCCGAAGGCAGACGCATAACTGACTGAGCCACCCAGGCGTCCCACAAATATATGTATATTTAAAGTGTACAGCCAGGTGGTAAAGTGTGTTTTAGTATGTGCGTTTGTTCTGGTTTGGTTTTGTTGGGGGAGGGCTGGGTACTTGGAGCAGGGAGAGGGGTGGTGGAAGGATTTGTAAAGCAAATCCTCTTGTCTCATTGTGGGAAGGGGTGGGGCATGAGGGACCGAGACACCATGGCATCTCTGGTGTTTCCTTACCAGGGAGCATTAGAAAACAGAGATTTGACTGGCATCTCTTAATATCTTGAGTATATATTTATGCACCCAAATGGTTAAGTAGAATGTGCTGCATGTGTGTGCACATGTGTAGATGTATTCAACACAGATGCAACAGGGAGGTATGATCTCAGGGTCCTCCTCTTTTTTTTCTCTCTGCCACTGACTAAATAGCCTTTTCCTGGAAGTCCTGTCTATCTTGCCTTGCTCAGAAGGCAAGGGGGGTTCCCTCGGAGTTGAGGTGGCCAGCATGTGTGGAGTCACAGCCCACACTTAGGGACAGTGCCTTGACCAGAAAGCTGGAAGCTGGTGGAGTCTTTTGCAGGCAGCTTTGGGAGAACTAGCCCTCTCCACACCCTCCTTACTTGCAAACTCGCAGTATCTCTGAAGCTTAGGACCCAGGCTGTCCTCCGCATCTGTATCTTGGGGTCTTAGGGCAGGTGGCTGTGGAATTGCACGCAGGTCCCATGGGTCTAATGCATCTTGGGGCTTCTCTCCACCCCTCCCTCAGGACAACCGCGACCGGGCGGTGCAGGAGCTGAGGCGGCTGCAGAGGCTGAAGGAGCTGGAGCAGAAGCGTCGCTCCTGGGCAGCTGGGGAGCTTGGGGGATTCTGCCGGAGCAGCAGTGAGAATGACGTGGAGCAGCTGACCAAGAAGGGCGCGGAGGACCTGCCGCCCTTCCTGCAGCCCCGGCCTGTCAGCCCTTCCTACCGACCTCCTAACACCCGGCGCTCCCGCCTTTCCCTGGGCGCTTTCGCCGACCGGGAGCTGCTGACCTTCCTGGAGAGTTCCACCGGCAGCCCCGAGGAGCCCAGCAAATTCAACAGCTTGCCCCGGAGCAGCCCGCGGCAGGCCCCGCCCACACTGGCCTGGATGGAGCCTGGGGACCCGAGAGCCCAGGACCCCAGCCGAGCACATAGACCTCAGGCCTCAGAGGGCCAGGTGGGGGCCTCCGAGCCACCCTCATCTTGGCAGAGCCAGCAGCTCCCGGCCCCCAGGCCTGAGGACCCTATGCCCCCCTTCCCCCGAGTTCGGCGCAGTGGGGTGGGCATCCTCCGAAAGAGGAATAGCGAGCCTGTGGGCTTGGGCCCGGCCCGGTCCCCTCCACTCTCGCCATTGGCTCTGGGGATTAAGGAGCACGAGCTGGTGACAGGGCTGGCTCAGTTCGACCTCCAGGGATCCAAGGGCCCAGAGGAGGCGCCCCGGTTGACCCTGAATAATGACCTCAGCCCCATGGAGCCGGTGTCTCTGGGGGATGGGAGCGTGCAGTCCCTCGGTGCCAGCCACGGCGGCCCGATGCCTGTGGGCACAGGGGCCCGGGGCCGTCTCAGCCCAGCCCTGGAGGGGGACGGGGCTGCCCCTGAGGAACCCAGTGGCAAGGCTCTGGTATCTGTGGGCAGCAGCGACCATGAGAGCAAAGACCCCGGGCCTCTGTTCTACATCTCCGACGCCACCGACTGCTCGCTGACCCTGGACTGCTCGGAGCCGGGGGAGGGGGGCGGGGGGGATGGCTCCCTGTCCTCTGGGGCTGGGGAGACAGGCAGCCAGGTCTCCTCTCACCCCACTTCCAGCCCCCTTGGGGAGGCTTCTGCTCCAGTCTCTGGGAAGAGCCAGCCCTCCTGCAAGGACAGCCTTCCCCGGGACAGACCCGCCAAAGGGAAGGATGCGACAGCACCGAAGAGAAGCGCCCTCAAGGAGCCGTCGCAGGGGGCCTCCAAGCCCGCCACTGTCCGGCGGAGCCAGGGGGCCCAGGGGGCGGTGCCCAAGCCCGTGCGGACCTTGACCGCTTCCGAGAGTGAGAGCATGCGCAAAGTCGTGCCCATCTCCAGAAGCCGGGGCTCGGTGGGCTGGAAGCGGCCCCCTCGGGAGACCCCCAGCGGCACAGACGCGCCGTGGTCGCGCCGGAGCTCCGTGCGGGGGACCTCGGACGTGTCGCCCAAGCAGTCCTCAACGGGGGCTGTGGCGGGGGCCACGGTGGCGGAGGAGCAGAGGCTGGGTAGGGTAAGCGGCGGCTCCGGCAGCGCCAGGTCAGGGAAGGAGCCCCCCCTGCAGCAGAGGGGCTCTCTCAAGAAGCCCAGCGCCAAGCCTCTCAGGAACGTCCCCAGACAGAAGCCCGATGAAAACAAGATCTGCCGCTCCAACTCCCAGGACCCTGAGAGCCCTGAAGAGGAGCCCAAGGCCCCGCCGGCCCCCAGCGTCCCCCGTGTCCCGCCTCCCGTGCCGAGCTTTGCCCGAAACACAGTTGCCTCCTCCTCTCGGTTCACGAGAACAGACTCCTCTCCTGTGGCCAAAGCCCCCGGCATCACTCGGACTGTTTCCCAGCGTCAGCTGAGGCCGAAGGGTGGCCCCGAGGATGCTGCCCCCAAGGACAGCAGCACCCTGCGGCGGGCCAGTAGCGCCCGGACCCCCCAAAAGTGTCCAGAGTCTGCTGGGGCTTCCAGTGCCAACACAGAGGCCTCTGTGAAGGGCCGAGGGGCTGGGGAAAGGGCCTCCCTCAGACTGAAAAACTCCGATCGGACCACGCTAGGGAAAATGCTCGATCCCTTACGGAAGTGAAGTCAGATTGTGAGGACTGACTCCTGTGAAGAAGGGCCAGCTCTGAATGTCTGTTCCGCATAAAGTGGTCCAGGGGTGCCCTACTAATGCTCAACGTCACTGAAGGTGCCCGTGCGGGAGGCCTGTGGACTGTCCCCTGCTGAGCTGACAACTACTGTAAAGTCCCAAGTCTGGGCGAGTGCCTCCCTCGCACACCCTGGAGGAACCCCCTCCCAAAGCAGAGACCCCACAAAAATGCAGATGTGCAAGCTGATAGTCTTACCTACGGAGTTAAAAAAACAAAAGAATTTTGGCCAGTTTTTATATGTCAAACTTATTTTTCAATATTACACAAATTAAGTAGTTTAGTTCCTTTTGCAGAATGAAATGCCTCCCAAGAAAAGGAGACAAAACCCTTAACCTGAAGACTTTATTTTCCTGTGTTCCCTGGCCTCATGGTTCCACCTGCCCACACACCGGCCATTGCTGGCAACTGGACTTCTGCGCAAGCCCTGGGTGTTCTGTGATTGGCACCGTCTCCTTGAAGGCTCTGCCTCGCTCATCTCTCTCTGCGTGACTTTGGGTGAGGGTTAGCCTGTGGGCAGGAGGGAAGGTGAGACTGGTGGATGGAAATTGGATGCTCTTGTGTGTTCAGGCACAGACGGACAGCAGGCCCTGGCAAAATGCTGCATCTTCCCAAACTTAGAAGTGCCATCTCTTAATGGAAAGGCATCAGGGGTTCTTCAGCTGAGCACATCTTCCCCTTCTGTGTTTGCCCATTTGCGTGTCTGTTGTGAAACAGAGTGAAGGCTGCTATGACTTGGGTTCACTCTAGTTACAGGGAAGAATAAACCCTTCTGTCTCCCAGTCTTCTCCCTCCCTTCTCTCTCTCTGCCTCCAGCCAGCCCTTCTCTTGCTAACCCGACTTGGAGCCTGGAGAGTCTGTATATCTGTGTCACTGAGGATACATCTCTTCTTTGGTACAGTGGTCTTTAAATCCCGACAAAAACCAAATCGAGTTTTTAAAAACAGACCAAAAAAACAAAAACAAAAACTCAACCCTGCTTTCAGAAGAATTTATATCATCAGGAAAATTTGGAAAGAATAGGCTTTATTCAAAAGAAAGGAGAAAACACGTACTGTTTCTACTCACTGCCCATTTCACGACTTTCTTTTGAGACTAATTAGGAAATGAGGGGGTTCTTGAAACTTTCTTGTTAAAGTTGCTGCCTGCCTTTTTTCACTTTCGGTCACTTACTGAAACCTGAGTGAAACCTTATTTTAGATCCAACAGTGGTAGATGAATTTCAGCAAATCCCCGTGGTTGATGTTACAGTCTTCCTCCTGTAGAATGTTGCCTTCCATCCAAATTAATTGGAAACTCGGAGCTTCCCTAAGTCAGCTAAATTGAAACGGTAAACTTTATGGTTAAAGAAGTAAGGCACTTGACCACAAAACCTCTTATAAAAATGGCCTTGGGTAGATATTTCCTGGGCCCCACAAAGATGGTTATGGGAATCCTGCACTGTTTTTCACCATCTCAAAAAGCCTCAGAAATCATATATTTAACCATGCAGACGACAATGTTGAAAACATAGGGCCTATGGGTGGGTGGAAATGGATGAAAGTGGTCAAAAGTTGGTGGATAGTGGGGCGCCTGGGTGGCTCAGTCGGTTAAGCATCTGACTCGTGATTTTGGCTCAGGTCGTGATCTCAGGGTTGTTGGATGGAGCCCTGCGTTGGGCTCCACGCTCAGCACAGAGTCTGCTTGGGATTCTCTCTCTTCCTCTCCCTCTGCCCCTCCCCCCACTCATGTGCACTCTCTCCCTCCCTAAAATAAATCGATCTTAAAAAAAAAAGTCTGTGGATAGTGATGAGGTCAGGACCTCCAGGTGGGACCCTGGCAACCAGGGTTCCAGTCCCTGCTCTCCCTGATGCTATGTGACTTTGGCCAATCACTCCCTCTCCCTCGGCCTCTGTTTCCCAATCTTTGGAAGTGGGGGCATGGCCTCAGTGATAGTTTCTAAGAGTCCCTCCAGCTCCAAGAGTCCGAGTTATTATAAACAACCAAGGACCCACCTACCCCCAGGACCAGCTTCTCCAAACCGACCCCCAGCACCTCCCTAGCAGAGGCCTCATGTCAAAGGCCTGCTCAAAAGAAAGCACCTTCAGAACTTGCTGTTGCTTTGAAATCTAATAAGCTGAGTTTCTTGAGAAGCAGTGTTTTACTTAGCCCTGTGGACCCTATGTGTATGCATCTGTATGAGCAGGTGATCATTCTATTACCTTTTATCGGTAGTAAGCTTTGAAAAATAATTTAAGTATATAATGGAGAACTGTAAATAAGTTTCTATATAAATTTGTTTAAGATGAACTGAATGTATTTAAAGGTCCATTTATATGTTCTTTTATGTAACATGTAGTTTAATAAAGTTCCTGTTTATGGGAGCTGTGTTTTATCTTCAACTTACTCTGTTGATGGGGGTGTGTGTGTGTGTGTGTGTGTGAGTGTGATCTTGGTGGAAGAATATATAATTTCCTGCACACAGAAAGGCCTGGATGCAGGAGGTGCAACAGGTTTGAGATACAGCGGTCTTGTCCTCAGGAGGCTCAAGAGTCAAATTAGGCTGTTGGTGTGTATCTTCTCGGTACTCCGGAAACTGTGTTTAACTGAAGGCCTAGAGAGCAGACTTTGCACCAGACGTGTGGGAATGCAAGCATGCATCTGACACGCAGGCCATCGATGGAATGTTCAGCACCTCGTACATGCTCGCGTTATTCCATGTTATGGGCCAAGCTTTGTGTAATCTCTGTGGGGCCAGCAAGTCTGGATCTGCTCCTATGTGTCCTCATGCATGTTGGCTCGGGACACTATTGGGAAATCACAGCTCGCTTCTGCGGCTGCCTCAGGAATGAGCAGAGAGGGAGGGAGGAGTGGTTTGATTTGAAATGCAGTGCTGGTGCTTATATGAGAAGAAAGGGGAATTGTTCGGAAGATGCACCTCACACCTCGGAGCTTCATGTCAAGTGTTAGTCCTGGCTACTCTCGAGCTTGATCTGAAAGGGTTTAGACAATGATCCCTGGGTCAGGCACCAACAGGAGAGTAGATGAACAGCACCTGGGTGGCGCAGTTGGTTGAGTGTCCAACGCTTGCTTTCGGCTCAGGTGGTGATCTCTGGGTCGTGAGCCCAAGCCCCTCCTGGGGGCTCTGTGCTCAGCGCAAAGTCTGCTTGAGACTCGCTCTCTCCCTCTCCCTCAATCCCTCCCCCAACTCGTGCTCTCTCTCTCAAATAAATAAATCTTTAAAAAATTTTAAAAAGTTGCTGTCTGCCCCGTGGACACTGAGAGCCTGGTTTTGCCTGTTATAAGCTGGTTGGGCCACTGGACCCCTTCCTATAACTTCAACCTGTTATACCAGGCGTTACTGACATCAAAAAAGAAGACTATTTTCACAGTGGATCTCAAGTAGTTTTCTTTTTACCCTTTTATTTTATGGCTTTCACAAGGAACCGGTGTTCCAGTCCCCCTAAAGACACATGGTGAGTTTAAAGGGACCACAGTTGTTCCAAATTGTTCTTTCAAAATTCTGCTTCTTTATGTATTATGGTGGGAGGTCCCAGAATAGTTTGTTGGAACTATCAATTCAGCCCTTCAAGGTGTACAAATTCACCAGCTTCTGCCTCTAAGGGTACAATATCCTACCTCCTCCCATCTGGCGATGATGATATTTTGCAATTTCACAGAATTTTCCATTGAAACTTAAACTTTATTCTCAATTCCTACACTTTTTTTTTTTTTTTTAGTAAGCTCTATGTCCAGTTTGGGGCTGGGTTCACGTTCCAGTACTGCCCCCAGCGAAGAAGTGAGGAGTTGTTTTGTTTTGTTTTGTTTTTTGGTATGCATCTTCAAACACATATAAGCATCAAACATATAAACCAAGTTAGAATAAGGGACTGGCCAAGGGTATGATTGAAGGTGCTTCTCTGTCTGAAGATCCAAATCACACCAACTCCTCAGGATCCTATAAGGCTCTCCTCCTAACTGGGTGCTGGGCTCAGAATACATTTTCTGCATCACTTGCCCAGGAGAAAAGCACCTGTATTTCCTGACAGAGGTTCAGAGAGGGGCCCAACCCAGGGAACAGCCCATCTGGTTACTCACTGAGTCCTGTTTGTTTTTTTTTTTTTAAGATTTTATTTATTTATTTATTTGAGAGAGAAAGAGCACAAGAGAGCAAGGGGAGGAGCAAGAATCTCAAGCAGACTCCACTAGCTGAGCGTGGAGCCCAACGCCAGGCTTGATCTCACAACCCTAAAATCATGACCTGAGTCAAAACCAAGAGTCGGACGCTTTACCAACTGAGCCACCCAGGCATCCAACTCACTAAGTACTTCTTAAAATTATTTGGGATGTGAACACACACAAAAATGGAGGACAGTGGATTGGCGGGGTCACTCTACTCAGCATCTATGGAATAATCTTGCATAGCTTGGACTAAATCTGTGGCAGGGTTGAAAATAACACAGAGCAGGCTCTCCTTGGGTGGGGGGAGTTCATCTGCAAATATCTTCCAGTAAAGTGACTCATGGCTCACTGGATCACCTCAGTGAAGACAAAAGTGACATTCTTGTAGTTGAAGAAAATGGCTTTTCTGTCTTCCAGGCCACAGTTCTGCAATGAAGCTTTGGCTTCCTGGTGGGTAGGTAGGACAATTGGATCCCACTGCAGGAGAGGTCACAGCCACAGGCAGCTCTCACAGGCCAGTCATTCATGGGCCCTCGACCCAGGGCCTACCAGGACCCTGGCACAACCTGACCATCACCCTGTGGAATGAAGGTGTCTTGGTCTTTCAATGAAGATCTGCTTGAGGTCCGTATTGATGCATTCATGCCAGGCCTTTGGAATCAGGCCTGGAGTTTGCCCCCAGCCTCCTTAGAAACATTCAAGGGCTGAGTCATAGCTGATGATATTCCCTGAGTCTGCTTGCCAATTAGATGATGAGGAGTTGACAATGCACTTTCCCAGAGCAACTGTGTCATGCACTATGGGTAATGCAACTCATGAAAAACCTATTTAACTCAACCATGGGTGGACCATGGCATTGACGTTTCTATACAAGAAATCTCACTTGTAGTGGAGTTCCTGCAGGAAAATGAAATGCCAGGGTGCTAGGAACATCCCTCCCCAGCTTTGCGGCAGCAAGCAGAGGTTAAGGCCTAGCAACTTGAGGGCACCAGGAATGTTCACTCTTCACTGCTGCAGAAGAAAAGTCCTCTCCACTCTGGAGGTCAGACACAGAGGCTCCCATCACAGGTGACTCCAGTAAATGTGAGCCATTTCTGTATTGGAGACTACCTTTTGTTTGTTCTTCCCAATAGAGAGCACACGTGTTCAACTTCTGCTTTCAATTTTCCAGGAGGGAGGCTGGATTCAACCACACGCCCTTGCCTTCTGATAACCAACGGGAAGGTGGCAGGGATTGTGGGGAGGTCACCTGTGTGGCTAAGGACAGTGGGTAGCTGGGCAAGTGGGTCATTCAGGGAGGGCCAGATGTTTGCTGTGGGTGGTGAACTCTGCAGTGTCTCCCGACCCCTGAAAGTATCTGAGAGGCCAGTGGCACACAGCTTCCCACAGTGTGGAGTGCTCCAGGGTGCAAGAGAATCCCTGGGGCTGGTGGGTGACTCCTGTCCCCACCCTAGACCTATACCAAGTCACAATCTTTCTGGTGGGGCCCCCAAAGTTGCATTTTAACTCCCCAGGGATCCATTTTTCACCCTGCTGTTGAGAACTAGTGGGCTGGAGAGAAGCCAGAGACTGGGGTCCTGATTAGGGGCCGATGGGTTGTTCCCTGGGTTGGGCCCCTCTCCGAGCCTCTGTCAGGAAATGCAGGTGCTTTTCTCCTGGGCAAGTGATGCAGAAAATGTATTCTGAGCTCAGCGCCCGGTTAGGAGGAGAGCCTTATAGGATGCTGAGGAGTTGATGTGATTTGGATCTTCAGACAGAGAAGCACCTTCAATCATACCCTTCCTTGGCCATTCCTTTGAGTCTGGAGCTCTCAGTGATGCAATATCAGAGCTTCTGGAACAATGGCTCCAGAGGAACATAGGAAGTGACACTTCACTCAAGTCTTGCAATGGCTGCCCTTTAGGAAGATTATAATTCAGTGTCTGTGAAGCAATTAGCGAATACATGCTGAATAATACCACACCCATGTGAGTCCCCACAGTGAGATTTTTGTCAGCAAACATGCTCTTTGGAATCCTATTCTTCTTGGGTTCTGGAGCTTTCCACAGCCTTCATGAGCGTCACTTCAGCTCAGCTCTTGGGAGCTGTGCCCAGTGGCCACAGTTGCTTCTCGCTGTGCACTAGGGCCGGGCAGGCCAGCGTCTGTGCTGACCTCCTCGGTCAGGAAGGCGGTGGGGGGGCAGCTCTCCAGGGTGCTGACTCAGTGCCGGATGGGAGCCTGGTGCACACGGGCCGTCTCCAGAATGCAAGCAGAAGAAGGGGTGTGGGAAAATAGGCCCCCACCCTGTTTTAGAGTGGGGAAGCTCTCCCTGGAAGGAGGACCGGGCCCTGGTTCCTTCCAAAGCAGTGAGTCCAGAATAAGCTACCTCTCGCTATTTCTTGCTATAAACGGCTCCCTGTCAGCCTGAGACGTTAGCTGGGAGAATCTGGACAGCCTTGCCACTTTCAGGGATAGCCACTTCGCCAGTTTGGGCAGATGCACTAGAGGAGTCTGAGCTGTATTTGGATTAAAATGATGGTTCAGCACTGGAAGTTGCCCCAGCAGAAAGAACAGTACCTCCATTCAGCTGTGGCTGAGCGGAGAGACGTCAGCCTCGCTGGTCAGCTGTATTTTCTTCTTTCCCAGGGCATCAGTACTTCCCACCTGCTGATTCATCCCCAGGGAGGAGAAAGAAGAGGTGGGCTGCCTTCAGGGCAGGCTTCTTGCCACTGCTGAGACAGACAGCAAAATGGCCTCCCCACCCCCACAGGGCCTCCTACTCCCAAGGTCAGATTTGACTCCGGTACAATAGAAAGAAGTCACTAGATAAGCACCTGGCTCAGTTGCCTGATGCTCTCAGCCCTTTCCCAAGCCCGTTTTCCTCAACCAGCTCATAACGGACTAAAATCTGGCTAGTACTTTTCTCCCCAGAAGCTCACAGCTTTGCAGACTTACTCACCACACACCCACCATCCCTGTGACCCAGTGGGAGGCGAAACTTGTCATTCCCATGTTTTGGTGGAGGAATTCATTCTGGGAGAGATGAAAGGGGAGTGTGCGAGTCAGTGGTCTCACATGGCTACCCGAAGCCCCATCTTTGGCCACATTCATGGAATGATAGCACCCAGCATGAGGTCCACCTTGTCGGTCCACATCTGGACCCTGTCCCCAGCCCTGGGACACCTTTCAGGAGGAACCTTGTATGAGCTGGAGGATGACAGAGGAGAATGACTGGGACAGCCAAGGGTTGGGCACCATGCTCGAGGATGAGCCACCGAGACTGTTTAAACTGAAAAAGGATAATAAGGATCTGGTAGTGGGGTCCACCTCCCTGGGCTGGAGGCCCTCCACATCCCTTCCACCTGGAACACTTCAAATCTCTGAAATGGCTGCCCCAGACTCAGTGGCTGAGTAGATTCAGGGGCACCTAAGAGGGGCACCACTGCCCAGCGCCCCTCCCTCACTGGCACGTCTCCGCCCCTGCCCACGCTTGGGTTGAAGAGGTAAAGGTGTGGTCCTCAGGGACTCCCAGTTGAAGGCCCCTGGGAGGGTGCAGTGAGCTTCTGGAAGAAGAGGGTCCTTAGATGCTGGAAAAGCCACACCCTTGGGCACGGAGAGCCAACAGAAGCAGCCCCCAGGCATTTCAAGCATGACCCCCCATCTGATTTGTGAAGGGCCCTGGATCATTTCTGGGGATGCTGGGGAGACAGACGTGGCGGGGTGCCTGCCCTCTGCTGGCAGCTAGGCTACGGCCTGCTCTGCTATTTAACGGCTGTGTGACCTTCGGCCGATCGCTTAACATCCATGCTTGAGAACCATAGCCTTGCGTAGCTTCAGAGCAGCCGATAAATAGCTCAATACGGTAAGACAGTCTAAGTGTTTGCCATTATCACTGTTCTAGGTCAGAGCCCACACCTGGCAACCGCTCAGGGCCTCCAGCGATGTGGGCTGGCCCACCCAGAAGGCTTCAGAGACCCATGTGAGTCAGGCAGCGGGGCCAGCACGTTCCACAGCAGCCTGCTGACTTGGGGCAGTGGGTCCTCACCTGGACTCTGTCCCTATCTGGCTGAGTGACCTTGGGCAGGCCCCTAACCCCAGGTTTGCCTCTCTTTCTGCTTCCTCCTCCAGTAGAGTGAGCAAGGCAGGGCTCCAGGATGCCTGACAGAACCTCAATAGCCAGGTTGTATCTGATTTATTGGATCTATAAAATGCATTCGCTTCCAAGGCCCATGACTTCATCTTTGAGGCCAAAGTCTTCAGGGGATTCCCTCCCACCTGGGACTCCTGGTGTCCCTTCTCTGGGAAAACGTTTGCCCGATGCTCACATGGAGGGGAGGTGCTCTCCACATCACGGCAGGCAGGTTGGTTCAGGGAGAGGCCAAGGGAACACACTGTCTGGAGTCTCCTTCAGGCAACAAAGCCCAGTGGAAGCATGAGGAGCAAGAGGCTCTCCCTCCACAGCCCAGCACACTCCTTCCTGACTCTGCCATAGGATCACCTGCTGCCCTGTGGCCACCTGGGAGGGTGTGTCCTCCCCCCGCATAAAACCTGCTGCCCTGGTTGCCAAGAAGGCAGGACAGAAAGGAGAAAACCATCTAGTGCCCCAGTGTCAGCAGACACTGGCAAAAAGGAGACCACCAGACGTTGGGGGAAAGAGCAGAGGCCTGGAATTCATGAGACCTCCTCATCCTGCTCCGGATGACCCTGGGCCAGTTATATGTCCTCTCTAAATGTCTGTCTCCTTATTCCTCTAGAGAAGGCGGGGTCCATGCCCTCCAAGTTCCCATCAGGGCTCACGTTCCTTGATTCTAGTAATATGGTCCTTGCGAGAGTCTGAGGGACGTTGGGGCCGCACTGTAGCCCACCTCTCTGCTCCACTGGCTCACATCACACACAAGTGGCCTCACCCATCTCCTCAGAAGGGGCTCAAAGAGCCCCCCATTGCTGGTCTTTGTGGTTGCCCCCCCCTCAGGGCCTTCCTAGGGACCTGTGAAGGCTGACAGGGGAGTGGGGGCTTTGGTTCTGGACAACCCTGATTCAAATCCCGACTCTGCTATTCCTAACCGGGTTGACTTGGCAAAGGCACATACCATCTGAGGCTCAGTTTCTCCCCTGTAAAATGCGAGACATGGGGAAAATGCTCTTTTGGGGTTGTCATTAACATGGGAAGTATATCCTGGTGCCTAGATGGTGCTCAATAAATGGTTAACTGGGATTAGTAGGGAAGTCTATTTTGTGGCTACGTCGTGTATGCCTAGCGACAATTGCCTGGGGCTCTGTGTTCTGGTGGGCACACGTGTGAAAAATGGTGGGTTGCCCAACATGCTTATCTTTCCTCATAAAGATGACTCAACCACGGGATAAGAGAACTATGGCTTATCATCTGGCTTCAAAGGAATTTCTAAAAGAGAAATTATTAAGAGTGACTTGAGCGTACCAGCCCATCACTTTCCACACACGCCTCAGTGTTTGGCTGTTTCCCACAACTGAATGCATCTTTGAGGCTCTGAGGTTTGTCACCGTTGAGGCCTCTTGGAGGACAGGGCCAAGAGCTTGTCGCAGGCACCTACATCACCTCTCAAACCTGTGTGCCCTCCCAGCAGGGCCCAGGTGGCTCAGCAAAGAGCTGCAGCCGATGGGCATGATGCCCGCAGAGGTCAGATGGTGCAGGGAAGCTGGGAGCCTGCCAGGGGCTCTGGCTGAAAGGTCGGGTTTCTGCTGACTTATTGTAGGGCTCTGTGACTAAGCAAGTCAGCTGTGCCTCAGCAGCCGCCATGGATGGGAACATTGCCTGTCACCTGCCTATCTCACGAGAGAACAATGGGGTCAAGGGAACTAATACTTGAAAAGGACTTTAATGAACCTCCACACAATTTCTCATCTGCTGACACCAGCTGCCCCTGATGCTGATGGGGTTAAAACAGGGGACGCACAAGTCACCTATTCTATTAGAAGTCAGCACGGTGGCAACCCTTGGGAGGGTGGGCAGTGACCCGGAAGGGACATGCAGGGCTCCTGCGGTCTGGGAATATTCCGTAATCTGATCAAGGTATTGATTATATGGGTATGTGGAATTTGTGAAAACTCATCCTTTTAATAGATGCAGTTTTCCCTGTGTATATATATTATGCTTTCATAATTAAAAACTGGGCCATGCAGGATTTGGGGGTATTAGTGACAGAAGCCCATCTCAAAGGCTGCTCCTTGGAGAGGCTCTCTGAGACCCAGTGTTCACGCCCCTCTCTGGAAAGTTACTGTCATAAACCTCCACCAACCGCCCACGTTGACACCTTGTTCAATCTTCTTGCTAGCAGTTTTATGGGTCTGTGGGTTCCAGCAAAGCTGTCGACATCCACACACTGTACCCACACTGTGCAGGGGCTTCTGGACATGCCACGGGCAGAGCAGCCTGTGGGAAAGACGAGGCCTTTAAAGATGCGCCCACCCTCCGCACGGCAGTGACGTCATTTCCTGCAAACGCGTTGCGCTCCCATAAACGCACCGTCCAGGTTCTGCACTTACCTGCCCAGGTGAGTCGATGAGCTCATCTGTGCTTTGAGGCAGTTGTCCTGGAAAGAGGAAAAACACGAAACAACAAAGTAAAGCAGAACGTGAGCCTCCCAGCTCCCAGGGAGGTTTTCACCTTGAACTCTACTCAGGAAGGGCCAGTTAACACCAGTGCATGACTTCAGACAGGGCGCCCGTGTGCTAAGATAAACACGGCCAAGCCCTTTACACAAACACTGTGGGGAGGCTGGGCTGAGCGGTCAGAAAATGCAACCAGACAGAGAATGGGACACAGAGTACTAGCCAGGGGCTTGATCTGCATCTGTCTTCATCTTGACACCTGGGAGCTGTGCAACTAGAACAACTAACATGCCCTCTCTGGGCCTTGGGTTAACCTTAAAGTGGGAATTTGGTTGGAATAATTCCTATTACCCCTGAAAAAGATGGAATGCAATCACCATGCCCACGTAAAGTGTCCTGAGTCAGGGTTTTACTGGTTGGTTTGTGGTTGGTTTTGTGTTGTCTTTTGTTGTTGTTGTTAGAGATTTTATTTATTTATTGACAGAGAGACAGCGAGAGAGGGAACACAAGCAGGGGGAGTAGGAGAGGGAGAAGCAGGCTTCCCGCGGAGCAGGGAGCCCGACGTGGGACTCGATCCCAGGATCCCGGGACCATGACCTGAGCCGAAGGCAGTCGCTTAACCGACTGAGCCACCCAGGCACCCCGGTTTTGTATTGTCTTGTTCTGTGTTGGGCCACAGGAGCAGAGAATAAAACTAATCATACTCAGTTCTTGGCACACAATTATCATCCGTCTGTGCAAAGCCCTTTTGTGCTTGATACTATTTTATTTCCTCTCATCTCTACTCTCCACTTTCAATCCCCCTCTCGTCAGTAGGCACCCACCCTAATGCACTTGACATCTGTTCTTAGATGTGTGTGTGTGTGTGTATCTATAGGTCTATAGATAGACATATCCCTGTAAAACATGTAGCATTGTTTTGGATGTGTATTTTTAATTTACATAATTTATAGTGTTACTATGAATCCCGTTCTGTGTCTTCACTCTCCACACTGTTTTTTATGATCGCTCCATGTTGCTGGGTGTACATGTAGCTTGTTAATTCTTGCTGATGCACAGACATTGTTCTTCTCCTTTCCCCTGTTGATGGACACCGATGTTACTCTCACGTCCTGTTACCCCCCACGGCACCACAGCGGACATTTTCACACACATCTACTTAAGGAGCCCAGAGAGAGTTTCTCAGGACCTGCCGCCTCATGCTGTCTATGTAATAGTCGCCGAGCCCAGGGGTGGGGACAGAGCAGACAGCTGCACGGTGCTGGAGAGGCGGAGCCCAGGAAGAGCCTGCTGAAGGAGAACATGGCTTGGCTGCCTTGTCTGGCACGGGCTCTAGATTCCGTTCTCTGGGGAAGGCACATCCTTCATTGATTGGCTCCAGTTTTGAGAGCCATGTAACCCTTTCCTTCACAGCCGGCGCAGTGGTTTGGATTCAGTGCGATTTAATTTACTAGTTGATTGTCTTCTCTCGTCCTAGACTACAGGTTCTTCATGGGCAGGCCTGGTGCTTTTTCCACCCGTGGTTGTAAGCTGCCCTATGCCTGCGACAGAGTGACGCAGTAGGTGCCCAGCAGACAGCTGTCCGATTTACAGATCAGGGAGGGAACTTGGGCTAGAAGGAATAGGAATGAAGCCTGGCAAGGCTGGGACTGAGGTGCAAAATTTAAAAAGACCTTGTGTCAACTCTACTCAAATAAAAAAATTAAATTAAACTTAGGGGAGCCCGGCTGGTTCAGTCAGTAGAGCAGGCGACTTTTGATCTCAGGGTTTGAGCCCCACATTGGGTGTAGAGATGACTTAAAAAGAAACGTCAAAAAATTTAAATTGAAATTAAAAAATTTAAGAAGGCCTCATCCTTAGCTGCCGAACTGCATGCACAAGATCCAAGATTAAGGGTCTCCCTTGCCTTATTCTAGAGCCCATTCTGACCTCGGATATTTTTTTTAATTGATTTTATTTATTTATTTGAGAGAGAGCATGAGCAGAGGGACAGTCAGGTGTAGAAAGAGACTCTCAAGCGGATTCCCTGCTGAGCACAGAGCCTGACCACGCAGGGTTCGATCCTACGACCCTGAGATCCTGACCTGAGCTGAAATCAAAAGTCAGACGCTCGACCAACTGAGCCACCCAGGCGCCCCTGACCTCAGATATTTTTGCCTTAGAAACGTTTTGACCATTGAGGGGCTCCTGGGTTGCTCAGTTGGTTAAGGTCTGCCTTCGGCTCAGGTCATGATCTCAGGGTCCTGAGATCGAGCCCTGCATCGGGCTCCCTGCTCGGCGGGAAGCCTGCTTCTCCCTCTCTCACTCCCTCTGCTTGTGTTCCCTCTCTCGCTGTGTGTGTGTCTCTCTCTCTGTGTCAAATAAATAAATAAAATCTTTAAAAAAAAGAAAAGAAAAAGAAAAGCTTTTGGCCTCCAACTTAGCATCTGATGTAGGACCCTTCTCTCCCCCTTCTGTCTTTCCTTTCCCTGTGTGCCTGACCCAGTGCTAGGATCTAGCCTAGAGAAATTGTGAAGGTCACTGCCCAGTAGGGGAGAGAACATGAAAATAATCATCATAATGCAGAGAGGTAAGTCTGAATAAAAGATCAAGTCCCCACCTAGGACATCGGAGGGAGAAAAGGATGGGTGGTTAACTCATGGAGGAGGTGATGGTTGGGGTGGAATTTTTGTCAGGAAGGCAGGAGGTGAAGGGTGTCTGAGCAGGGGCCCTGGATGCAAACGCCTGAGTCAGAACAACGCAGCATGGTCAGGGGCTGTGCCCGTGTTTCCGGAGCTCGAAATTCAAGGCGAGGAGGCCAAGTGGTGAGACGGCGGAGCAGGGAGGTGAGGCTGCAGGAAGAAAGGAGACCAAGGAGGTATGAAGCAGGGTACAGCTCAGGGAGGCCACATGGATTGTATCCTGGGGGACAACAATTTATCAAAGAATTGTAAGCAGGAGAGAGGCAGGACTAAATCTGCACTTTAGAAGACCACACATTTGCATCACTAAACATGTGTCCCTGGGGGTCCAGAGAAGAGCTGAGGCATCTGGGGAGCCAGTAGGTAGGGTCTCACTGGGGTAAACAGAAAGAGCCAGAGAAATGCCTCCCTTATGGAATAGGGGTCCCCAGCCCCATAAAGCAAAGCACGTCAGCAAAGTTGTTTTCCAGAAGCCAGAAAGGCCACTGGGCAAACTTCAGTCTTTTTTTTTTTTTTTTTTTTTAAGATTTTATTTATTTATTTGAGACAGAGAGAATGAGAGAGACAGAGAGCACATGAGAGGGGGAGGGTCAGAGGGAGAAGCAGACTCCCTGCCGAGCAGGGAGCCCGATGCGGGACTCGATCCCGGGACTCCAGGATCATGACCTGAGCCGAAGGCAGTCGCCTAACCAACTGAGCCACCCAGGCGCCCTGGGCAAACTTCAGTCTTGCCCAGATGATGAAGGACATGTCCCGGCCCCACCTAGACCCTAGGAAAGGCCTTCCAGTCTCCCTGGTTGTCCCCATTCTGAACAGGGAGGGGACGTGGCTGACACCTCTCCCCACATGGCCCCAGGCAGGGGCAGCTTGCTCCCTGGTGCTGGGAGGGCGCTTTCTCTTTATCCCTCACAGGCCATGATGGGAGGCTGTTTCTTTCCTCTCTCCTGAAACAGAAACCTAAAAAGCAGCCTTTTAAATCAGTAGGACCATCCTGACGCTGCCATACTGAGGAAGCCTCATTACCTGAGAGAGAAATAATTACCTTTCTGCTTTGCTGAAGAGAACTTCTCATTTCCTCTCCACCCATTTCCCAAACTGGACTTTCAGGCTGGGCTGCTCTCTTGGAAAGTTTTTGGGGATGTCCTTGCCTTTAGGCCTTTATTCTCCTCTTCTCACAGCCGAACCACCCCCCTCCCCCCAACAGCTCCTGTCGGTTGGCTTGTTCCCTTTGAATCTCTTCTTTGTCCCCTGACCTCAGATCCCTTGCCAGGTGGCCAAGGCCAAAACCAGTACAGCCTCCGCGGTCCTCCTTCCCTGCTGCCCTCCAGCTTCCAGAAGGGACAGTAGCATCAGGAGCAGGCAATGCCCTGCCAGATCCCCTCTAAGGGCCGTGAAATCCGTCCGACCAGGAAAACCCCAGGCTACAGCCAGCTTCCTGGCAGAAGCGAGCTCCCCACACTTAGAAATAGTGCCAAAAATTGGTCTGTAATGTCATTTCAACAGCAGTGACACTCACTTCCCTCTTGCAGCCCTCTAGCACCTTCAGGCCTGTCCTGAAGGAAGTCCGAGCTTCCTCAGCCTCTTAATGCGCCCAGGACTCCGGGACGTGTCTCAGCCCAGCTTGGTTACAGGGACACACAGCGGCGGCTCCCCTCCCCTCAAAATCACCAGGGAGCTGATTTTTAACAATAGAACTATCATAAACTCAGGTTTGTTTTTGTTCAGGGAGGTTGTACACCCAACGTGGGGCTTGAACTCATGACCCCGGGATCCAGCGTCACCCGCTCTACTGACTGAGCCAGCCAAGCGCCCCTCGGTTTTGTTTTTGTTTTTTTACCGAAAGTTCAGCGGTGACACCTATGCTGATCCCAGTTCTTTTCTTCCTCCTCCTCTTCTCCCTCACTTCCTGCTCTACCTGGCCGTAGGTGGACCTCAGAAAGGCTCAGGAAGTTGCCAACGTCAGCAGCAGTTCTCCAGCGGGACTCGGTGCGACCAACCGAGGTCTGCAAAGTGCCACCCTATCACGTATTGTGAGCGCACTGTTTGCACTAGGAGCGGGCCAGGTCATTTAGATGCTAAATCCAGACCTGTGTCTCCAGGGAGTGAAGGCCTGGGAAAGCGGATCGAAAAAAGGAGGTGGTTGCTTGGGGTTGGAGGGGCAATCTGTGTCCATGGAAGCCAGCGAGCTATTTGGCCCGTTGGTCAATGGAACCTTTGACCTCATTCCTCAGGGCCCTAAATACTTGAAGCCTAGACCTTCTTCTCTGTCTTTGAATTCAACTCTTTTGCTACGGTTGAGGCCAGGTTTGTTTTTTTTTTTTTAATATTTTATCTATTTGACAGAGAGAGAGAGAGAGAGAGAGAGACAGCGAGAGAGGGAACACAAGCAGGGGGAGTGGGAAAGGGAGAAGCAGGCTTCCTGCGGAGCAGGGAGCCCGATGCGGGGCTCCATCCCAGGACCCTGGGATCACGACCTGAGCCGAAGGCAGACGCTTAACAACTGAGCCACCCAGGCGCCCCAAGGCCAGGTTTTTGATTTCCCGGTGGGCCCGCAGCCCCTGTAGACCAGGAAGAGGGAAGGAGGAGGGCAGAAAGGAGGAGGGCACAGCACAGCTATTTGGGATTCTAGGAGAGAACTGATCTACTTTTTGTTATTCATGGCAGTTTTTGTTTGTTTTTTACTTCAAACACTCATGCTAGACAAATTTATACAGGGCAAAGTAAGAGTTGCCCTCCCCGTGTACCTGCCCCCAAGCCAATCCTCTCCCTGGGGGCCCGCCGCTGAGGGGGGCACTGGAACCCGTGCACGATGTCCACAGGCCACACGGGGAGCCATCGCACCCGTGGGGTCCCGCCGCCGCCTCTGCCTTCTCAGCGCCGCCTCGTGCACACTCAGGGACAGCTAGCAGCCCGGCTCTGGGCCCTCCAGCAGGTGAGTAATCCAGCGTTTTTCCCTGCCTTGCGGTGGGTGAGGTCACCTCTCTGGAGCCGGGGCAGGAGGGAAGAGAGTGAGTCACAGCGCTGTTCTCCTTATTTGTCCAGCGGGCGACTAGCCCAGTTCACTTGAGTGAAGGGTCTAGAAAGGATGAGCCATTTTCTTTACCTGAGTGAGTCTCTGCATTGGGGTTTCTTCTCAAGCACTGGGTTCCTGGGGCTACGAAAGGCAGATCAGAGGCATGGAAAGGGCACTGGACTCCGAGCCCACCCATCAGTGAACAGCTACTTATTGAGGTCCTACTGTGTGTCACTGTTCAGACAGAGGGATGTAGTGGGCATGAGAGATATGGCCACAGCCAGATAGAAAATAGGACAGGATGAGCCAATGGTTCCCGGAAGGGGGGCTGAGGATCAGCGGACTGGGGGCAGCTCTAGTCTCTTGGAGAAGCCACCGTGTGACCTGGGACAAGGAGCAGACTTCATTTTGCTCACCTGCACAGTGAAGGTGTCGGGCCAGGTCACCTCATGCCTCCTCTCCGCAGAGAGAGCACACAGGAAGTTCAAGTACCATGTTCTATGACTACTTCTTCCCACAATCCCTCTTCTGGGGTTGCAGCCTCTAGCAAGGGAGAGCTGTGTTAAAATCCTTCATCAGACAATGGTCAAAGGTCTAGAGAGCACAGAACAGCAGCTTCGAAACCAATGCAGTCTGTATAGGGTAAAATTGGCCTTGTACCCTCTGGGCCTTTGCTGAGAGCCCAGGTTGGGGGAAGGGCAGATGGTTCTCTAGAATCTGAGAGCCCTGGACAGCTGGGCTCACGCAGCCACAAACCATGGGGCCGGGCAGAGCCGAGACACCTGGGGAGGGAGGTGGAGGAAGGTGGCTGTGAGACAGAGGGTGGCAGAAGCCTGGTGGCCCTGGGAGACCAGAGCCCCCAGCTGCAGCACACCCACTGGCTGATGAGTCCATTTGTCGAATCCTAGCTACACCAAGTAAATCCCCTTGGCACGGCTCTGCTGCAAACAGGACCAGCAGAGCTGGTTTTCCGAGTGCTCTCAGGGCCCGAAAGGGGAACTGAGTTCAAGTTCCACCGAGAAAATCCTGCTCCGCAGAGAGGACCAGTTTAGCCCCTGAGAACCAGAGGTGGGAGGAAGGAGTGGAGAGGAGCTTTACCTTCCCCTCCCTCAAAGGGCAGTGACTCATACAGTTTCTTTCTTTTTTTAATTTACAGGTTCGCATGTCACTTAGAAAGTGGGCACAGTGCCCGGGGGTCTGGGACCCTGGGCTCTTGGATACTCCAGCAGGTGTAGCGTCGTGAACTTCAACCCATGCTTGAGGTTTTCCTGTCTTGGCCGGACGGGAATGGCACGTACCTGAAAACACAGAAGTGGTAGTGCCTCTGTTTTAGGGGGAAGGGGGCTCCCCGGAAACCTCCTCTCCTGTCTGATTCATGCTCAGCCACAGTGCAGCAGGCTTAGGAACCATGAATGACGTATTAGTGCAAGAAAGCAAGCCAGGTAAAGAGACTCATACATCACTGCTTCTGTGACGCCCAAGTATTCACGCTATTGAGGCTTGTGACTCTTGTCAGGGAACCAGGATGGCCACAGACAGAGGCCTCTTGGGGGCGGGGGGTTGAAACAAAACGAAGAGGTTGACAACACTAAACTTCGCCACCTTCAGTCTCTGAACCTGGGACTTGCCATGGCAGGAACATTCTGGGTCAGACGGGTCTATGTACATAGAGTGGGGCACTTGCTCCGAGGCTGTGGGTGAACTCTCCCCGTTTTGTACTTTTCTAAGGAGGGCAGGTGGGGAAATTGGAAGGTGGTGGGGCCAAAGGGGAAGAAGGGACAGCAGTGACCTCCAAACATTTGTCATTTCCCCGCCAGTCCAGGACCCTTGGGAATTCGCCGGACCCCACCGATGTCAGAGCTCCCAAGGCTTCCCGTGTGTCAGATGCACGGAGTTCTTGCCTCTGCATTTCTGCCAGAGTCATTCTCATTCAGATGACAAAGCCACAGGGGGTGGGGAGGTGGTGTGACAGATGCAGTTGTGCTCTGGGAGCTTGACCACGTTTCCAGAGAGGGTCAGAGGGGCCTCTTCACGCTACCTCTCCTTCCTGCCACCCATCAGACCGCTCTCACGTACTGTGGCACGATGAATGGTGGGTGCTGTTCAGGCTGGGGTACCAGGGACATCCCAACGGCCTGCAGACTCCCGCTGTGACCAGAGGTGGGAGGGATCTTGGAGGGGCGGCTGGTGGGTCCTGGGATGTCCAGCGCTTGCACTGGGCCTGGAGCTAAGTGCAGAAGCTCTTGCAGAGAGAAGTTTTCCCATTGTGAAAAGCTACCAAATCAGTCCTTCCCGATTCTACCCTAAATTGCCATTCCCGTGCCTCATCCGTGCAGTTATGCCCCCTAGAGCTACTTTAGCCAAATCCCTTCCTAAAGCTGGGGCCAGAGAGATACCTGTGTGAGGGCAAATGGGGGGGGGGGTGAAGGGCAAAGAGGACCCTTCCATTTCCATCATTTACTGGAGCCCCCACCCCACCAGCTCAGTGTCCAGGCAAAGCAAACCGCCCTGGGCCTGGAACTGGCCAGATGCCTCCCTGCTTCCCCAGCTGCCTGGAGACCCCTGTCAGGCTTGAGGACTCATTTCAAGGGTCGCTGGCTCTGGGAAAGCTGACCTGACCTGTGCTGAGGTGGAGATGACCCAGCCCTCTCTCGTGCTGTTTCTCTCAGCAGCAGAACACACCTCCACGCTCGCTGTCACTCAGATTACGCCATCCCTTTATGTGTCCCTCTTGTACTCACTCTGTTGGTGCCTTGTACTTCTTTGTGTCCCTGGCACTTAGCTCAGTGGGCACCAAGTGCAGGCTTTTTGTGTGAGCAAATCTGCAAGCACAGATGGGGGAAGGAGCACAAGCTTAGAGCTGGGAGACCCCACAGTGTCACCCTCTGGTTGCATGACTCTGGGAGAGTCAGTGAACCTTTCAGGGCCTCACCTGGTAAGTGGAGAAGGGCCCATCTCAGGATTATGTTGAAAGGTAAGTCGAATGATGTTAAGTACAACAATACAACACTGTAACTGAATGCCAACACATGACAGGCACTGTGACCAGCCTGAGAAATCAAGTGTCCAAGAAGAGGCTGGTGTGGGTAGACCTCAAGGAACAAACCTGCATGGGAGGATCCCTGGCTGGTGCCCGGGACAGAGTACCATGTTCAGTACACGCAAGTGAAAGGCTGAGGTCCGACGGCCAAAGCGGACCCAGGAGACCAACGAGAACTGATAGCTAGGAGGGCTCGTGGCGGAAAGCCCTAAGGACATAGCAAGAGATGCCTTTTTCTCCTCCCAACAGCCCAAGAAAGCACTTCCTTGGAATTAGAGAAAGGACTGAAGACTTCTCCATTTTACAATTAAAAGAAATTATATGATATTGAAGAAATACTTCCCTGGACTTCTAGAAAGGACTAGAGATATATTCATCTTGCAGCTAAAAAACATTAATAGATAGTCCTAGAAAGGGCACCTGGGTGGTGCAGTTTGTTGAGCATCCGACTCTTGATTTCGGCTCAAATCTTCATCTCAGGGTCCTGGGATCGAGCCCCGCATCAGGCTCTGTGCTCAGTGTGGAGTCTTCTTGTCCCTCTTCCTCTGCTCCTCCTCCTCCGATCTCTCTCTCTCAAATTAATTAATTAATTAATTAATTTTTAAAAATCTAAAAAAGAAAAAGAGAGATTCCTGGGAAAATTCTGGCCTGAGGTTCTGAACCATGTAGCAATGCTCTAAGCCTTTGCTGGTGGCAAATGAAACACATACATTAAAATAAAATAAAATAAAATAAAATATAAAAAGATGTAAAATAATTTCTACATCAGTTAAGCATTGATAGATTCACAAGGAGAATGAGAAAAATATTACCTAGTTGGTGGTACTAAGGCTTTTACTCTGGCCTTTTTAAAGGCTCCCAGAGATTTCTTACGGGTCTCAGGTTTGGTTTATGTTTGCAGGTGACCCCTTGCATCTGTACTCGGAGGAAGCTCAGGCTGCAAGGCATCGTGTTTCTGAAAATGTCACCAAAAGCCATCTCTGAGACATGCTACCTTCCCAGCCTAATCCGTCCCAGGGAAGAGGGATGTGAGATGAGGAGTCGTGATCCTACGGAAGTTGGACCAGTGTTCTGGAGAGATTTATAGGCCTCAAAGATTCAGCGCATTTGCCAAAGCTCAAGATGCTCTTGTTTCCCATCCTTCCGGTTTGAGGAGCCAGGCCTTTCCAGATGGTCCTCAGGGTGGTGGGGCTGGGCATGTATCAGAACCTCCTGGAGAGCTTTGTAAGAATGCATTTGCCTCCTCCCCACCCCATTCTGAGTCTCTGCAGGTGGAAAGGTGGCAGGGACTGGCCCAGAAGGGACTCACTCTCCAACTGTCTAATGACTTCCCACCGCCCCCTAACCTCCCCCTCCCGCCCAACATTTATCTGTTTTTCAGAGAATGGGGTCTGGAGTTTGCCAGAACTGGGTTTTAATCTACATCCACCACTTGCTTGTGGCTGGTGGGGAGGACGGTGTGAGGTCCCGTATAAGCCTGCTGTGGAACAGTCCCCAGGGAAGGCACCCGGCCAGGATGACGAGGAACCATCTGGAAGGGAGCCCAGGCCCTTGGGACCTCTCTGCAGTGGGGACTGAGCGCTGGGCAAGTCCCCAGAGGTGAATCTGGTGTGAGGCTGGGACCCCATGGGTGCCTAGGGGAGCCCACAGAAAACCCCCAGAGCTGGTGCGGCCCTGAGGAAGCTTTAGGGTGACCCAGGACCGAGGAGGTTCCTGGGATGTGTGACTTTCAGTGCTCAAAACAGGACAGTCCCAGGCAAAGCAGACAAGCTGGTCACCCTAGCAGCTTTCATCTTGCTGGGGGAAAAGGGGATGTGGCCTGAAGGGGGCGGGGTCAGCCATCTAGGATAAAGGGCATTTAAAACAGCAAAGGATCCAACTGTGATTCTGCTGCCCCCAGGGCCCCAAATGGGTGGATGGGGGCTGGCTGCGGGCCTGCTCAAGGGGGGGCACTGGGGACTGGGAAGGAAGTGAGTTGGCCAGCTCTGGGGCATTTCTTTTCTTTCTTTTCCTCCCTTTTTCATTTAAATCACCACCTTCTGAGGGAGGCTGCCTTGGGACAGCTGTCTGCTGGGGAAGGGAAAGAAAAAAGTAGAACTGCCATCACCCCCTCCACACACACACACACACACACACACACACGGGGGAGCAGAGGAGAGCGGACTCCGCACAGCTTCCTCTGGGAGCTGCACACACGGGCGGGAACAGGCAGCCCTCCTCCTGGGCAGAACCACACGAAGGCCCTATTTGTCCTGGCCTTTTCCTGCCTAAACCCCTGCTGTCCACAGCCAGATGTTTAGTCTGTGGAGTGTGGGGTCCAGCAGGCGTGTAGGCAGGACTGAGGCCCCTGGGCCTCAGAGCAGCTGCTCCCTTACCTGTCCCTTCGGCTTGTGCCCCTCATCCTCACCTCTTCACTTCCTGATAAAGCAGTCCCTCTCTCCCTGGCTCTCATTTCTTTCTTTTTCCACTTCTTGTTTTCCTCCGTCACTGTGTCCTGATGAATAAAGTAAGATCTTGGCAGGTCCCTTGCCCTAGGCCTGTTCCCTGCGACAGAAATTCTTTTTTTTTTTTTTTTTAAGATTTTATTTATTTATTTGACACAGAGAGAGAGAGAGGAAGAGAGAGAGCACAGCAGGGGGAGTGGCAGGCAGAGGCAGAGGGAGAAGCAGGCTTCCCCGCGGAGCAGGGAGCCCGAGGCGGGGCTCGATCCCAGGACCCTGGGATCATGACCTGAGCCGAAGGCAGACGCTTAACGACTGAGCCACCCAGGTGACCCCCCCTTTTAAGATTTTATTTCCCTCCTCAGAAATTCTTAAATGTTGAAGGGAAAGACAGCCTTAGAAAGAAATGTTAACTTTTATTCCTCCTCACTGGGCTTTGAGTCCCACAAGGGTGGGCACTGGGTCTTCCTGGTGGCCCGCGGTCTCCTGAGTTGGGAACATAAATATGTGTTCAAAGAATATACAAACACCAAAGAAGATTTTTTTTTAAAGATTTTATTTATTTATTTGATAGAGACACAGTGAGAGAAGGAACACAAGCAGGGGGAGTGGGAGAGGGAGAAGCAGGCTTCCCGCGGAGCAGGGAGCTGGATGTGGGGCTCGATCCCAGGACCCTGGGATCATGACCTGAGCCGAAGGCAGACGCTTAACGACTGAGCCACCGAGGCGCCCCAAAAGAAGATTGTTTTTAACAAGGGTGTCATGTGATGACCTATGAGGAAAGGGAGGAGAAGGAGTCCTTCAAACTGCTAATTTATTTACGAATTCCTTCTCTTAAAAGTTGTGAGCATGGGCAAACCCTTTGGTCAAGTGGAATGTCACCTGCGCTCCTTCGTCGTCCAGGTCACCTCGAGGAACGGGAGTTGCAAGGAGGGCCTCCTCACCTCCAGTTCCGCAGAAAGTCCCATTCATCCAGGAAGCAAGATCAGGGAGATGAAAAGCAAGAAAGTGGGACGAAGGTGTAAGTTTAGATGAACTTTCTCTATCACTCCATCTAGCCAGCATCTGTGCTTTGTCCGTCCTACCTTCAGAAAAGCTAATTTCTACTCTAGAATCCTGAGGAGGGGATGAGGGGGAAGGAGCTAATTTTATTGAGCATCTACCAAGGGCCAAGCACTTTACATAAATTATCACACTGATCATTTGTAATTCATAAAAATCTAGTTTGATGACATTATCCTTTTTGGACAGAATGAAGTTCAGTAATTCACCTAGGGGCGCCTGGCTGGCTCAGTCGGAGGAGCATGCGACTCTTGATCTTGGGGTTGTACACTGGAGCCCCATGTTGGGTGTAGAAATTACCTAAATAAATAAAAAATAAAACATAATAATTCACCTAATTTACCCCTATGAGAAGTAGAATCAGAAATTAGCTCACCCTCTGGTTCTTAAGCCTGTGACCTTCTTTCTATTTTTTTTTTTTAAAGGTTTTATTTATTTGACAGAAAGACAGCCAGAGAGGGAACACAAGCAGGGGGAGTGGGGGAGGGAGAAGCACGATTCCCGGGGAGCAGGGAGCCTGATGCGGGGTTCGATCCCAGGGTCCTGGGATCAAGCCCTCCATCGGGCTCCCTGCTCAGTGGGGAGTCTGCTTCTCCTTCTCTCCTTCTGCTGCTCCCCCTGCTTGTGCTTTCTTTTTCTCTCTCCTGCTCTCTGTCAAATAAGTAAATAAAATCTTTTTAAAAAATAAAGAAGATAAAAAAGTCAGAGCAGGAAAGAGAAAGGATCTTTTAAAACTAAAACCATGTTGGTAAATATTAGGGATTTGCATTGGGCTTGGGCTCAAATCTGGCTTGTGCAATTTTTAACCAATTCCCATTGAACATTTTGAATCTCAACTATCACTCACTTCGCTACATTTATTTCCATGATTGAGTCTATGATTTATACTCTTCAAACCTATTTATAATATCAGTTTGTATTGCATCTTGAGCTAATGAATTCTTTGTTCACCACATACTTTAAAAGTTGTACTTGCTTCTATTTGTCCTACAACTGCTTTATCTAAGCTTCGAAGAAATACTTGTTCGTTCAAGTATTCCAGAATGTTCTCCTGCTCTGAGATGTCTATGTTCTCTTAGATTTCAAGCATATTCTTTCTTAGACTTTCGTCTCTCAAACCGGAAGTTCCCTCCTCCTTGTCTGGCCTAGCTGATTCTCTGGGCTCATCTAAATGCCACCCTTCCAGTCCCCTTCAATGTGACTTTTTGTGCCAATAATATCTCAGGACAGTCTCCCTACTGTGGCATTTGAGTGAGCCTCTGGTTAATAAGATGCTCTTGTCAACTTCTCTGATTTGTTGGGGGCCAGCTGGGCATACGATTTTAATAAGAAGCCTTCTATTTCTCCTTTGCTCTTTAGGATAATCAGAAGAGAGAGCTCCAACAGGGCCATTCTTCTCCAAGAAAGCCTTGCTCATTTCCCCAGAGCATGTGGGGAAGAGGGAGGAAGGCCACCAAAATATTCATGCCAAGCAAGTGCTTGGCCAGGTCTGCTCACTGCTCAATGACTTCCATGTCACCCCCACTAGACAGTGTCAAATTCATGCTCCACACAAATGACATTTCTGCATGTCTCAGAGCTTCAGTTCTGCTGAAATGTGGGACACTGTGAAGGCCCAAGGGCTACTGAAAATCAAGAGCGAATTGATCTTTCCTTCTTCAGTCTGGAGGGCAGGGACTGTGGTGTGGTACCTCCTGCCAACACCCAGCGCTGGGATGAAGAACAAGCAAGTGATTCTGTTTCTCCTTTGGGTTGGGGCTTGGGCTGCCCCCTCATTGACTTCTTGAAGTTTCCTCTCCTCTGGGCTTCTCCTCAGTCTGCCCCTGATGCTTAGAGTGGGCATTCAAAGGGGTGGCAGAGCCTCCAGTGACATCCAAGTTTAGGGAAGTTTCAAAGGGGGCTGTGGGGGCTGGTTTTTCCAGCCTGGGAGTGTGTGGGAAATCCTGGTGTTGTGGGTTGAATTGTGCGCCCCAGAACGCATATGTTGAAGTCCTAACCCTCAGAACCTCAGAATGTGACCTTACATGGACATAGGTGTGTTGCAGAGGTAATTAGTTAGGTTAAGATGAGGCCATACCGGATGGCGTATTAGGCCCCGAAGTCAACGGGAGTGATGTCCTTATGAAAAAGGGAAATTTGGACACAGAGACACAGGGAGAGCATCATGTGATGATGAAGGCAGAGATTGGGATGATGCTTCTTCACACCGAGGAATGCCAAGGATTGCCAGCAACCCGCATCCCCCCGCTCCAAGCTGGGGGCAGGCCTGGATTGGATTCTGCCTCGAAGCCCTCGGAAGGAACTGACCCTCCTGACCCTTTGATCTTCCACTTCCAGCCTCCACGTGCCTGTGGTTCAAGCCATCCAGTCTGTGGTACTTTGTTACCAGCACCCAGCAGACGAATACACCTGAGGTGGGCCGTTTTCTTGACTTCAGAACTTCTCAGAGCCTTTCCTATAAATTAAATTTCTATGCAATGATATCCAAATTTGACTTTAGGACACTTTTTTCCCCATTGGGCCTCTGGGATGGAGAGTGTTTATAGGACCACACTCTGGGAAACACTGTTCAGACTCTGTCTTACGAGCCTGCTCGAGGTTCATTAAGCCTACCTATTAGAAAGGGATGATGTTTCAAAGCCATCCCCTGAGACCTAGATCATAGATCTTGGCACCCCAAACACTAAACTTCTCTGTGGCTCCTTTTCCTCCTCTGTGCAGTCCACTGGGAGCCTGGCCCAGGGCTCTGCGGGCGTCGGGGTCTGGGGTCTCCCGGCAGTTCCGCCGTGGAGCCTGGAACATAGGCACCAGGGACTGCTGCATGGGGACAAACAGCCCTTGCATCTGGCCCCAATCCAAACCGAGCGGCCGGAGCCAGACCCCTTTCTGAGAGGCCTGGGGGACAGCCCGAGACCGGGGTTTCCACAAGGTGGATTCCCATGGTCGTGAGGGCTAGCCAACGGAGGTCACCGCCCTGTTGCTCTCCAGCAGCCCAAGCTGCTCACACGGCCCCTGGGGCTGCCCGTTCTCGAAGCACCCTCGGCTTCCAGACAGAAGCCTGGGGCTGCAGGGGCTATGTGACGGGGGCAGGGCGGGCAGCATGGAAAATGGTGGCTGTGAGCTGAAAATAACACACACACACAGCCAGGGAGTGTCACTTCCTAATTCCTACCTCAGGATGGATGTGGCAGATAAGTGGGAGGGGCAGGAGATGTGAGGGCAGAGGGTGAGGGACGCTAATTGTTATGCCGCGAATACCCCGCCTCCAAAAGCACCCAACAGCACTCGGGGGGCCCCTGAGTTCACCTCACAATAGTGGTGAAACCAAGTTGTAACGGTTCACACCCAGTGGAGGCGGAGAGGGTGGGTCGCCGGGTTTGGCAGCAGCTTATCCCATGAAATAAGAGCAGTGCCCTGAGGTTAATAAATCCCCCCACCGCCCCAGGCCCCTGAAGGACAGCAGGGGCAGCAAAGGAAGCAGCGGTGTCCGGCGGGGGCATGGTGTGCATGAGGAGGCTGAGGAAAATGAGGCTGGAAAGACAGGCGAAGGCCAGACTTTCGGGGTCTGCGAAGCCCTGATTGATTTATTTAGTCCTGCAAAGGATTCCAGGTCATACTCCTCGGGCTGTGGGGAAGTGAAGTTCTTTGCATAATGAGTCCCGTATCAGAGCAAGGCTTCCAATGGCTCGGAGGAGTTGAGGTTGGAGGTGAGGACTCAGCAAGTGACCAAGACCGGAGGCTTTGAGTCGCCCCACCGAAAAGTGGGTGGGTGCCATAGAAATCCTTACAAGAGCCCAAAGCCTAAGAGGCTAGCACATGGGGAAAATGATCCTTGTCCCTCCTTGCACCTGCTAGAAGGGCTCTACTTAAAGGACTAACCATCCCAGGTGTTGTGGAGAACATAGAGCGCCTGGGACTCCCACGTGGTGGTGAGAGGCTCCTTACTGACAGAGGACACGGGGAAGGGGCAGTCCGCCTCCTGCTTGCTTCTGAGAGGTGCAGATGCAAAACTCTGATAAAGGTCTTTCTAAAGTCAAGAAACTGCCAAACTGTGACTGGAAGTGGCTGTAAAACTGCTTTGGAAAATGAGTTGACAGTTCTTTATAAAGTTTAGCTTATAACCCTATCATTTAGCATTGCTGCTTCTAGGTATTTACCAGGAAAATTAAGTGTATATCCTCAAAAAGACTTATACAAAAATGTTCATAGCAACTTTATTTACAATACTCAAAGTCTTGGGACGCCTGGGTGGCTCAGCCAGTTAAGCATCTGTCTTCAGCTCAGGTCATGATCCCAGGGTCCTGGGATCGAGCCCCGCATCGGGCTCCCTGCTCAGCGGGGAGCCTGCTTCTTCCTCTGCCCGCCGCTCCCCCTGCTTGTGTTCTCTCTCTCTCTGTGAAATAAATAAATCAAATCTTAAAAAAAAAAAAACAAAAAACCAATACTCAAAGTCTCCATCAATAGGAGAACCGATAAACACACTGGGTACAGTTGGATAATGGAATACTACTTAGAAATAAAAAGGAACGAGTTACAGACGTTCCCAACAGCATGGGTGAATGTCACAGACCTGAAAACAAGGCTGGATGTGAGCAAGTCCTTGCTGTGTGAGCCTGCTTACATGACGTTCAAGAACAGGCAAAACCAATCCAGTGCAGTAGAAATCAGAGATCGTCTCTGGGGGTGGGGGATTAATTGGAAAAGGGCAGGAGGGAACTCAGTGGGGTAATGGAGTCCTGCCTTATTTTAATTCTATGGTCATACCATAGAACCATAGAGCACTTTTTTTTTTTTTTAATTCATCATTTGGCAGGAATAGCATTTGTAGGAACATCCCCTGGGAACCTCTGTTGACTACTTGAGTCTGGTCTAGGTTCATCAAACTTACCTATCAGAAAGAGAAGACGTTGCTGTTTCAAAACCGTCACTGGAGACTTATGTCATGGGTGCGGGCATCCAATCACTTAACTTCTCCATTCCTCAGTCTCCACATCTGGCCGACCAGAACAGACTGTCCATTCAGGGTCTAGCACAGGGCATGATGTGTTAACAGTCACTCTTCTCAATAAAGAAAAGTTGGTTAAAAAATTCAGGAAGATTCAACTTCCAGTGCTAGTCGGCATGTCAGAAGCTTAGAATTGCCACTCTGTCCTAACAGCAAGTACAAAGCTGAATAAACCTAAAAATCAACAACGCATCTTAGGCCTGTAAGGGAAGTGAGGTTACAGGACAAACTGCTGCCCCTTAGATTGGAGAGACAGAGAATCACGAGTTACCAGAGCAGAACCCCACCAGTGGGAACTCTTCAGCATCAGTGCTGGGGTAGGGAAATCTGAACTGTAACTGATGAATTGGAGGCTCAATGTGGACAACTCCGAGAGTTAAAAACCCTGAGGGGACTCAGTTATGGTGAGCCCTATACTGTGGTGAGGTTTACCTCCTGGAGCTCTACCAGGTTCTCACAGTGAATATTTAAAAAAAAAAAAAAAAAAAAAAAAATCCCCTCGTGCTCCTAGCAGGATGGGGAAGAAGAAGGAACTGTTTTGAAATATGCCAAAGCTCTGCTCCTAACAAGACCTGCCCCCAGGGAAAACTAGTTAACTGGAGCCTAACCAGATAAAAGTTTTATTAGAGCCTAACTGACCTGGGGGAAGGGAAATATCCAAACTCTGGCCATCCGTAGCCACCCTGTCCTGCCTAAGGGGGGCAAACTGAGAAGCGGAATCCAGAGCCATGAGCTCACTAAAAGACTGAGACCGAATCCCAGGAGTGTGGAGCCCTTCCCCTACCTCCACACCTCCTCACCACACCACTGGGCATGATAAGGGGCTATTTAAAGTAGTTCCTTTCACCCAACGCAACATGCCCAGCCATCAAGAAAAAGCTATAAGACGTAGTAAAAAACATAATCGGAAGAGACAGAGCAAGCATCAGAGTGAGACCCAGACATAGCAAGAGTGCTGGAACTCTTCAGACTGGGAATTTAAAGCAACTATAATTAATAAACCAACGGCTGTAATAATAAAGTAGACAGCATGCAAGAGCAGATGCACAATATGACAGAGAGATGGGAATCCTTAAAAAGAACCAAAAAGAAATGCTAGAGATAAAAACCACTATAACAGAAATGAAGGATGACTTTGATGGGCTTCTTAGTAGGCTGGACACGGCTGAGGAAAGAATCACTGAACTTGAAGATATCATAATAGAAATTTCCAAAACTGAAAAGCAAAGAGGAAAAAAGACTAAGGGGAAAAAAAGAAAGAACAGAATATCCAACGACTGTGGGACAGCTGTAAAATGTGTAACATGTGTAATGGGAATTCCAGGAGAAGAAAGAAAGAAAGGAACAAAAGAAATATTTGAAACAATAATGACTGAGAATTTCCCCAAATTAATGTCAGATTCAGGAAGCTCGGAGAACACCAAGCAGGAAAAATGACCAAAAAACTACTCTTCGATATATCATTTTCAAATTACAGAAAATCAAAGATAAAAATCCTGAAAGAAGACAGAGGAAAAAACACCTTACTTACAGAAGAACAAAAATAAGAGTTACGTCCGACTTCTCCTCAGATACCATGCAAGAAAAGAGTAGGATGAAATAAAGTGTGTGTGTGTGTGTGTGTTTCTAAAAATTTTATTTATTTATTTGAGAGAGAGATAGAGCACAGAGGCAGAGGGAGACCTAGGCTTCCCACGGAGTGGGGAGCCCAATGCGGGGCTCCATCCCAGGACCCTGGGATCATGACCTGAGCCAAAGGCAGACACTTAACTGACTGAGCCATCCAGGTGTCCCAAAGTAAAGTGTTGAGAGAGATAAACCACTAACCTAGAATTCTGTACTCTGTGGAATTAGCCTTCAAAAGTAAGGAGAAACAAAGACTTTCTGGACACACAAAAACTGGGGGCATTTGTTGCCATTAGACCTGTCTCATAAGAAACATCAAAAGAAGTTCTTGGGAAAAAAGGTAATTGATATAGATGAAAAACCTGGATCTACTTAAAGGAAGGGAGAGCTTCAGAGCAGGAATGAGTGAAGGAGGAAGATTGTATCTTCTTCTAGTTTTAAATTTGTATTCCTTTGAATATGATAAAACTTTTCCTAAATTAAAAAACATAAAAAAAATTAGCAAGATTGACTATGGTTCCTCTGGCTATTAGCTTCAGCCTCGTCCTCCATCCGTCCTCACCAGAGCTCTGAGTTTGCATCATTTAGAAGGGAGTGGGAGACAGGTAATCCCTGTCTTTTTTCCAGGAAAGGTCCTAACCATCTCTCACTTGCTTCCCAAGGAGCCAAATGACAACCTATGAGAGAGGATGTGAAAGACAAACAGGAACACAAAGGCTCTATGTTTGCGGGATCTTTTACCTGCTTTATCTCTCCTAAGCCTTAAGACAGGCCCATGTGATTACAGGACAAGCATTCACCCTATCCTGCAGGTGGGTGAATTCCCTGGCTGAAGTGTCAGAATTTGGATTTGAACCCAGGTCTCTTGGCCAGATGGACCCCTTCTATTCAAGAGAGTTACAACAGTAGTGGGAGAGGTTCCTCTCCCATTCCTGAAAACATGGAGTTGCAATGACCTCTGTCAGACAAAAGGGGGTTATTTGCATGCAAACAAATGGGAACTGAGTTCCCAAGAGCAAGGCGATCACCAGGTTGCTGCTATCCCTGAGCAGGTTGGAATTGCAGAGGAGGAGGTGGTTGGTTGGATCCAGTTTGTGTTTGTCCAATATGGTGATGGGATGGCAGCATCTGACCATGCTCCATGTTGTTGAGGACCACTTTTTTCTCTGCTACCCCTGTTCCTATGGGAATTCTTACAGTGGAGGCAAGCATATTCTGGAAGATGCATCAACTTGGAGTTGTCTGGAGGAACAAGCTGAGAGGATCCTGAGGAGTGGGCTTTGTCAGCTCTTTTCTCTTAGCCTCGGTGCCCTGGGTAGCAAAAACCCAAGGGGTGGAGTCCATAAACTGTCACACGCTTGCCTTCTTTCCCATCTTTGGGAAGATTTTTTTTTTCATTTTAATTGCTCACCTGGGGATTGAGTTCTGACAAAAGATTATGACTATTTCAGAAGACAGATTTTAAGCCCAGGGATTGAAAATGTGTTTTAGAACAAAATGGATGCATCCTACTGGTAGACTATGACTATGGGGCACTTGAGAGGGATGATATCTAAAATACTTAAGGACCCATAAGGCACAGGCCCTGAACAACCAGAGGGAGGGCACGAGATCTTGGAGAGCTCTGTCTGCAGCACCAGATGTCAACTCTTCAGTTGCTGAATCTCAGGCAGTTGGTGGAGAATGTGGGGGAAGGCCCAGGGGGCAGAGGAACCCCCTGGGGACTCTGTTATTCACCCACTGATACAGAAGTCTCTGTTTTTAACAACTTGTTTTGCTTTCACCTGTGTGGACAGCTGAATACTAGCCCTGCCTCTAACCATTTTAGGAAGGAGATGCTAAAGCTAAGGGAGGTTGAAAGATCAGGCCAAGGTCATGCAACAATATCCCAGCTCGCCTATAACCCTTGTCTTTAGATCCTCAACCTGATACCAGGAAAAGTGTCTAACATTCTGGTATTTCATATTTAACCTGTCTACCCATAGACCTTGTCAATACCATACTATTTTGAGCAATTTATATAGAAAATAGGCCGCCAGGCGCCTGGGTGGCTCAGTCGTTACGTGTTTGCCTTCGGCTCAGGTCATGATCCCAGAGTCCTGGGATCGAGTCCCACATCGGGCTCCTTGCTCGGCAAGAAGCCTGTTTCTCCCTCTCCCACTCCCCCTGCTTGTGTTGCCTCTCTCGCTGTGTCTCTCTCTGTCAAATAAATAAATAAAATCTTTAAAAAAAAAAAAAAAAATCTTAAAAAAAAAAAAGAAAACAGGCTGCCTAAGATCATATCACATGAAGGATTCTCTGGAGCAAGGGTCGGCAAACATTTTCCATAAAAGGCCACTTTGTTTTTTGTTTTGTTTTGTTTAGAGAGAGAGAGTGCACGTGTGTGTGCAAGGTAGGGGGAGGGGGGAGGGGCAGAGGGAGAGGGAGAGAGAAAATCTTAAGCAGGCTCCATGCCTAGCACAGAGCCAGATGCAGGGCTCGATCTCACGACCTTGAGATCATGACCTGAGCCGAAGCCAAGAGTCGGACGCTTAACCAACTGAGCCACCCAGGTGCCCCAAAAGGCCACTTTGTAAGTATTTTTTTGTTTGTGGGGCATAAGGCCTCTATAGCTCTGTCATTGCTGCGTGAAGGCGGCCACACAAATAAGTAAGTGGATGAGTGTGGCTGTATTCCAATAAAAGTGTATTTATGGGCACTAAAATGTGATTTTTGTATGATTTTCGTGTGCCACAAAACAGAATTATTCTTTTGATATTTTCAGCCATTAAAGATCGAAAAACATTCACTGAATAAAACACCAATTTTTTTCAACCATTAAAAAATGAAAAACACTCATTGAAAAAAAACATTCCTTCATTGAAAAACATCCTTAGCTTGCACGTCATACAAACACACGGCAAGCCAGATTCGGCTCATGGGCCTCATTTTGCCAACCTCTGGGCTAGATAGTTCAGGCCTCTCGAGATTCACCACATCCCCAGCATAGTGTTTATGTAGAACTGAAACCAATGTGAAGCTGGTTTCCCTATTTACCTTCCTCTATATCCCACCTACATGAGTAAGCCCAGGAGAACCCCTGAATTCCAGAAATCTGTGTGGGTATCCAGGAGGCTGCAGGTGCAGGGGAGCTGGCCTGCTCTGGGGGCTGTGTGCCCAGAACTGCCTTGGAAGCAGGGCTCGCTGATACCAGGTCCCAGGCTCCCCACCCCTGGGAACACCCCTCAGCCACAGGCCCTCCCCCGGTAATTATCCTGTCCTGGTTCTCTCTATACTTAGGAAGGGGCTTGTCAAGAGCCAGCATTCAGACTCCTTCTTAATCTTCATCATCAGGTTATTCTGAGAGGTTGTATAACCAAAGAGTCAAGTGCAAGGGCGCTGGACTGACCGGGTGTGAAACCCAACTCTGTCACTGTGAATGACCTGGGCGGAATTAGTTATCTCCTCTGTGTGACATTTCCTCAACTGTATCATAGAGTAACAGAGTCAACATGAAGAAAAGATTTAACATGTGCTCAAGATGTCTTAGCTATTAATATTCCTATTTTGCGCCTCTCCCCTCTTTCACCTGAATCCATGCATCAAATGTGCCAGGCTCTGTGCTGGGGAGGGGGATGCAAAGCCAGGAGAGATTAGAGTTGTTTCAGTTAGTTATTGCTACATAACAAAACAGACAAAACTTAGTGACTGAAAACCGAAACAAACACTTATTTGCTTACACTTCTGCGACCTGGGCAGGGCTCGGGTCACAGGGCTTACGTCTGCTGTAGTTTTGGTTGGGTAGCTGCACTGGAGCTGGAGGGGACGAGGTAGCTTTGCTGACATGTCTGGCATCTTAGCAGGGGCTGGCTGAGCTGCCCCCTCTCTGCAACGCCCCCCCCCCCCCAGCTTGTCTCTTGCCACGCAGGCTCTGTCTAGCGGAACAGTTGCACTTCTTCACATGGAGGGGGCTTCTTCTTTTTTTTTTTTTTTTAGATTTTATTTATTTATGTGACACAGAGAGACACAGCGAGAGAGGGAACACAAGCAGGGGGAGTGGGAGAGGGAGAAGCAGACTTCCCGCCGAGCAGGGAGCCCGATGCGGGGCTCAATCCCAGGACCCCGGGATCATGACCTGAGCCGAAGGCAGACGCTTAACCAACTGAGCCACCCAGGCGCCCCTGGAGGGGGCTTCTATGAGGATAAGGCCCAGGCCCCAAAGTCATACAGTGTGACCTCCACCACATTTTGTTGCCAAAGCAAGTCATAGGGGGGCGCCTGGGTGGCTCAGTTGGTTGAGTCTGCCTTCAGCTTAGGTCATGATCCTGGGGTCCTCGTATCGAGCCCCGATTCCTGCTCCTTGCTCGGCGGGGAGCCTGCTTCTCCCTCTGCCGCTCCCTCTGCTTGTGCTCTGTCTCTCTCTGTCAAATAAATAAATAAAAATCTTTAAAAAAAAAAAAAAAACAAGTCATAGGGCCAGCCCAGATTTAAGAGGAGGTGAAATAGTTCCCGTATCTTGGTGGGGGGAACATGCGTGGGAACAGAGGAACTGTGGGTGGCTCGTTCATGCAGGCAATCTACCACAAAGACAGGGACAGAGGCCCGAGCAACTCAAGAGCCCACCCGGGCTGGCTTCTTCACCCATTAGCACCAGAGCCTACAACAATGTTTTTGAAGACCCTTAAGAAATATTTAGTTCTCTGCTGATTTGGAAGAGTACTCTTCATTTTGAAACTTACTATCTTTTTGTTTTTAATGAGCTCTATGCCCAATGTGGGGCCCGAACTCCCGACCCCGAGATCAAGAGTCACATGCTCCACCGACTGAGCCAGCCAGGCACCCAGAATTTACTATCTTTTAAGAGCTGTGTCCATCTTACTGAAAAACCACTGAAATAATGCTAGCGAGAAATAATAGTTTTGTTTTTTTTTAAAGACTTTATTTATTTGTCAGAGAGAGGAGCACAGGCAGGGGGAGTGGGAGAGGGAGAAGCAGACCCCCCGCCGAGCAGGGAGCCCGATGCGGGACTCGATCCCGGGACTCCAGGATCATGACCTGAGCCGAAGGCAGACGCTTAACCACTGAGCCACCCAGGTGTCCTGAGAAATAATAGTTTTAATCACTCATTCCACCATAACTCAAGAATTTTGCATATCACTTTCTATTTGTATACATCACTTTTTTTTACAGTAAGTTATATAACATCATAGAAATGACAAATAGAGAAACCTTTTATGTAGTCTGTTCACATATATAATTCTGTATTCAGTTATTTTGACTTATCACAATATCCAACATTTTTTTCATGTCCTTACATGGTTTTCATAATCATCTTTTTTTGAATAGCTACTGTAATGTTCCATTGTGTTGATCTGTCACAACCCATTAAATCTTTCCTCTCATGGTCATCTAGGCTGTTTCTGCCATGCAACATTTTTCCATATTTCAACACAGTCTTCCTGATTTTTTTTCAGCAGCTGAATGATATTTCATCGTGTTTATCTACCATATTCTAGAAATGCACATTCGTCTCATGGTGGCCGTCTGGGCTGTGTGTTCACGCTGCGTCTGAGCGGGGCTGCTCACAGGGACACAGGTTGGGACCAGGACAGACTCAATCTGTGACTCAGAGGCAGAGGCGAAGGGTGCATCGGGGGGGGGGGTCAGGGGGGGAAAGGGCCCAAGGGGTTCAGTCCCAGAGTGGTTCGGTCAGTCCTGCTCAACTTCGAATCCCGGCTCCTGATTATCAATCAGTCCATCACTCACACCCAAGTCTGGTCCAAGGATGTCTCAAAACACCTCTTGCTTCCTCTCAAGCTTCCTATTGTTCTTTTGTAAATGTTACAATAAACCTCTGGTATCATAGTTCTTTTTTCTTCTTTCGAATGATTTTATTAAAACAAATTCCCAGGAGTGAATGACTAGGCCAAAGGGCAGCACCTGCTAAGCAGGACTTACCAAATTGCTTTCCATAGTGGGCACTAGATTCTGGAGCTACTGTTGGATGTTAGTGTTGAAAATCTGCCCAGATGCGAACGGGAACCTCCAACAGGTGTTTCTTTGGTTCTCCTCTGGGTGCCTTTTTTTTTTTTTTTTGAAGATTTTATTTATTTATTTGTAAGAGAGAGAGAGAGCACAAGCAGGGGGAGTGGCAGGCAGAGGGAGGAGGAGAAGCAGACTCACCGTTGAGCAGGGAGGCCAATGAGGGGCTCGATCCCAGGACCCCGGGATCATGACCTGAGCCGAAGGCAGATGCTTAACTGACTGAGCCACTGAGGCGTCCCACCTCCATGTGCTTTAATCACAGTCTTTGAAGGCTGTCTACCTGCTCCTCTAGTTTCCAGGTCCCTAAGAAAAAGGAAAGCATCTTATCCACCTTTATATCCCCAATTCTATCTAGCACAGTACCTAGTCCTACAGAGTAGAAGAAAAATACTGATTTAATAAATGAATGCACGATTACCTGCAATAATTATTTTTTCAGACTTGGGTTCAAATTCCATCTCCCTAAGCTTTGTCCATACTCCCTGGGCCTCAGTTTACTCATCTACAAAATGGGGATGATAACATCTCCCTTGCAGGTTGTGTACGAGGATATGAGACAATGTTTCCAAAGGGTATAACACGGAGCCTGATGCAAGAAAAGCAGCTATTTTATCATGATGATATGTGCTCAGTCATTGAATTTTCCATTGTGAGAACCGTTCATTTATTTCCTCCATTTATGTTAGGGTCTAGCTGTTTTTCTAACAAATTTGAATGAATTCTTCATATATTTTTTAGCTTTATAGTCTTTTGTCATATAAGTTTTAAATATTTTACTCTTGTCATTTTTATGACAGAAGCTTTACAATTTTGTAAGTCTACATTTGTGGATTTTCCCCCTGAGACATTTCTTCAGCTAAGGACATCATTATACTCTCACAAATGTGATTTATTTCCCATTTTCTACTGCTGTTTCAATAATTTAATTTTTTGAAAGATTGTAATTCTTTAATCCATTAGTATATAGAGTGTAAGTGCCTCTAACTCAGTATTTCCCCCCAGGCTGGTATACTACTACATTCATTTGCTGGAGCTGTTGTAACAAAGTATCACAAACTGGGTGGCTTAAAACAACAGAAATGTATTGTCTTTCCCAGTTCTGGAGGCCAGAGTGTTGGCAGGGCCATCTCGCTCTGGAGGTCCCAGGAGAGCCTCTGTCAGGTCCTTGCCTCTTCTTGCTGCTGGTGGCTCTGGGTGTCCCTCGGCTTGTGGCTGTATTGCTTTAGCCTCTGCCCCCATGGTCACCTTGCTGCCTCTTCTTCTGTGTCTCACAGATCTCTGAGGGCATTTAGGGCCGATTTAGATCTATCAAAACCATTAATTGAATCACATCTGCAAAGACCCTTCCCCAAACAAGGTAACATTTACAAGTTCCGGAGCTGAAGCCTTGGTATCGTTGAGTGGCCCCTATTAAACCTACTATGTGTACTTTAAAAAACTCAGTCCTTATTCTTCAGCAAAGAAAACAGTATGCAGCCCAATGACTTTAATACAAGGGAGTAAAGTAGGGACAATGGAGGTCACAAACCATAAGAGACTCTTAACTCTAGGTAGCAAACTGAAGGTTGCTGGGGGGGAGGGGGGTGGGGGGATGGGGTAACTGGGGGAGGGGCGTTAAGGAGGGCACCGGATGGAATGAGCACTGGGTGTTATATGCAATGGATGAATCACTGAACTCTACATCTGAAACTAATGATATACTATACGTTAACTGAATTGAATTTAAATAAAGTAAGTTCAAAAAAATAAATTTATGCTAAGAAAAAAAAAGTAGGGACAATTGAGGGTGGGATCTGTATGTGAGGGTGGGGGTGGGCAGCCAGCCTCAGTTCTAATTTAGATCACCAGTGCCACCTGCGGGGAAGTGGCCCCATCTTAAATTCTGTACCATTGGTGTGGTCAACAGAAGCTCACACTCTCCGGGTCTGGAGCAGAAGTATCTTTTGGCCTCTCGTGACAGAGATGACAAGTTAGCTACCAGTATGTCAGTGACAGTCCCCAGCTAAAAGACTCTCTGCTTTCCTTGTGTGCTGGGGCCACCAAACTAAGTTCTGGTCAAACAGCTACAGATGAGAACTCACCGAGTGGGATTTTCAGGGAAGTTCCTGCAAAGGGCGACAGATAGCTAGGCAGTGCCTCCCTTGCCCCTCTCCCTTTCTCTTCTTCCTGCCTGGAATACAGATGCAATGGCTGGAGCTCCAGCAGCAGTCTTGAGGTTACAATGTGACCATAAAACTAGGAGTCAGGCCCTAGAAGTGGTGGAACACAAAAATAGAAAGAGCTAGGCCCCTGAGGCACTACCAATCTAGCTGGGGGCTGCCTACCTTTGTACTTCTTTTGCGTGGAAAAAATAAGCCTGTAACTTAACTTGAGCCACTTTGGTTATTTCTTGTTGATAGCAGTTAATCTCAGTTTCTGATTAATACAATATCAAAATCGCATTCTCTCTTGTTTCTTTATTGACTGTTGACACGAGTTTATTTTACCATAGCTTTCAGCTCAAATGTCACTTCTTCAAAGCTACCTTCTCTGACCAACCACCATATCTAAAGCTGCCATCCCTCACCTCGTCACTGTTTATCATGTTGCCCTGGTTGATGTTCCTTATTGGGCCCTTTGAACCAGGAATTACCTTCTTTTTCCCTTTCTTACTTGTCCTTCTTTTTTGCTGGAGAAGATAAGCTGCATGATAGCAGGGACCATGCCTGTCTTGCTCTCTGCTCTTGCTAGGAGAATTCTTGGCACACAGTGGGTGCTCGACAAGTATGTGTGGAATGGGATGAGTCTGTGTGGGAACCAAGATGAGACACCGGGAGTGGGTGGTGCTGTTGAAAAGCTTCCTTAGGGGAAATCCAAGAGGCTCAAGTAGAAAACCTGTTGGTGCAAGTGGTTAGGAGTCCAGAGTACTGAGTGGGAAGGAGATGTTGACTTTCCCTAATCCTTCCCCTTCAGAGCGTAAAATACACCCACTCGGGGCCCCCTTGCCTAAGCAGAACATGAGTTCATATTCAATGCCCATATCCATGGTTGTATGGCCTCTACCCGCTGGACTGAGCTGCATGAGCTCACATTCCTAGAACTTCCATGTCAGGCTCTAGCTTGGTCCCATGGGAAAATCATCACCCTGAGCCTCCAGGATGATGGCTGTTAATTGACTGAGCCCCAGTATCCCTCCCAGCCCAGGCCCTTTCCTCCCTGGAAGATCTGCAACAGAAATAGTCCTGACTTCTCCCCGGCCCTGCTTGGTTAGATCTGGCTCAGAGTTAGCCACCCAGCTCAGTTCTTACTCCTCCATAGAAACTTCCCTGCTTGCTTTGGTTCATGTGGGTCCTTCCTGTTTCCTATTGCCGTGACTCTCGTTTTGATACGTCATTCATCCATGTATTTACTATTTTTTTCATTTACCTCAAACTCCCTATTTAGGGTTTCTCCTGAGTAGAGTACTCTGCTGGTTCCTGGGTTACCCTGAGAGCAAAAACAAACTTGATCTTGGTTGATTCATGTATTAATCATTGGACAGATGTTTCCGGCTTTCAGTGCCTTGGCGATCACCAAATGGGAAAAATAAAAGCCCCCAAGTGAGGTGACATACATAAAGCCGATGTGAAGCAGCTTTCAGCCCCAACTCCTGGCACTCACCTTATCTCATACCCAGCCTGGCGCCGGCTGTGAACAGAGATTTCCTGTGGGGCACACTGGCTGAGCTCCTTGAAGGCAGCAGATGCGTGCATCCCCAGCCGTGGTCTGCTGTTTGTGGGTCCTCCCTGGGGCTGGACATGCCGGTGGGACTGACGGGAGGTGGCCGTCGGCGGTGGACTCTGAGGGGCAGCCTTGCTTTCTGAGAGCAGCTTCTGAGTGCAAGCACAGGGAAAGGAGAAACTCTGTTACCCACAGAAACACAGGACAAGGGCCAGGCCCTTCCTGGCCAGAAGGGGTGGAAGTTTTGGGTTCCTTCAGTGAACGCCCATGAGCCCACAGCAGGGTGGTCCAAAGTCCAGTCCAAGAGTCACACAGGGTCTGAGTGGCACTCTCTGAGGGCCAGAGGGGCTCTCCCATGGGTGGGTGGCTGGCTGGGGGCTGTGTCGTACAGATCCCGCCTCTCCTTGCCCAGTACGATCAAACGTGCTCACACCACAACAGGTCAGTCCATGAACTTGTCCTTTGCCCTCACATCCAAATGCAATCGAATGCCCATTATCGTGTTGCTTCTTAGTCTAGAATCCAAACAACTACAAGCGCACATGACCATTCTTTTCTATCCTTGACTCATGTGACCAGGAAGCCCCTTCTGCATTCTATTACAGGGTCAGCAAGATACAGCCAGTCCCCGCCTCACGCCAAGTGCAGTAAGTACTATATCCATGGATAATTTCCACTCAAAATGACGTCCTTGGGGCACTGCAGGATTCTGAGAGGGTGACTAAATCAGCATGGATGAGCCATGTGGGGTAGCATTTGAATGTTGGGTGTATTTAATTGAATCATGACTCTGAAAATGGCACGGCCTCTTTGGCATTTGGTTAATTAGAATATTGAAGCAACCAAGGCCAGCCCATGGTCGACCTTGCTGGGCAGGCCCAGGGTTACTGAATGTATGTGGAGCACCTTTCTTGTGATGATCTGTGTGTCTTTAATCCCAGCTTCTTCCTGCTGCCCAGAGCTCTTCAGGCGGCTCCTACCCTTTGCTGTGTGCTCAACAAACTTCAATTCATTTTGGAGATTAAGCCAAGCATAATTAAGAGGACAAACCTTTTAGCAGGAGGAAAACCATAATCAGTGATGCATTCCGGCCCACATTACCTGCTGCTTTAACCACCTGCCCCTTTGGCTTCGCTCCGTGAGCACTGGGAGCTGGCCTTGGGCTGTGGAGACATCCACATGGTGTTTTCTGGGGCAGATCTGTGCCCGTCGTGTTTTGCCAGCCTGTGGGCTCTCTAACCCAATAACTGGTGTCCTTGGAAGGCCACATGAAGACAGTGACACACAGGGGAAGGGCCGTGGGATCCAGGCAGGGAGTGGAATGAGGCAGCTGCGAGCCAAGGAACGCCCAGGGCTGCCTGCAAAGCACGGGAAGCTGGGAGGAAGCAAGGAGGGATTCCCTGACGGGTCTCAGAGGGAGCGTGGCCCTGCCCACACCTGGCTGTCAGACATCTAGCCCCTGGAGCTGTGACACAGTACATTTCTGGTGTTTGAATCCGCCCGGTCTGTGGTACTCGCTTACAGCAGCCCTAGGAAACTAATAGCCACCTTGCCCTGCTTTTGTTAAGGTTGCACCAGAGATAAATTGACTGTGTAGCTACCGAAGCATAAGGGTCAGGCCCCTTACTTGTGTGAGCTCCTTCCAAGACCCTGTACCTCATTTTATCTTTGTAATTTGGGATTATTTCTCTAAAAGAGTGTCCCCCAGGTTGTAGAAGATTCGGCCTCCGTGGGCTCTAGCTCTGTTGCTGCCCCCACAGCCACCCCCCATTTGCACTCTAGGCCGGGAGCAGCCTCAGAGGGCCGGGACTGCCGTCCCTCCTAGGTTTCTGGTTCCCACGCTGCCATCCCGGGGTCCCCAGGCAGCATCACCAGTCTGGAAGGCCTTGGAAAGAGAGGCCAATGCTAGGTTGTTTTATCCATGTGTGGGGCAAAGGGCTGAATTAGGGGCCTTCTCGGGGTCTCTCTGGCCAAGCACCTCCTGGGTAACTGCATAGAACCACTTTCCTTTGGAGCCTCAGGGAGCAGGAGGTAACATTTCCAACAGGCTGCCTCAGTTTGAGCAGAGCCAAAAAGCCTGATGGGAGAGTCAAGCCCTGGGAAAGGCCTGTCACCATTCCAGTCTGGTTGCTCTTATCCCAGGCTGTCCCGCTGTGTGGTTTCTCCACCTCCACCCAAACCCGTCTTCACGCTCTACATTCGGATAAGCAGAGACGGCAGAAACGGCCCCTCAGGCCCTCTGCACACGTGCGCACCGGGAAACGTCTCAACAGGACTTCTTTCTCATCCTGTTCCCCCACCTCTAAGCCACCCGAGTTCAAGCCAATGTCACAAACATGTATATGGCATTTAGTCTCTATGAGGCGCTGGGAAACCCTGCATAAATGGTACACGGGCCTTGGGAAGGGGGAGACCTGAATATAAATGGCCACATAACAGAAATAACATTAAAGACTGTGGTAAATGCCCAAAGTGTAAGCAATGTGCTATCCGATTTCTCAAAGGGCAATTGATTCTGATTCTGACGGGGGAGGGGGGTGAAGTTTTACAGAGGAAGTGCTAAAGGTTGTGATGAAAAATATTTAACATTGTCCAGGATGGTGGTGTAGGAAGATCCTGACCTCACCTCCTCCCATGGACACAACGTATCTACAGGAATAATTCTCTGTAAATCAATCAATGTGATACACCACATTAACAAAACAAAGGATAAAAATCTTATGATTACCTCAATAGATGCAGAAAAAGCACTTGACAAAATTCAACATCCGTTTATGATAAAACTCTCAAGAGGGAATGTAACTCCAGATAATAAAGGCCATAATGACAAGCCCACAGCTTATATCATACTCAACAGTGAAAAGCTGAAAGCTTTTCCTCTAAGATCAGGAATGGGCAAGGATGTCCACTCTCGCCATTTTTATTCAACACAGTATTGGAAGTCCTAACCAGAGCATTTAGGCAAGAAAAAGAAATAAAGGCATTCACAGTGGAAAGGAAAAAATAAAATTGCCACTATTTGCAAATGGCATAATTTTATACATAGAAAACTAAAAATCACCAAAAAACTGTTAGAACTAATAAATAACTTCAGTAAAGTTGCAGGATACAAAATCAACATACAAAAACCTGTTGCACTTGTATACACTAACAATGAACTATCAGAAAGAGAAATTAAGAAAACAATCCCATTTATAATTGCATCAAAAAGAATAAAATATTTAGGAATAAATTTAATTGAGGAGATAAAAGACCTGGTTGCTGAAAACTGTAAGACATGGATGAGAGAAGTCTAAGATGACACAAATAAATGGCAAGACATACTTTGCTCATGGACTGGAAGAATTAATATTGTTAAATTGTCCATACTCCTAAAGCACTCCACAGATTCAATGCGATCCCTATTATAATTCCAGTGGCATTTATCACAGAACTAGAACAAACAATCCTAAAATTTGTATGGAACCACAAAAGACCCTGAAGAGACAAATCAATCTAGAGAAAGAAAAACAAAGCCTGAAGCATCACGCACCCTGATTTCAAATTACATTACAAAGCTATAGTAATTAAAACAGTACGGTATTGGCATAAAAACAGATACCTAGATCAATGGAACAGAACAGAGATCCCAGAAATAAACCCATGCATATATGATCAATTAATTTATGGCAAAGGAGCCAAGAATATGCAATGGGGAAAGAACAATCTCTTCAATAAGTGGTGTTGGGAAAACGGGACAGCCACATGCAAAAAAAGGAAAGCGGAGTACAATTTTACACCATACACAAAAATTAGCTCAAAATGGATTAAAGACTTGAATGTAAGACCTGAAACCATAAAACTCCTAGAAGAAAACATAGGAAATAAGTTCTTTGATGTGTGGCAAAGATTTTTTGGATCTGCCTCCAAAAGCAAAGGCAACAAAAGCAAAAATAAACAAGTGGGACTCTGAAAAACAAACTGAGGGTTCTAGAGGGGAGGGGGGTGGGAGGATGGGTTAGCCTGGTGGTGGGTATTGAGGAGGGCACATTCTGCATGGAGCACAGGGTGTTATGCACAAACGATGAATCATGGAACACTTCATCTAAAACTAATGATGTAATGTATGGGGATTAACATAAGAATAAAAAAATAAAATGAAATAAAAAATAAAAAGCTTCTGCACAGCAAAGAAAACCGTCAATGAAATGAAAAGGCAACCTACTGAGTGGAAGAAAATATTTGCAAATCATATATCCAAGAAGAGGTTAATATCCAAAATATATAAAAAACTTAAACAATTCAACAGTGCAAAAATTTTTTTCAAAAATGGACAGAGGATCTCAATAGACATTTTTCCAAAGAAGACATACAGATGGCCAATAGACACATGAAAAGATGCTCAACATCACTCATCATCAGGGAAATACAGATCAAAACCATGATGAGATACCACCTTACACCTGTCAGAATGGCTAAAGTTAACAACACAGGAAACAACAGATATTGGCAAGGATGTGGAGAAAGGGGGACCCTCTTACACTGCTGGTGGGAATGCAAACTGGTGCAGCCACTCTGGAAAACAGTATGGAGGTTCCTCAAAAAATTAAAAATAGAACTACAATACACTCTAGCAATTCTACGATTAAGTATTCATCTGAAGAAAACAAAAGCACTAATTCAAAAAGATATATACGCCCCCTTGTAGCACCATTTCCAATAGCCAAGATATGGAAATAACCTAAGTGTCCACTGGTGGATTAATAGAGCTGTGGTATATATATGGAATGGAATACCACTCAGCCATCAAAAAGAATAAAACCTTGCATTTGTGACAGCACGGATGGAGCTGGAGGGTGTTATGTTAAGTGAAATAAGTCAGACAGAGAAAGACAAATACCATATGATTTCACTTACATGTAGATTCTAAAAGACAAAGCAAAACTCATAGATATGGAGAACAGAATGATGGTTGCTGGAAGGGTGGGGGGTTGAGGGATAAGAGAAACAGGTGAAGGGGGTCAAGAGCTACAAACTTCCAGTTATAAAATAAATAAGTCATGGGGATATAATATACATCATGGTGACTATAGTCAATAATATTGTAGTGCATACTTGAAAGTTGCCAAGAGATTAAATCCTAAAAGTTCTCATCACAAGAAAAAAAAATTTTTGTTGTCCTTTCTTTTTTCATTTTTTTTTAGATTTTAAAAAATCTATTTATTAGAGAGAGGGAGCAAGTGAGCGGGGCGGGGGGGG